>NC_070606.1:67755000-68060089 GCF_027172205.1 Podarcis raffonei
GCTATGGTTTTCCCAGTAGTGATGTATGGAAGTGAGAGCTGGACCATAAAGAAGGCTGATCGCCGAAGAATTGATGCTTTTGAATTATGCTGCTGGAGGAGACTCTTGAGAGTCCCATGGACTGCAAGAAGATCAAACCTCTCCATTCTGAAGGAAATTAGCCCTGAGTGCTCACTGGAAGGACAGATTGTGAAGCTGAGGCTCCAATACTTTGGCCACCTCATGAGAAGAGAGGACTCCCTGGAAAAGACCCTGATGTTGGGAAAGATGGAGGGCACAAGGAGAAGGGGGCGACAGAGGACGAGATGGTTGGATAGTGTTTTCGAGGTTACCAGCATGAGTTTGACCAAACTGCGGGAGGCAGTGGAGGACAGAGGTGCCTGGTGTTCTCTGGTCCATGGGGTCACGAAGAGTCGGACACGACTAAACGACTAAACAACAACAACAACAACATGGACGCTAATTCCCACTTATTTAACTGCTAGAAGGGCATCTGTGTTACTCTCCTGCCCTAAATACTGTAAATCAGTATTTCCTAATTTGCTTATTACTGCAGACCCCCCCCCCTTTTTCAAAAGCCAAGCTATGGACTCCCTACTTTGGAAAATTTTGATATCGGTAGTTTTTGTTACGTGAATGCTGCCACGGACCCCCTGGGTGGGTTATGCGGATCTGGGGCCCTCAAACCACCAACTGGGAACCATGGTTGTAAACAAACAAACAAATCTATGTTTATCTTGGTGGGGGGACCCTGTAGGCACCAGAGAAGGCCTCTTCAGGCACATGTGCCCCTACAGCCATCATATTGGTGACTCCCTGTTTATGCAATGAGAAATTTGTCATTTCAACAACATTCCCTGTGATTTGTCTAACAGTGCAACATTATCCATCTCACACGTGATATAAAACAAAGCAAACGCTGAATTTCAGAAAATATTGGTGAAACTGGGATATTTTAAACACATTTTATTACTGAGGAGGCAGCTGAACATGTACATGTTTTCTGTATAAGTTTGCAAATAGTTACAAATCACTTCTGAAGAAATTAATTGTTGCAACAGTCTCTTGCTTACCTTAGACCTCCCTCCTGGAGTTCTCTGTGATGCTGCTGGCTTCGTCTTTCAAGGCAGTCAGTCTTCTGTAGTGGGAATGTTACCTTGAATCTGCACAGCATTTTTAGTCTTCAACTCGCCTCAACTCACAATTTCCATATAACGGGCTGGGAGGAATTGAAGACTGAAAATGACATACAGGGCAATCAAACGCCACTTTTTCTGAGAGGCAAGAGTCCTGAGATTGATGTCTGCTGTGTATGATTACCTGAAATTTTCATGGGAAGAAACCATGATAAAGACCATAGGGGAGAGATTTGTTTATACACAGAAAATATTTTAGAAAGCTCCTTCCTGGTTCTGCTGGAATTTGCAGTTTATTTTGATGGCTTTTACATATCCTTTCTTTTTGGTTAAGAAAGTAAATGCTTTCACACAGTGGCAAACCATCAACATTTCACCTAAAGAGAAACAGGAATTAATTATCATTCCCAAACATGCACATGGTGTCCACCACATGGTACTTGGATTCGATTTGCATTGCACAAGGCAACCGCGTTGCTTGACTGTCCTGCTTGAAGATAAAAAAAAAAATCTTGCTTCTGATTTAATGGAGCAATACAGGTAACAAAGCTTAAATGATAAAAGTAAAAACTTTGACAGAAAAGAATGCCATGAGAGGGTCAAATAGAGAGGTACTTGTACACTACTAACTGACATAACTTTCCACCCTGAGTTCTGATTCATACTTTCAACCATTTAAATCCATAATGCCAATCCTTTGGATCCAGAAGGTTAATGAGTAGTTTGGTGATGTTGGTCCATTTTTGTCTGTTGCACCAAACATAAACCAAACTAACAGTTGTAAAGATGCAACTCAATGGCTTGAAATGAGAAACCTGGTTTTCTGCTACAAGAGCAAGACACAGCAAGTCTTGGACCAGTATGTAACCCCTTCCTGTTGCACTCAGAAGGAGCAGAAGTTTTCGGCTCTAAACAAATGATAGTTCTGCATGATGCCCAAACTCAGGGTGTGTGGTTTCTTTAAACCTATGGTTAGTGAAAACAAGCAAAGATCTGAAACCATGGTTTGAGCTTAATTTGTGATCTCCAATCATACAGAGCCAAATCAAGACATTTTCCTGTCTGGGGCAGAGCAGCAAATAGTGCCCAGTTCCCACAGTTGAGGTCTATAGAATCTAAGGCTGGTCAAGTTATTTTGCCACTTGAGGCAGAAAATTCTATGTATGCCTATTCCCCTCTCTGGTAGGAAGTAAATAAATAATAAATATTTGTTGCCATTAATGATATGCAGAGTTAGCTGCATGACCAATGGTACAGCCAGCCTAGAATTCTAACAGTCTAACACATGCATAACAAAATACTAACTTGTATCACTTTTTATTCTGATTTAGTTTTCTTGTGTGTAGCTTCCTCACTAGGTGTATTTTAGAAAACAAGAAGTGAACATCTAATTGTGCAATCCTGCACATATCTACTATGCAGTATAAATCTCAACAAGGTAACAAGCAATAGGATTGCAGTGGAAAGCAAATGACTTGCAATACTAGGGATGAGAAATGTTTCCTCAGTGACACAAGAGTGAAATGAAACAGCAGTCTAGCATTTCCAACATCTCTTAGAGAAGAGAAACTCTGCATGTGTCTTCCTTTTGGTTTTTAAGAAAGCCACAGCCCAGCCCTTTAGCACGCAAGTGTCTGAACTGTTTAATACCACACATCCCACAGGTCAGGATGCAACAGCTCTACATCACAGAGATAAAGAGACAGTAGAAATAAGGCAGATTTTTCTGGCTTATTTTTAGAAAGGCACTGGTGTTGGTGTTTGTCCTTTCCTGAAATAAGCACTGCGTACAAATGAGTTCTATTCATACTTGTACACAAGGTTAGTAAATACAATAATTACCTGCATTCTATAAGACTATTCAAATGAGTAGAAGCAGAAGTAATTCAATGAGTCTAATCTTTCCATATTTCTGTAGAAATCATTCCTGGGTGGTAGCTTTGCAGTGTGGTAACCTACTTAATTCCATGTGTTTCATTATTGCATTTCAAGTGTTTACAAAGGGCAAGGATATAACTCAATAGAGGAGCACAGGCTTTGAATGTAAATAGTTCTAGGGTCAATTAAGGCAGGAGATGATGAGGAAGACCTCTCGGTCTGACATGCTGAAGATCTGCTGCTGGTCAGAGTAGACAATAGTGGACCAGATGGGACAAATAGTCTGACCTGGTTTAATGCTGTTTCCGTTTGTAACTACATCTTGTAATTTACACATTAAGATTAAAACAAGGAGCCTTGGGGCACCTGAAAGACCAACACATTTATTATGGCATAAACTTTCATGGACTACAGACCACTTCATCAGAAACATTTAGTGCTATCCGGATATATAACTATCCCATCAGCTACATTCATTATTATTACAGGCTGGGGACACCCTATCCCAGAGATAGCTAATGTAACAATGGAATCCAGTGACCATCAGCATCAGCCAGTATGGCGAATGCTCAGGGATGATAGGATTTGTAGTCAAACAGCACCAAGAGAGCACCATGTTGGCTACCCCTGCCCTAACCCTTGACATTTCTATGTTGAAAAGCCTACAAACCTTCTGTTGAAAATGAAAGCAGGAACCAGTTTAATTTTATACTAGAAGTACCAATAAGGGCTGTGGTAGTTTGTGACCCTAATCTTTTTCTATGAAGTTATTGGAAGCTGCCTATATGAGATCAGGCTTTTCCCACCATCCAGCCTAGACTGTGGTGCTCTAGAGTCTCAGACATTGGCCTTCTCCATTGCCTACTGCCAGATCAGAGGCCCTGGTCTTTTGTATTTACTTGGTACTGAACATAAACCCCAAGGCTGATCCCTGACACAAATGAGGTCCTGGTCATCACAGCACTCAATATACAAAATGGGGCACTAGTTGTAGTTCAGCAGTCAATTCAGCAACTTGGATAAAGAACACGGCTTTGAGACTTCCTCTTGTTACTTATATGGCATGTCTGATTGCTGTAAGTGAGGACAAGAAGGTAGAAGAGAGTGACAAAAGTCAGCATTTTGACCAACGTTGGGCTGTATTCACATCACAGTCTGGTTGAACTGATCCATTTTAACCTCCATGTGTGACAGTGGCCCAACTCCAGCAAAGTCCTAATGCTTTAGGCCAGAATGTTAGCATCCACAGAAACTGTTTGGATTCTTCTTTCTTTGGAAAAATAGGACTTATGTTGATCAATGTGTTGATTAAATATAGATTAATTGCTGGGGGAAGGAAATGGGGTTAGGTACAACAACAAAACTATCACAAGGGAGTGAGAAGGGCATGAGGAACCAGAAAAGAATCTGGCAAGATATGCTTTGAGTTTCTGAAGCTTATCGATTTGTGAGGAAGGGCTGGGTTTCCTCTTCCAACGGACGCTGCACAGTTATGCTTCAGATAGTACTAATGCTATAGCACTTGCTTGCAGAGCTCCTGTTGAACTAGCCTCCTGAAAAGGAGGCTGCATCCAATGGAACAAGTGCAACTATCAGCTCTCAGATGAAAGGCTTCATATGGCCTTCAGATGATCAAGGTGATGTTACACTGAACACTTCCTTGTGGGCACCTGGAGTCAGATAAGGCAGGTAATCATTTCTTTGTTTCTTTGTTTACATTTTGCATTATGCTGCTAGATTAAGATATTGGTATTATAGATATATAATACTACAGAGAAGTCAGTCATGATATATAGATCTGAAAATAGGCTCTAAAGAAGCACATCAGGAAACTAGACAGAATGGGCACATCTGAAAGTTTCAAACCAATATGTACCCATGTTTTGAAAGATGGAACAGATACGTTGGTTTGAAACTGATATATATACTTGCAACAGGAATGATTGTGCCCATGGACAAAGCCAGGATTTTTGTTGGGGGGGCAGGCCTTTTTTTTTAGGGGGGCAGAACCTTAGTTTGCTATGTATTTTTATTGAATTTTATTGATTGGGGGCAGCTGCCCCTCCCTGCCCGCTCCCAGCTACACCCATGATTGTGCCCCATATGCTTTTCCGGGAAACAATAATTTTTTGGCGTCTAGTATTGTCCTACTCTGAATCAAGGAGGTTAGGAAACAGTGAAGTTGAACCAGGTGCTGTTGTTAAAACAATCACTCAAGCTTTAATGATCTCTGTGTTCCATTTTTGCTTCTTGTTGTTTTATTTTTTAAAATCTCTTTACAGAAACTTGTCATAATGGCAAACTGCAGTGAAATCAAGATGGATAAGAACATAGTCACTTTTGAATATGTTCTCTACAGCCCAGTCACTCTCTTCGGAGTCATATTTAATACAGTTGCCTTGTGGGTGTTCTGCTTGAAACTGGGCAAATGGACAGAGACCAGAGTTTACATGATCAGCTTAGTCCTGGCAGACTACACACTGCTCCTTACCTTACCATTCATAATGTACTTTCACTACCATGAATGGCCCATTGATACTTTTTGCTTTGTCGTATTCGGAATCAATTGCATGAACATGCCAATGAGCATGGCCGTCATCATGCTAATAGCGATAGACCGGTACATTGCAATCAAACATCCTCTGAAAGCCAAAGTAATCAGGTCTCCACGGAAGGCAGCTGTTTTCTGCTTATTTGTCGGGCTCTGCTGTTTAGTTTATACAATCACACGCATTCGGTCATTCAAAATTAAAGAAGGATATGTTTGTTTTTATTCACACTTTGGTCAAAATGTGCCTCATGCCCTGATCAAACCTATTGTTTTCTTTTTCATACCACTGGTTATATTGTTGTTTTGTTCCATACAAGTCATCCGATGCCTCAGGAAGAAACATAATGCTGGTCCTCATGAAGAAAAGTTAACCCAGAAAGCCATCTGGGTGGTCTCAATCAACCTGGCCACCTTCATTATATGCTTCCTGCCTTTCCACTTAAGCTTTCTGCTTAGTTATGTCCTGAAGGCCGTCAGAGGATCGGAATGCGAGTTGCAGAATGTCATGCATATAACTTCATGCATAGCCAATCTGAATTGCTGCTTAGATGCCTTGTGCTATTATATGGTTACTAAGGAATTCCAGGAAGCTGCAGCTCTCTTGCCTCCCTTCAACGCAATGCAATCCGGGTCCAACTTAACTCAAGATTTACAGATGCAAAGTAAAGCACCTGAAATGGCACCATTACAAAGTTAAACACCTGAAATTACAATGCCATTTTAAGAGGCATGTAGTTTCACCTTTGGAGTACTATGTCCAGCCAATCAAAACCTCATACTTAGGACATTATGTCAAATAAAGCTCAGCAGACAAAGCAAAGACAGTACAGAAACCCAGTATTGTGTTTATTGTAATTTATACATTTTTATCTGAACTTGGTGCCCTGAATTGTCACTGATCAATGTCTTGGTTTAAGGTCTCCTGTTGAAACATCAGATTATGCTCTTATTTACCGGTAATGCCTTTCATTCAAATATGTATCTATATCCAAGATGGTACTTTGTATATTGAAAACCTGCCTTTGTACTTTCCCAGTGATTTTAGTTTGCAGCTGATACAAGCTACAATGCTTTGTAAATTTGTTTTAATGCACACACACACACACACAGAGAGAGAGAGAGAGAGAGAGAGAGAGAGAGAGAGAGAGAGAGAGAGCGCCACTGGGAACCCTGTGTGAGAGTGCTAGATATAATAAATAAATAAATATGATTTTTAAAAATACTGGCTTTATTTCCAAACGTTTTTGACAAAACATGTTCTTAAGGTGATGGTATTTACTGCACTGTTTCATCCCTGATATAAATGAATGATGTCCTTAGTCTCTTACTTAAATGGTGGTGGTGTTAATTAGGATTTTTCCACTGTTTTGAGTTTTGTTTATGTGCTCATCAGCAGATAATAGCATCAACCGCCGAGGAGATCTCCTGACAGCTTTGCTGATTGTGTCAGAATTTTGGCAGAGAGATTGCCCAGAGCTACAGGGAGAACCTGCAAGCACCGAATATAGATACAGAATTTGATTCTAGTAAATTAGTAACACATATATATGCTACTTATTTGCTAGAATCATTGTTAATATGAGTCACTCATATTTCTATGAGGCCTGTGACATTTTAATACACTAGACTTCATAGTTCTCCTTAGTGTGAAATGAAGGCACACAAGAGTCCACGGGGTGCACAGATGGAGCATGCCTCAGGTCTAGCTGCTATTGTGTTGCTATCTTTCTGGATCATGCTCCAGGTGGGCTATAAAATTCAAATTCCATAAGGAGATGTAGAGGACATCACACCATGGTATATATACAGCATGAGAAAGGAAGTTCATTCATTCATAGAAACAAACAAACAAACAAACAAACAAACAAACAGGAAACCATAAGGGCTTCTATCATAGTTCCCAAACATTTCCCCAATGCATCTGCCTTAATTATTTATCTAATGATATTAACATCATCATTAAACCTGCTGATAAAGTAGGGGGAATTGCCATCATGAATAGAGAGGATTATGTGGATTAGGCTACTTGCCAACTTTCTGATTCTCGATTTTATATTAAAATTACTAAAGATCCTACCGACTCTACAACCACCCTTTTAAAAACTGTGTTGCAACATGCATACACCATGGGTTTCATTGATAAACACACATTTGAATTTCTTCTGCCACCTTATCCCCGCATACCTATTTCCTACTGTTTACCTAAGATTCATAAGAATTTAAGATCTCCCCCAGGTAGACCGATAGTTTCGGGTTCTGGTTCCGTCCTGGAATCCGTGGCCAAATTTCTAGATTCTTTCTTACAACCCTTCTTTGTTTCCAAACATTTTCCTTAAGTGATGTTGACTTCAAACAGGTCCCTCCACTCCTGCACTGGCACAACACAGATTTACAAAAAAAGAGAAGAAGTCGTTGTAATTGTGGCTCATGTAACCTTCTAGTGACATGAGAAGACCTTGGAAGTAGGCACCAGGGAGAAGCCATGGGCATTGGAGTACGTAAGGGCTGAATCCAGGACTAAGAGTAGGTGGCAAGGAATAATGCATTTTCTCTACTCCAATGATGGCTGCGATGTGGTCCTCAAAGTGTTGCTAAACTATCTTCCATCGTCCACGTACATTGCTGGCTCAAGTTAATGGGAGTTGTTGAACAGCAACATCTGGATGGCCAGAAATTTGCCACCCCGATCTATTCAAATTGCAACGATCCCAATTATCCTGTGCTTCATGCATGGCCATTTCTGCAGGTTGAATTGATAAGCCAGAGATGCATCTTTAAAACTGCACTGAAATGATTTTTAAAGGACATTGGTCCAACCACAATGCTGTCAGTGATGTGGTGCTAAGGGGACTTCTTATCACTTACAGTGGGGATGCCCAGTAATGCAGGCATTTTGGGGACTGGGGTCCTCAGACGTATTCAGAATGGTTTGTGAGCCCATGGATTTCTCATCCCAGTTGTTTTTCCTGCCCCCTTTTTGAAGGCTTGAATGCTGGTATAAAGAATAAGGATTTACTGGCTATTTTTTTAGTGGCTGCTCAACGATCTGTAGCTGAAACCTCACAAGGATTATCCCTGGATTTATCGTATAAAAATGTCTGGCGATTGGCTGTCACTGAGAATATAACACATAATGTAAAAGTGATAAAAGGAAAGGAGAAAGCGGACATTTTTTCCCCTGCAATATGGTGGCCATTTATTCAATATACAAATGAAACTGGTCTTAAAGATATACTCTCTATAGCATCTTTGCATATAAAACTATATTTGGCTTGAACTATATTCTTTCCTGGGAATGATTATTGGTGTCCTGGTGCCCCCAGGACATTATATGCTGGACATTTGGATGGAGTAATTGGAATAATTAATGTTAATGTACAACATGATACCCATTATAGGGGTGAGAGTTGTTCTATTTATTATTATGTGTGTATATATTTGATAGAGATAGATGATAGATAGACAGATGATAGATCTTGCCCACAAAAGCTAGGAAAGTATCTAAAGCAATCTAAAAAGTGTTGATAAACTATCTGATGTGTATGTTTCCATGGCATCTGTCTAAATGTAAAGGGTTCACAATTAAATTGTACTTGTCAGTCACAAAATTCTTCACTGTGACTTGGCGTCAGATAAAATGGAGGATGGAGTTCGCAACAGATGCCAGAGCAGATGCCTGTATTATAACAGTATATTTTAATCAGCTGGAAGTATGAATATTTTCTACTTTGGAGGAGGATGGGGAGGTGAGGTAAGCCTACTGTTGCATACAGCAGACGTTTTTAAAACTGTTACAGTGAAATTCTTCTGTCAAGAAAAAGACACCCGTATATGCTTCTCTAGGGGACACTGAGCTAATACAAGGACAGAAAAGTCCTGTTGCTTGTAGGACAATGAAAACTAAAAAGTTACTTCCAAATAAGCGATTGGCCTCTATCCAGAGATTGTGCTTAAATCCCATTTTAAACCCCCCCCCCCAGATAATCCCTACATAAATAAAAAGTGCAATACATGAAACTATTATAAAACAGTGGTACCTCGAGTTACAAACTTAATTCGTTCCGGAAGTCCATTCTTAACCCAAAACCGTTCTTAACCTGAGGTGCGCTTTTGCTAATGGGGCCTCCTGCTGCCACTGTGCCACCTGTGTGCGATTTCTGTTCTCAACCTGAGGTACTACTTCTGGGAGTTTGTAACCCGAGGGGTTTGTAACCCGAAGCGTTTGTAACCCGAGGTACCACTGTAAAGCAAAGGGATTATATGGCTATTGACTGGAATTTATGGGTGCTATTCATCATCTAAGTTTTACTCAGATAAGGTTCATTAAAATTAATGAACATGCCTAAGTTAGTCTAAGGTACTCGGGTGGCGCTGTGTGTTAAACCACAGAGCCTAGGACTTGCCGATCATAAGGTCGGCAGTTCGAATCCCCACAACAGGGTGAGCTCCCGTTGCTCGGTCCCTGCTCCTGCCAACCTAGCAGTTCGAAAGCACGTCAAAGTGCAAGTAGATAAATAGGTACCGCTCCGGCGGGAAGGTAAGCGGCGTTTCCATGCACTGCTCTGGTTCACCAGAAGCGGCTTAGTCATGCTGGCCACATGACCACTATACGCTGGCTCCCTCGGCCAGTAAAGCGAGATGAGCGCCGCAACCCCAGAGTCATCCGCGACTGGACCTAATGGTCGGGGTCCCTTTACCTTTAAGTTAGTCTACTACAGTGGTACCTCATGTTAAGAACTTAATTCGTTCTGGAGGTCTGTTCTTAACCTGAAATTGTTCTTAACCTGAAGCACCACTTTAGCTAATGGGGCCTCCTGCTGCTGCCACGCTGCCATTCTCATCCTGAAGCAAAGTTCTTAACCCGAGGTACTGTTTCTGGGTTAGTGGAGTCTGTAACCTGAAGCACGTGTAACCTGAAGCGTAGGTAACCCGAGGTACCACTGTATATATTTTGGGAAGTCTGCTATGCATTTGGATACATCTCAAGATTATCATAACCAAATTTTGCTCTTCTGTTGTATGACAGTTTAGTATGGTATCCCAGATTAAGTCCAGTTGAAATCAGCAGGACAAGTTCCTCACAACAAATAGCTCCCATTGCATTTTAATGGTGCTTTCTCGAGATATAACAGGACTTTTCTCAAGAAGTGGAGGTGGAGCTTTAGCAAGATGAGTTCCAGGGTTGTGATACAGCCATTGGGAACACCTTCCTCTGTGCTGTCATTGTGTTTAATTTGGTAGGCTATTGCTGTAGGCAAGCATCCCTGTTTGGTTGATCTGAAGAATGAACATGAAATGTAAGTGTGGATGAAGTCCCTAAAGTATATAGTCTCTAAATGGATATTTGGAATGTTATAGCTCGGGGCCATTTTTTTTGGAATTGCAGATAAGACAAGAGAGAGCCAGTGCAAACATTTAATGAAGATGCAACAATGGGAACAGACTGTCACATTCTGCAAAAGCTGACCATAAGATGCACCTAGGTTTTAGGGAGGAAAACAAGAAAGCAACGCAAAGCCTCTTGAGTGCAGCGGGAGTGCTCCTCCCGCTGCACTCAGGAGGCTTTGTGTTGCTTTCGCTGAAGCCAGGAGAGCAAGAGGGATCGGTGCGCACTGATCCCTCTTGCTCTCCTGGCTTCAGCGATAGCTGCGCAGCCTGCATTCGCTCCATAAGACGCACACACATCTCCCCTTACTTTTTAGGAGGGGGAAAGTGCGTCTTATAGAGCGAAAAATACGGTACCTGCCGTTCATCCTCGGATCTTAAAAAAAGAGAAATGTTTCTTTTAAAAAGCCTTTGTATTGGCCTGCCACCTGAAGAGAAAATGGGGAGAGTGCTTCATGACAAAGCCTTCTCTTGTTGCCACCCCACTGAGGGACCTCTTGCTAACAGCAGTAGTTAATGTGGTTCCCCCCAGATGTTATTGGACTCCAACTCCCCTCAGCCCCAGCCAGCATGGCCCATAATCAGAAGTGCCCCGTGTTAACCGCCTGTGACATATATATATATATATATATATATATATATATATATATATATAATATCACACAAATGAGTCACTCTGTGCTTAAAAAACCACACGCATGGCTTGGGACTAGTGGGAGTCTTTCTAGATTTTAAAGAAAAGGGCATGACTAAGAATTTGACTGGCTTGCAGCCAGAGAGAGCAGCACATCAAAGGACTAAATCTCCCTGTCCTTTATTCTATCAGCGGCCTTGATGCTTCTTCTCATATTTGATGAGTCAGGTCTTACGAACTGACCTCTGCCCAGGATGGGGGAGGAAAAGGCAAGGAACCATATGCGCAGGTGAAAGGAGTGAAAAATATAACTTGCGGTGTTGCTTTAATATGTTTTATGATTAAAAAATAGCAATCTTTAAGAGCTTTTGTATTCTTCCAGAATAAAGCTCAAAATTGTCCATATACAGTCGTACCTTGGTTTTCAAACAGCTTAGTTCTCGAACGTTTTGGGTCCCGAACGCCGCAAACCTGGAAGTGACTGTTCCGGATTGCAAACTATTTTTGGAAGCCGAACGTCCGACAGGGCTTCCGTGGCTTCCAATTGGCTGCAGGAGCTTCCTGTAGCCAATCAGAATCCACGCTTTGGTTTCCAAACGTTTTGGAAGTCAAATGGACTTCCGGAAGGGAATCTGTTTGACTTCCATGGTACGACTGCCCAGTTGTTAATGAATTTGCACAAATGAGTCCCCCTACTGCTTAGAAAGAAAAGCCAAAGAGACCCAGCTGGCCTGTTTCCTATAATATGCAGAGGGTGTCGTATTTAAAAATACAATGCAGTTAGCAGCACATCACAATGCAGCCCAAATGGGTGAAACTGCCAGGCCTTGACTACGTAGAACCTTACAATGTATGGCTCCAGCTATACAATTACCCTAGAGAGAAATCTAGCTCTAGGCATCCAGTGACACTTCACTATAGATTTTTAGAACAGAATCATAGGATTTTAGAGATGGAAGGTACTTCAGAGGTCATCAAGTTCAACCTCCTGCTCAGGCAGGAATTTTTAACTGTAGCCGATATGGGGAACCTTCAGCCCTCCAGATTCTGCTGAACTGCATTGGCTACACTTGCTGAGGCTGATGGGAGTTGTAGTCCAGCAACATCTAGAGGGCCAAAGCTCTCCCAGACCTGAACTACAGCATCACTAACAGATGCTGTCTACCTTCTGCTTAAAGGTAATGTAGCCAAGTATAAAGTGATGCATGTTGGGGCAAAAAAAATAGATATATCTTTATTTCATATATATGCTCATGGAGCCTGAGCAGGCAGTAGACTGAGGCAGACTGTGGATTGTAGTAGATGGCCTGATGAAGACGCTGTCCCAGTGGGTGGCAGCTGTGAAAAAGGCAAATTCCATGCCAGGGATCAGTAGGAAATGAACTGAAAACAAACCTGCCAAGATCATCATGCAGTTATACAAATTGTCATTGGGACCTGTCTGTCTCAGGAGACAATTATGTGACTTCCGAGCCAAGGAGGTAAGTTACTATGAAGCCTTTAGAAGATATCTGAAAGGCATCCCATTAAAGTATTTTAATGTTTAATATTTTTCTATGTTTTTATATATGTTGGAAGCCACCCAGAGTGGCTGGGGCAACTCCGTCAGATGGGTGGGGTATAATGAATTATTATTATTATTATTATTATTATTATTATTATTATTATTATTTCCCTGTTTTCATCAGAGACATATTAGAGGGTGTGCAAATGCAACTTTATGCAGTTGGGGAATGAATAAATAAATGGAGAGCGGAGCGAGTCTATCATTCCCCACTCTCAATTTATTTGTTTTCCCCACCTGCTCACGCAGCAGGTTTTCCTTCCTTACTGGGCTGTGGGAAAGTCATGGGCTGTCCCACAACCTTCCCAGAGCCCAGTAAGCAGCCCTCTGCCTTGCAGCCCTCTGTGGTTCTGGGGGTTCCTGACTTGGTGTGATTTTGCCTTTGCATGCAGACCCCAGAAACCAAACTCTATGTAAGTAGCAGGCCTACTGCATTTCAAGTGCTAAGCCTGCTTTAAGTTTGCACAAGGGCTTACACACATCCAGAGGAACGAGTCCAGATAATCCCTGCTATTAAAATTTGGGAGTAAGATAAAATAAACAAGTCCCACTGGAATTAATTATTTTACATGCAGCTGAAGCAATAAATATGTACGCACTGGCAAAAGGCAAAAAAAAATATGTATGTGTCCTAAGCATCTGATAGCAACATTTTGGTTTCAACGAATTATAATTCTGTTTCACAAAGTGATGTGGTTAGTTGAAATGGGCAATGTTCATAAGAGGCCCCTGGGCTTGTCAATGAATTATATTGTTTAATTTATGTATTCACTGGATTGAATCGCCAGTTGCATAGAATATGGGGTGTTTGGAGTTTAATTGGATTATCTCCTAATATAATTACATTTGCTGATTATAAATGATGATTAAAAACACTCTTAGGAATACTATAAATACCATATTCAGGAAGAATTTAATGATCACAGGTAGCCCTTGTATATTTACAGTGTGTTGTTCGTGTAATGACTTTAGTTGTTGTTCATTTTCTTCTTTAACTGTGTTCTATTACTCTTTTTCGTTTTTTTATTGTTTATCCTTATTTTAATAATAATAAAAGTGGAAAATGAAAGAACTGTTATACGGAACTGTAGAACAGTGTATCAGAGTACATTTTGATTGCTTCTGAAATAAATTCCTGAATTCCCGAGTAAGAAATATAAAACAGTTTCTTTCCTTTCTTTGGAAATAGTCTTGCCAGTCTGGGCTGCTGTATCTTTTTCCAAATGGGGATATGCATCTCTCAAGGTAACTTTGAAATAAGATTGAAGTAGTGCTAACCTTGAACAAAAACATTCCTTACCCTGTATGGCTCAGAGTTTTCACTTGGGGAGATAAATGGATATGGGTGATAATGGAAAGGCACCCACTGTTGAATATTATTGTTATTATTTTAAGAGCTCCCAGAGTGGATAAATGACACAATAAGCACTGACCAGTTACTTGTGTCACAGATAAATGGATTGAGAGTAACTATTTTCCTGCAAAATACCATTGATACTTCCCTTTTAAAAAAAGCATCCTCACGAAGCGATTGGAACATCTATCTTCAATAACGTTGCTCTGCCTTGTGGAATCCAAAAAAGGAGAGTCCAACTTTCCTCCATTTTCTGTGAACCCTTCTCACCAAAAAGCTACATTTCTGACAGGTAATCTTTATCCCTGTTTTCCCTGTTCTGCCAATGGCTGTCATTTGGCGGATTTGCTGTGAATCAAAATAATTCTGTTTTTGTAAGACCAGTTCACACTGAATATTCATATGTTGATCAGATGTAAAGACCATGCAACTGGAATTAAGTGACTTAAATTAAAGAACAAAGAAGAACCCTGCTGGACCAGACCAAAAGCCCATGTAGTCTATTAATTTGTTCCCACTGTGGTCAATATTCAGAACACGAGCACAATAACATTCTCTCCACATGATTCCCAACAACCAGTATTCATCACTGCCCTAGAATATGCTGTACCCAAGTTGTTCAGGGTTTGTATATTAATACAATACCCTTGACCAGGCTTCCTCAGCCTTGGCCCTCCAGATGTTTTGAGACTACAGTTCCCATCATCCCTGACCACTGGTCCTGCTAGCTAGGGATCATGGGAGTTGTAGGCCAAAAACATCTGGAGGGCTGAGGTTGAGGAAGCCTGCCCTTGACCCTGGCTGGGCATCACATTGGCACCCAGTGCAGATCTTTCAGCAGAGGTGTCTCATGCTATCAGCCATCTCTACCCATCATCAGTCCAGATACTGCATTCTCCATTAACTGGAGCTTCTGGTCCAAGGGCAGCTCCAGTTCAATGTCACTAATGCATGGGCTACACTGACTATCATGATCCAAAGATGGCCATAGCTGGCATACAAGACAAAGGTGATAAAAGACCTGGGTCTCTAATAGCAAAGATGGACCACATGGATTTTGTTTGAAACTGAGGTACACAAGAGAAGGGAACAGTTGATGTTCCGTCTTTTATTGAGTTGTACAGCTTGTGGCATTATCCTGTAATAATATGATCCATCATCCTCATGCCTAGAAACTCTGTGAAAACAACCCTTCGCTTCCAATAGCTTTCTGTTTCCTCACAATAATGTATGGCAAATATCAGATGTGGTGTTTACCTTGTATCTGCACTGTATTATTTGGACAGTGTCTTCCAAAACACAAAGAAGTTCAGGAATGCTGAAGACTAAACAGTATATTTATCTCCAGTGTGCTTCAAGAAGAAGGCCACCTGTAGTCATTGTTCCAAGTTGCACGAGAAACAATAAAATAAAATAGCCACTGCAGTTTATACATGCAAGTATTTGTACTTGTTTAATGACCTTGTCATTAACTCTCTGCTATGTAAACCTCCTGAGTAACCAAGATTAGCCTGTACCCACAGCTCTCTGCCATTACCCCTTGCAACACCAGCAAATATTAGCAAATCAGCACCATTACTAGATATTAAAATATTCAGTGCCAACATAGATGTGGTGCATATTATGCATTTGTGGGGGAAGTGTTATACTGGAATATATTTGGAATATGTGTTTATTAAATGAAAAGTTCGTCAAAAAGTAACTCAGAATATTTCCATGCTCATGGATTAATTTGAAACTCTGGGAGGAAGCAAACACAGTTTTACAATATTACCTGCAAGCATTGCTGTTAGACTGAAGAGCCTGCAATTGCTACAAAAGTATAACTGCTTCAACACTAGCGGTTGTTAATACAACTGACAACCTAACCTGCTCATTATGTCTTTATGGAAGTTGGTATGATCAAAAGCACAACTTGCATATACAGAGGGTTTGTGCTTTATAGATCTTGACAGGAAGGCAAAAAGTCAGGGGACTTTTTCATATAAAAAAACCCCCAATTATGTTATGTTCCTCAACAGGACATTTTGTGGAGATATGACAGCTGAGAAGCGATAATAGTGTTAATCCAAATAAACCAGTTCACAACTGAGTAATAAAAATGATAGTGAATATATATATTTTCTTCTATCTTTCGCTGTCAAAAATACTGTAAACAGCATAATCTGTGAAGTATTTCAGCCATGATTCTTTATCTGCTCCTGGTTCAACATGGAAATGCACTAAATGTGAGTGAACAAGGCTATATTGTGTCCTTAGGCTTATACTATAGATCAGTTTGCACAGAACTGGTGCAGAATCTGGATGTTGAGTCAGATATATTTCACTCCAGAAGTCCACATTCTATTTATCAGCTAGAATTCAGGAGGCTGGATAAGAATGGAAAACAGAAAAAGTGCTCGTTGTTTTTATAAAAAAGAGGCTGAGGAGAATCTGTAAACATACAAATTCTACATGAATCTTGCAGATAAGTTGCTGAAAATTCATCTTTGTGTTTTGTGAGTAGAAGGTGAAGGTGAATACATCATATTAAACATAGATGTTCAGACTGGACATTGTTTCTAATATTCAAAGCAGTAACATTTATTTGCTTATTAAATGTATATCCTGTTCCTTCCTCCCAAAGGAGCCCAGAGTGGCAAAGAACATGAGATGAAAAATAAACACACATTTGAATCAACTTTAAAACATCTCAAAAGGAATTCCAACACAGATGCAGAATGGGAAAGTTCTCAGCCTAAAAGAGGAAGGTTTGCAGTGGCTACACTGTCCTGTTTTAATATATGCCACCTTGAGGTCCTTGGAGACAAAGAGGGCTATAAATTAATTAAATAAAGAAATGTTCATTTAGGGCCAATTCATACTGCTTTGGAGGCTGATTTTGCCTCCTTTCATCTGAAGTGATGAACTATTGATGTTGTGAAGTAGTTGTCATCAGAATAATCTGAATGCTCTGTAACATGAGCTCCTTTTGACAGTTTCATTGTTGGAATGGCTTCCTGCAAATTTACAGAAAGGTAAAGGACCCCTGGACTGTTAAGTCCAGTCAAATTTGACTGTGGGTTGCGGCTTTCATCTCTGCTTTCAGGCTGAGGGAGCCGGCATTTGTCTGCAGACAGCATTCCAGGTCATGTTGTCAGCATGACTAAACTGCTTCTGGCACAACGGGAAACTGTGATGGAAACCAGAGCGCATGGAAACACCGTTTACCTTCCTGCCACAGCAGTACCTATTTATCTACTTGCACTGTATGCTTTCAAACTTTTAGATTGGCAGGACCTGGGACAGAGCAACGGGAGCTCACACTGTTGCGCGGAATCTTACAATCGGCAAGCCCAAGAGGCTCAGTGGTTTAGACCACAGTGTCACCCACGTCCCATGCAAATTTACAGAGTAACTTGTTGATCAATCAAACTATTCAGCCACTAGAGTGGCATGTGATGAAGCACGCCGTGTTCAAAACACCCAAATATCCACGTGGCATGAAAGCTGATGTTGCACTCATCGTGCTGCTTCTCATGAGATCAACTTACAAAAACACTGGATGCTCCGAGAGTGTCAGCGCCAAATATTATCTTCTTTTTTTATTAAATATTTTTTATTCATTTTCCAATAAAAATCTTCTAATTATTAACAAACCCAATCAAATCGTATCAAATCACACACAATATTACCAATTATATATTCCAAATTCAAATAATTTCAAAAGGGGTACCTCAGACTCCTGGGTTTCGGAGATAATGTCTTTTATTTATTTTCTGCTTTCTTTAGTGCCAAATATTATCTTAACCAAATAAAATCATGGCAACTAGCAGACCAGTTGGTGGTTTTTGCTGTATGCAATCCAAGGAAAGTATATACTCAAGAAAAATGGAAGATTCCCAGAAACATCACTCTCGCTATTTTACTTCAGTGCTGTATGAAAGTGTCTGAATTATAACTCTCACGTTGTTTTTTGCCCATTAAAACTTACTGGGAGGAAAAGAAGGTCTAACCAACCAACTGAGTTGCTTTCTTTTTAGTACTCCAAAAGTGTCTGCTTCTTTAGTTAGAAAGTTACTGCTCATGTTTGTACAAAGCCTGTCATACATTTTAAAGCCACATCCATGGCATATCCCTGGGGAGATCCTATACCTCCTTGACTACTCACTGCTCCATTTCCTTGTCATGGAGCCACAATATTCTCAGCCGACAAGATAAGTGGGTTGTCAAAGGAGCAGGACTTCATTATGTAATGCTGGATTTTAAAATATTGGGCTAAATTGTCAGACTGTGTCAGTGAGTGCCTCTCCTTCAGACACCATTTGTTATTTGGGAGCGGTTATTTAGAAAACAGTTCCCATTTTCCCCAACTATTGCTATCAACCCTTTCCCTATACCACAGCGAGTTTTTATTTACCTGTTTGTTCAAAAATATGTAGATGACCGGATTGTAGACCGTGCTACTCTTTGCAAGGATGGAAGGAATGATGCTGGCAGAGGCGGTAACTAGGCCGGGCTTCCCAAATGTCGCTATCAGGGCCACGATGCCATAAGGTAGCCAGCAGAGAAGAAAGCAGATGACCATCACAACCACCATAATCAGCACCCGTTGCTCTCTGGTTTGTGCCATCCCTTTGGTGACTCCGCTCACCTGAAATAGAAGAAGCACATTGGATGATGTCCCACTGGAGCAGAAAGAAAACAGTAATAGACTCATAGAATTGTAGAGTGGGAAGGGACTCCAGGGCTCAGTGGAGGTCCAAGTGAGCCACCTTCACAAAGCCTTGTTGACACTCCTTTGCATTGGTGGGCACAGGTACAAACTGTCCTTACACACATACAGCTATTTGTTTGGAAGAATGTACCCTGTGCAGCTCAAGTACAGTGGTATCTTGGTACTCAAATGCCTCAGTTCCCAAAAGCTGAAAACCTGGAAGTGTTCCCGTTTTCAAACGCTTTTTGGAAGCAGAATGTCCAATGCGGCTGTCAGCTATTGTTTCCAGGGCACGTGTACCAATCAGAAGCTGCGCCTTGGTTTTCAAACATTTTGGAAGTCAAACAGACTTCCGAAATGGATAAAGTTTGGCGATTTTGTTTTTGCTATATATTTTGCAATTTTGTTTTTGAGGCATTTTTGGTTAATTTATTTTTATGACTGTGTGGAATCCAGTTCAGCTATTGATTGATTGATTGATTGATTGATTGATGAATTGACTGTGTGACTGCGAAAATGGATAAAAGCCCCCAACAATCCAAACAATAACTATCATCAGTGCAGGTCAGATTTTTTTTTTAATCATCTACAATACTGTCTTATTTATTTTATAGTACAGTACATTGATTATTATTGCTTTCATTTTATGGATCAATGGTCTCGATAGAGGAGCAAATTTATGTTAAATTGCTGTTTTAGGGGTTGTTTTTAAAAGTATGGAACGAATTAATCCGTTTTGTATTACTTTCTATGGGAAAGTGCACCTTGGTTTGGAACAGACTTCTGGAACAGATTAAGTTTGAGAACCAAGGTGCCACAGTACTGCATTTGTATAAACAGGAGGTTGTTATGGACCCCCAATACCACACTGATTTTGGTGTTTGCAGCAAAAAGCAAAAGAACTAAAGTAAACATGGTGCTGAAGTAAGCAGAAAAGACTTGAACCTCTCCACCCAACCCAGCACCCTGATGAGGATTCACATTGCCCTCTCCATAGGCATCGGATCCATCATTTTGTAAGTAGGGAGGGGTAATCACTTCTCTTCAGCCAATGTGCATAGATCAGCTAAGGAGCATGAGTGTACTTGTGTGTAATGTGTCTTGTATATGAGGTGGAGTGGGTGGGGTGACCCCACTAGCACTAGTCTGCAGCCCTCAGTAGGTTGGCCAAGAGTGAATGGTGCCCTTGGTAGTGGATGCTAGCCTTTTAGGTCAAATGGGGCACTGCCCCGCCAACCTCAGCCTGCCCTCAGCCTGTTCCACCTACCTGCCCACCTTGTTGCTTACAGTCAGTCATGGGGGGGGGGGGGTTATGGGCTCTGGCTCCACCTACTGTTGGTCTTCCTGCCTTCTGCCCTACCATTCTCAATCATCAGCAGCCACCACTGGCCTTTGGGCCAAAAGCAAGATTAGCCACCCCTGACATGGAGGCAAATCTTGTATACCAAGACATAATAGTGAGCTATAACAGTGAACAAAAGACTGTGATCTTGTACCATCTGCTATTCCCTGTCATGTCAATTTCCTGCCAACAGGGGGGGGACCAGACTTTGAGGAGCAAAGACCTTGCAAATACATTACAATTCACCCAGTTGGCATTATCACAGCTAAACAGTCCCTAGTAAATATTGGCCTGGATGTTTGAATGCCAGCTGCTCTGAAATGGTGTTTGTTATCTGATCATTTAAAAAAAAAAAATTCAACATGATCCCAGCATACTCTTTCCACCACAATTGGCCCAACAGTGCAAGAGACATTTGAACCGCAGATTAATTTAATAACTCTCATAATTTAAAGAAAAGCTTTATTTATTTTCTGTTTTTGGTTTTTGGTTATAGAGCACAGAGGCCTTGCTGCAACAGTTTTAAAGCTGTGAGCAATTATTAACTCAATTAGGCTGGCTTTCTCTGTCTGGCAGGCCAGAGTATAATTTGCAGCTGCCATTATTTGGAAGTGAGAGTAATTTGTGCCAAATTTTGTCTGAATGTATTTTTCAGCGCCTAGTCAAAGAGTCACAGAGAGCAATTATTGACTCTGCAGGACCAGAGGCACACTGGGGACTCCCCCACCCCGCCCACCCCCAGCTAAATACTTTTTCTTAAAAATGCACCTCTGTTACAACACATAAATGCATACATCAGCATATATACTAATAGCAAACTCAATCTCCAAAGGCATTTCCTCACATAGCCAAAGCAACACCATTCACAAACAAGAGAGGCATATTGGCACGCTTGGGGTTTGCTGAAGGACAACAAAATATTATGGGGAGCAATATTTTAATGGATGGAGATGCCCCCCCCCAAAGCCCAACAAAGACGATGTGTTGTCAGTGGACTTGTAATGCTGAATTACCATTTAGGGAGAAAAACAGAAAACCACGGATTGGGGTGTTTGGGGAATGGACACTGCCGGATAGCTAGAACCCTAATTAGGAACACTATGTACTGCAGCCCCCTTCATGGATCACTGCCTTGTCGTGGCGAAGGGGCTTGAATAACTCAGAGAAGCTATGAACTATGCCGAGCAGGGCACCCAAGATGAACAGGTCATAGTGGAGAGTTTTGACCAAACGTGATCCACCTGGAGGAGGAACCGGCAAGCCACTCCAGTATCCCTGCCAAGAAAACTCCATGGACAAAGACAACAGGCATATAAAAGTTATGACGCTGGAAGATGAGCCCCTCAGGTCGGAAGGCGTCCAACATGCTACTGGGGAAGAGCGGAGGACAAGTACAAGTAGATCCAGAGCTGATGAAGGGGCTGGGCCAAAGCCGAAAGGATGCTCAGTTGCGGATATGCATGGAAGCGAAAGGAAAGTCCAATGCTGTAAAGAAAAATATTGCATAGGAACCTGGAATGTAAGAACCATGAATCTGGGTAAGTTGGATGTGGTCAAAAATGAGATGGCAAGAATAAATATTGACATCCTGGGAATCAGT
The DNA here is from genome assembly GCF_027172205.1 of Podarcis raffonei. Lineage (NCBI taxonomy): Eukaryota > Metazoa > Chordata > Lepidosauria > Squamata > Lacertidae > Podarcis > Podarcis raffonei. The sequence continues at coordinate 67,777,141 of NC_070606.1, forward strand.
GAACTGAAATGGATGGGAATGGGTGAATTCAGTTTGGATGACTATCATATCTACTACTGTGGGCAAGAAACCCGTAAAAGAAATGGAGTGGCCCTCATAGTCAACAAAAGAGTGGTGAAAGCTGTACTGGGATGCAATCTCAAAAATGATAGAATGATATCGATACGAATCCAAGGCAGACCTTTTAACATCACAGTAATCCAAGTTTATGCACCAACTACTGGTGCTGAAGAAACTGAAATTGACCAATTCTATGAATACTTACAAGACCTTATAGAAGTGACACCAAAGAAGGATGTTCTTCTCATTATAGGGGATTGGAATGCTAAAGTAGGGAATAAAGAAATAAAAGGAACAACTGGCAAGTTTGGCCTTGGAGATCAAAACGAAGCAGGGCAAAGGCTAATAGAGTTCTGTCAAGAGAACAAGCTGGTCATCACAAACACGCTTTTCCAACAACACAAGAGATGACTCTTCACATGGACATCACCAGATGGGCAACATCAAAATCAGATTGATTATATTCTCTGCAGCCAAAGATGGAGAAGCTCTATACAGTCAGCAAAAACAAGACCTGGAACTGACTGTGGCTCAGATCATCAGCTTCTTATAGCAAAATTCAAGCTTAAACTGGAGAAAGTAGGAAAAACCACTGGGCCGGTAAGATACAATCTAAACCAAATCCCTTATTAATACACAATGGAAGTGAGGAACAGGTTTAAGGATTTAGATTTGCTGGACAGAGTGCCTGAAGAACTATGGGTGGAGGCTCGCAACATTATACAGGAGGCAGCAACTAAAACCATCCCAATGAAAAAGAAATGCAAGAAAGCAAAGTGGCTGTCCAACGAGGCCTTACAAATAGTGGGGGAGAGAAGGCAAGCAAAATGCGAGGGAGATAGTGAAAGATACAGGAAATTGAATGCAGATTTCCAAAGAATAGCAAGGAGAGACAAGAAGGCCTTCTTAAACGAGCAAAGCAAAGAAATAGAGGAAAACAACAGAATGGGAAGAACCAGAGATCTGTTCAAGAAAATCGGAAATATGAAAGGAACATTTCGTACAAAGATTACCATAATATAGGACAAAAGTGGTAAGGACCTAACAGAAGCAGAAGACATCAAGAAGAGGTGGCAAGAATACACAGAGGAATTATACCAGAAAGATATGGATGTCTCATACACCCCAGGTAGTGTGATTGCTGACCTTGAGCCAGACATCCTGGAGAGTGAAGTCAAATGGGCCTTAGAAAGCACTGCAGATAACAAGGCCAGTGGAAGTGATGGTATTCCAGCTGAACTGTTTAAAATTTTAAAAGATGATGCTGTTAAGGTGCTACACTCAATATGCCAGCAAGTTTGGAAAACTCAGCAGTGGCCAGAGGATTGGAGAAGATCAGTCTACATCCCAATCCCAAAGAAGGGCAGTGCCAAAGAATGCTCCAACTACCACACAATTGCACTCATTTCACACGCTAGCAAGGTTATGCTTAAAATTCTACAAGGAAGGCTCAAGCAGTATGTGGACCGAGAACTCCCAGAAGTGCAAGCTGGATTTAGAAGAGGCAGAGGAACCAGAAACCAAATTGCAAACATGCACTGGATTATGGAGAAAGCTAGAGAGTTCCAGAAAGACATCTACTTCTGCTTCATTGACTATGCAAAAGCCTTTGACTGTGTCGACCACAGCAAACTATGGCAAGTTCTTAAAGAAATGGGAGTGCCTGATCACCTCATCTGTCTCCTGAGAAATCTCTATGCGGGACAAGAAGCTACAGTTAGAACTGGATATGGAACAACTGATTGGTTCAAAATCGGGAAAGGAGTACGACAAGGCTGTATAATGTCTCCCTGCTTATTTAACTTATATGCAGAATTCATCATGCGAAAGGCTGGGCTGGATGAATCCGAAGCCGGAATTAAGATTGCCGGAAGAAATATCAACAACCTCAGATATGCAGATGACACAACCTTGAAGGCAGAAAGTGAGGAGGAATTGAAGAACCTTTTATTGAGGGTGAAAGAGGAGAGCGCAAAATATGGTCTGAAGCTCAACATCAAAAAAACGAAGATCATGGCCACTGGTCCCATCACCTCCTGGCAAATAGAAGGGGAAGAAATGGAGGCAGTAAGAGATTTTACTTTCTTGGGCTCCATGATCACTGCAGATGGTGACAGCAGTCACGAAATTAAAAGACGCCTGCTTCTTGGGAGAAAAGCAATGACAAACCTAGACAGCATCTTAAAAAGTAGAGACATCACCTTGCCAACAAAGGTCCGTATAGTTAAAGCTATGGTTTTCCCAGTAGTGATGTATGGAAGTGAGAGCTGGACCATAAAGAAGGCTGATCGCCGAAGAATTGATGCTTTTGAATTATGGTGCTGGAGGAGACTCTTGAGAGTCCCATGGACTGCAAGAAGATCAAACGTATCCATTCTTAAGGAAATCAGCCCTGAGTGCTCACTGGAAGGACAGATTGTGAAGCTGAGGCTCCAATACTTTGGCCACTTCATGAGAAGAGAAGACTCCCTGGAAAAGACCCTGATGTTGGGGAAGATGGAGGGCACAAGGAGAAGGGGACGACAGAGGATGAGATGGTTGGATGGTGTTCTTGAAGCTACCAGCATGAGTTTGATCAAACTGTGGGAGGCAGTGGAGGACAGAAGTGCCTGGCGTGCTCTGGTCCATGGGGTCACGAAGAGTCGGACACGACTAAACGACTAAACAACAACAACAATGTACTGCAGCATTTCACACACAAAGTATACATATGATACTGTACATCACAGAAAACCAGAAGGAAGGAGAGGAAACTGGAGGCCATGTGAGATAAGACAGCACATGAATCTTTCATCTCATGCCATCTTATCTGGCCCTGAAGAGAAGGGGAAAGCAAAACAGTTCCACAAATACCATACAAAACATGTCAGTAATGCCTGAGTCAGTGTGGTGCAATGGGTTAGAGTGTTGGATTATGTCTTGGAAGACCAGAGTTCAAGTTCCTTGCAGAAGATCATCTCAAAGCCCACTGCTGCTGGAATTCCCTGCTCCTCCCTCCTTCACAGGGCCATTTTGTGACCAGCTGCCCTGTGGGAAGGATCTTGACAACATTTTAAATGTAGATATTGGTATTGTTTGCTGTGATGCCTTTCTTTAATGTAATTCTTTTTTACTTGTAAACAACGTTGGAAGGATTTATATCTGGCTATAAATAATTGTAATGAATAATTACTCCAACTATGCTTCCAAAGTAGTAAAAAAGAACTGTTGTTTTCAGCTTTTTGAATAATTGAAGACTGCTAACAAATTCATTACATTTTCTAATGAAGCCATTACTTTCTAATGAAGCCAAAACTGGTTTGCTGCTGTGATGTCCCAAATGATTAGAGAAGTTTCTTAAAAAATTTGGCCCATTGGCCACAAATTTAGGGAATATAATCAGTTTTAACAATGCGAAGAAGGTAGTGATTGTACTGCTTTCACATTAGTGCCAGGCAAACCACATTTATCCTTGCTTTTCAGCAAAGGGTAATTTGCAACTTCTTGTCCCCAAAAGGCAGAGCCCTTAATTTCCTCCATTAGGGTTTCTGTCCATATACTGCTTCTTTCAAGGTGGTAACATATGCAATGGGAAGACACTGGTTGTCATACTCAAAGCCCAAACACAGTTGGAAGAAAGCCACTGCAAAGTGGTTGGAGGGAGAAGAGAAGGGAATGATCAAGTAATACAACTGAAAGAAAATAAGGAATAAAAATAATATGGTGTTAATTATGTGATTCCTTCTGCTGAGGGGTGGGATGGAGAATCTGTTGCATCACTTAAATATTACAGATAGAGCCCAGAGAGAAGAGAAACCTGATACTATTTTACCAAATAAAATAAAATAAGCAGTGTATAATTTGAGGAGAAAGGAATGAGAGACTTGGTCTTTCCTAATTCAGGACTTGTACATAGCATGGAGACATACAGCCAACCATACAAAGGAAATTTTCCTCATAACTACACAACCAATCAGCGCAGGTGCTACCTCAGTAAAAATCATACCACTTTGCCTGGTTACTAAGCAACACCACCACCAAACACGCACACACCCTTTGCTACTTGACTTCAGCACTAACAGAATGAACCCCTAAAAAGGCTAAGTAAATTATCTCTGCTGTTGCACTTCCAACAACAACTTAGTACCACAAGGAGGCAAACCACAGTTTATCGGAAGTCATGCAGAAACAGGGATCCCTCTCCACTTTCCTTCCTAAGCTGCTCACTGCTTTGTTTAATTTAAGTCAAGGTTATATATAAACTATAGTGCAGTACAGGTGATGATCAGTTTATAGCCTGCAGGTGGTACACTGCACACCTGAAGAATCCACACACTGGATGCTTGAACTGCTAACTGTGCTTCAAAGAAGGAATGCCTAAACCACACTAAGAAGTATTAATTTGCCAGTGCACAAGAGAGAGTATGTTATTTATTCTTCAGTTCAGTGCTATGTTCAGTACTGGGTGATAGTAAGCCACACAAACACTTCAGCCTTGCTGAAACATTAGTCAGATCTAATACAGCAAGTGGTCTTACTGCAGTAATAGCAGAGTAAATTACTATTGCCCATTGGGTCAGCTGTCTTGTTCTGGAGTTTTATCTGCTGTATGGTTAAAGGTCAGCCATACGCCCCGGGCAGCTTGACATTTAGGCAGACTTTATGTAGCTTTCCGATATGTGCTTCGGTAAAGCTTGTTTGTGACACGGAACTCTCAGTCACAACAGATTGCAAACCACTACCAACATGGTTAAAGGCAAAACCATTAATCCATAGCGGGTCCGCTGAGTGCATTTCCCCCCTCCCTGCCGCTCAGGTCTTACGTAAGGTGCAACTTGTGAGAGAGGCAAAGAGAAAGAGATGATTCAGCCTTAGCATTTCGTTAGTGCAGGTGTCAGTCAAAACCCCATATTCCTGCTTGCAGAAGGCAAAGCTAATTTGCCTCAGTGGGAACAAGGACCAGAAATTGTATGAGGAATGAGCATTCCATGAAATTGCCATTTGCAAAGCATCACCAGTTTGATAGACCCCAAGCTGCTATGCCCACCTTTACCACTAGAGAGACGGCACCACAAAGTAGGTAGGAAAAACGATTCAAGATGTGAAGTTCCTTGAAGCAGTGTTGGATCTTTTAGGGTTGCCATATGTCCTCTTTTTCCAGGACACATCCTCTTTTTCATGGGTATGTAAAATGAGAGTCATCATAGTGATCCATAGTTAAAAGTAGAAGTTGGAAATGTATCCTACTTTTTGCGCTTCAAAATATGGCAACCCTAGATATTTTTCTGAGTACTCCACCCCTACAAAGGCTTTTACCTTTTACTTTACTCAATTTAGCCTGATTATTGTATGTTTTACTGATGCATACATCCAATTTGTGTCCAGTTGCACACAGAACTGGTTCCTAATAGGAGTTGCCTAAGACCTGTCTCTTCTTCAAAATATACTTATCTAGCCTTCATTCTTCATATAACGTGACTGACTTTTGCTGCCAATGAGCAGAACTATGCTACATGCCTATCAACTAAAAATGCTAACATATTTCTAAAGGACGGTGCTATATAACATGTTCTGCCTCATTTGATTAATCTGTTAAACCAAACCCCTATGACACCCATATCATACAATGGAGGTTCACTTATAAAATAGGCCCTACTGTCTAGATGAACCTTAGGCTGCTGCCTACTTGCTTTCAAGTAGGTTTGTTCTTGTCCTCCACTCCTCAGACACAGAACGGATGTCCGTTCTTAATGCTGCTGTTGTAAGCACTACAGGATTTTTCTCACATTACCTGGTGTTTGGTGCATTGAGCACAAGTTCAGTTCATCCATAGGTAGCTTTGCAGAACTCAAGTCACAAATTACTTTCCAAATTAAGTTCCCAAGTGGTCTTATCCAACACCTTGCTGTAATTTCCAGTGGAAACGTTTGTGCACTCCAGTGTGCTTCAATTTATTTTTTGATATACTCAGCAAACACTTAACAGCACTATTAACCATGTTTTGAGAACAGAGAAACTAGACAACAGGGAACAAAAATTTAAGGTTGTGCGTAATTGTTTCTAATCCAGGGAGAGCCTAGATTCATTTGAAATGTTCTTTGTTGCCAGTCTATTCTTCTCTCTTTCCTGTTCATGTTAAAGAACCCACACACATAATGCCTCTTCCTGTTTTGTCCTCAGCACAGTGTTTGCATTTGTTAAAATAACCTTCCCACAAAATTCTTAAAGCAAGGTTGCCGAAACCTTCCGGAACCCTCCTGTGTCACACTAGGCACAGAAAGTTGAATACAGGACCTTTTTCAACTAGCGGCTCACAAGAAAATCCTATTGAGTAAACTGCATAAAACTTTCAAGAGACTTGGAGTGGTTTCTTCTTCAAGTATCTTCAAAAGCCACAAAAAGTGGGAAACACATTGCAGAAACAGAAACGTTTGTATAAGGAAGCTGCCTTACAGAAAGACAGAACATTGCTCCAGCTTGCTCAGTATTGTCTCCACTGACTGGTAGCAGCAGCAATCCAGCATTTCAGACAGGGGGAAATCCCATGCTTACCTAGAGATGTCCAGGAATAATGCAGGGTTTTCTGTATGCAAGACAGATGCTCTGTCACTCAGTTGTTCCCCGGTTTACTCCACCAATTGCACCAATTGCTGGAAACCTTGCCAGATGGGTGGGGTATAAATAACTGATGATGAAGATGAAGAAGAAGAAACAAAGGCCCGCCCTGTGGAACACAGGTGACCTCTTTGACCTCAGGTGTCAAAGAGAGAACCAATTATACAACCTTCCATTGGCACCTGAAGGCAGCCCGGTATTGAGAAGCTGATCTATTGTGTGTCTTTTTATATTCTGTTGGAAGCAGCCCAGAGGGGCTGGGGCAACCAAGTCAGATGGGAAGAGTAGGTAATTAATTAATTAATTAATTAATTAATAAAAATAAAATTACTACTACTACTACTACTACTTCACTCTAACACTTAACTGCTCAGCACACACTCACCCAATACACGAGTGACTGTACAACAGAAATGAAAGTGATCGTTCCAAAGAGGTTAAGGGATCCACAGTGAGGAAGGGATCAAGGGAGAGGGGAGACCAAATTATGTTATTGTAGAAATGTGGTAACTTTAATGAAAGATCAATATCAAATAAAATGTTCAGCATCTTGCAAAGGTATCCAGGAGCAATCTTTCCTGAAGCAAATGAGGTGGGGTCAAGGAATTATGATAAAGAACAGAGTAGATTGTTTCTGTTCCCTTTCTCAGCAGCATTTAGAACTGGAAGGCTGTCATTACTTTGTCGGTGATTTGACAGGTGTCCAAAACTGGGGCCACCAATCCTCACCAATATTGTAGACTCCAGGCAAAACCCAAGGAAGGTGCAGATGTTTCACAATGGAACCAAAGAGCAATGGCTATTACTATGAGGAGGAAGTTGTGATCAGTACATTGAACTTGGAAAGTAAGGAAAGATAAAGGGGTGAGTAGAACTTTTTGAACTGGTGGTTGTGTGCACCATCAGGTTAACAAAATAAAGGGGGGATTTGGAAAGAAATATGTAGTGGGGAGAAAACCTGTTCAAGCTGTTATTCCTTCTGGTAAACTTAGTGACCATCTGGATTATAAAATGCAGACCATACAGCACTGTGTGAACATTTTACTATACTGTGAGCCACACACGTTTTAAGGAGTTTGCAGCTAGGTAATGTAAATCAGGGGTGGGGAACCTCTTATCCACTGGCTGAATGTGGACCTCTAGGCCTTTCTGCCTGGCCTTCAAGATTATTTTCAATTCAACCCCCTCAATACCCAGTATACCTGAAGGAGCGTCTCCACCCCCATCGTTCTGCCCGGACACTGAGTTCCAGCTCCAAGGGCCTTCTGGCGGTTCCCTCCCTGCAAGAAGTGAGGTTACAGGAAACCAGGCAGAGGGCCTTCTTGGTAGTGGCACCCACCCTGTGGAATGCCCTTAACCATCCAGGGGTCCTTTACCATTACCCTTTCACCTTTTAGTGCAAGGTCATGCTGAATGCCTCAGGCATCTATCAGAGCAAGGTTTTGAAATGTGCCCAAATGATTTGAAGTTACAGTTGCATCTTGTAATGATGAGTGGGGTGGGTTCACTATTGCATCTAGTTTGGAGAAAGCAACTCTAGTCACAGCCACTCTTTCGCTTGACCCATATTTTGATCATATTGTGTACTGTTCAGTTCCCCTAGATCTGAGGGCTTGTCTCCTTGTCCCATCTTACCTGCTGAATCCAAACTTAGCAGATGCATGAAAAATTTGAAGAGAGATTTTGCTTAACCGAGCTTCAGTTGAGCAGCTAAGATTGGATTTTTGCAAGCCACAGCCATGGAACAATGAAGAAAGCTCTCAGTCTTGGGGGAATTAATTGGTACACAATACTATCAAAATGCAGGTCAAGTAAATGTGTGGATGAACCCCCTGTGATTCAGACTCTGGCCATCAAATTCCTCATTATTTATAAGCAAGGTAGACTAGGGAAATATCACTTTCCAGCACTTTCAGCATAGTAAATTGCTGTTTCTGATACTTTTCTCTGTTCCATTGGACGAATCCACAAAAATAATCATTCTGCTTCTTTGCAGCTTTAGCTTCAGAAATACCTTGCAGCTTCCCCCCAGGCTTAAGTCACCCAGGAAGGTGCTGAAGGTATAATATCCATTCTGTACTCTGTCAAAGGTAGAGTGTTTAGTCAGTTCTTTCATTTTTTTCTCCTGAATCTGTTGTGGCTCGGGTTTTATTTTTCTGTTTGTTAAGTTTCTGTCCTACCCTTCCTCCGAAAGGAGTCAAGAAGGGCAAACAACGAAGTAGTAAAACAATACAATTAAAATAAAATAAAAACATGTTTAAAACATTGAGAACATATAAAAACTAATCACATTTAAAAGTCACATATGTGCACAGCTGAAGGTTGGTGCAGAAGTATCTTGCATCCATCAAATGACTGGATGCACAAGTATGTTTTTAAGTCCCAAAGCATCACCTGACTGGGAAGAAAGGGAGTGTTAAGAAATGCCAGGAGGTAACTTGTAAAGATGCCTTTGTGAGATAGAAAAAAACACTGGTGCCATCTCCAGGGGTCCCTGGCTGCCTGGGCACCCACAAAAGTTTTGCTGTGGGTGTCTGGCCTCTGCTCCCTGCCGTCTGCAGCTGCCTTACCTCTGGCGCTGCTGTGGTGACTGGGCCAGGGCCCGTCCCTTTGCCACTGGGTCTCTGTTGGAGTTCTGTGGCACAGGTGCCCCATGATATTCTTGTAAAGAAGCTGGTAAAATGCGGTCTTGACTATGCTACCACTCAGTGGATTTGTAACTGGCTGACTGACCGAACCCAAAGGGTGCTCATCAATGGTTCCTCTTCATCCTGGAGAAGAGTGACTAGTGGGGTGCCACAGGGTTCTGTCTTGGGCCCGGTCTTATTCAACATCTTTATCAACGACTTGGATGATGGACTCAAGGGCATCCTGATCAAATTTGCAGATGACACCAAACTGGGAGGGGTGGCTAACACCCCAGAGGACAGGAACACACTTCAAAACGACCTTGACAGATTAGAGAACTGGGCCAAAACAAACAAGATGAATTTTAACAGGGAGAAATGTAAAGTATTGCACTTGGGCAAAAAAAATGAGAGGCACAAATACAAGATGGGTGACACCTGGCTTGAGAGCAGTACATGTGAAAAGGATCTAGGAGTCTTGGTTGACCACAAACTTGACATGAGCCAACAGTGTGACGCGGCAGCTAAAAAAGCCAATGCAATTCTGGGCTGCATCAATAGGAGTATAGCATCTAGATCAAGGGAAGTAATAGTGCCACTGTATTCTGCTCTGGTCAGACCTCACCTGGAGTACTGTGTCCAGTTCTGGGCACCACAGTTCAAGAAGGACACTGACAAACTGGAACGTGTCCAGAGGAGGGCAACCAAAATGGTCAAAGGCCTGGAAACGATGCCTTATGAGGAACGGCTAAGGGAGCTGGGCATGTTTAGCCTGGAGAAGAGGAGGTTAAGGGGTGATATGATAGCCATGTTCAAATATATAAAAGGATGTCACATAGAGGAGGGAGAAAGGTTGTTTTCTGCTGCTCCAGAGAAGCGGACACGGAGCAATGGATCCAAACTACAAGAAAGAAGATTCCACCTAAACATTAGGAAGAACTTCCTGACAGTAAGAGCTGTTCGACAGTGGAATTTGCTGCCAAGGAGTGTGGTGGAGTCTCCTTCTTTGGAGGTCTTTAAGCAGAGGCTTGACAACCATATGTCAGGAGTGCTCTGATGGGGTTTCCTGCTTGGCAGGGGGTTGGACTCGATGGCCCTTGTGGTCTCTTCCAACTCTATGATTCTATGATTCTAGGTGCAGGTCCCAGCACAGTCACCATCGCAATGCAGTGCTCGTGTGCTGGGCACCCACAGTCTGTGGCCCAAGTCATCACCACTGGACAGGAAAATGGTGGCTGTGTTCGAGCAGAGAGCACTGTCATTGCAAACATGTTGCTGAACTGCTGGCCTGGATTAATAATGTAATTTCAAATCTGAACATTAACTGTGAACAGATTAGGATTTGGTTTGGTTAATGGTGCTCATTAGAGAAGCTCCTAATTTTGGTGTTATCATCTTCATATGTGTTTCTTCTTCCAGCGAGCTGGATGCTTTTCAGCCTCTCTGCTAACACTCGATTCACACTCTTTTTTAACCTGCTTTAAGGTAATGCAACCAAAGCCAGCAATTGTCAAATTTCTTCTCATTGTGCATCCTCATAATTGCACAATGTGATCATGATATAACTGGATGTCTGGTTGTGCAACTCGGCTGGAAAGCAAAATGAGTCCTCAAACTCAAGGTAATGTTCTCCAGAAGGGCTTTAATATACCTTTATTGGCTTAATTGCATTGACAGCATTCTTCAAGCTGTGATTACTATGGGTAAATTCAAAGTGAAGACTCTCTTCTTACTGCTGCAAGATACCGTGAGTGAGGGGGCAACATGCAGCATGCAGTGGGCAGTCGGGGGGCACATGTTAGTAAGTGTGGCTAGAACTGGAAGTGTGTGGGGCCTGGAATAGTGGTGGATGGGGCTATTCACACATATGGTGGATGGTGGATGGGGCTATTCACTCATTTATGCACCCACATGTACACACTCATGGGGAGGTTAACCTACCAGTACAATACAAATTTTGTATTGTATGGAGAAATTGGATAGAGAGATGTTCTACTTGCAATACTAAAACACAGGATCATCCAATAAAGCTGAATGTTGGGAGATTCAGGGCAGAGAAAAGGAAGTGCTCCTTCACAAAGCCCATATTTAAACTATAGAATTCACTACCACACAGTTTTAAAAGGTACGTAGGCAGATTCATGGAAGATAAGGCTATCAGTGATAGCAAGCCATGATTGTCTGTTTACTACCTCCACTGTTGGATGTTTCCGAATACCACAAGTGGGGAGGGTGCTGCAGTGCTCAGGTGCTGCTGAAAGACTTCCCATAGCTATCTGAATTAGCAGAATGCTGAACTAGACAAGCCTTTGCTCTGATTCAGCAGGTTTCTTCTTATGTCCTCATATTGCCTAATTTGCTAAACTGTTCTAAAAGGGAAAAACAGCTGAGCTACTTTCTAATAAGTGCCTCCAACATTTTATGGTACTGAAACATAAATGATGAATGTAAATGATTATTTTATTGCTTCATTATGACTGACCTTATTTACCTTGAAATTTTCAAGAGCCTTTCATGAATCTACAGACCCTGGGAATAAAACAGAAGAGAATTCTAGCAACTCAGACTAACACAAAGTTTGACAAAGCATCTGCACAAAGGGGAAAGTCCAGAAAATAAGATTCACACCTGGTAAATAGAGATAGCTGAATTATATGCAACCTGAAAAGAAAGAAAGAAAACTCAGGAAGAAATGCCAACAAGCCTGCCATGTTTTGCAGGCTGCGCTACCCGGCTGGCTCTGGGCTGCTGAGGCTGCCGCTGCCACGTTTCCCGGGGATTTGCAAATCTGGGGACATTCCGGGGGTGGAATTTGTCCGGGGACAGATTTGCAAATCCGGGGGCTGTCCCTGGGAACCGGGGACATCTGGTAACCCTAAGCTATCAGTCAGTAGGACTACTTAAAGTTGGTCTACGCTGCAGGCCAGGAGGGGGGCTCTGATAGTGATCCATAGCATGGCAACTGGAGGTTGCCACAAGCAGGCCCCTTTTGCTATCTGTGAACACTGGAGGATATGGGATTGGGTTTCCCATTTTCTCATAAAGCAGCAGAACAATTTCGATTCTAACTAATGCATGCAAGCTTAGTGTAGATTTTCTCCTGGAGACCTGGCATGTGCTACAGATTTATTGGCCAGTGTTCCAAAGAATCAATCTACTGAGCATTCCTGCGGTTATGCGCCTGCTGTTCCAAAGGCATTCTGGGCCAAAGTCAAGCAGTGCAGATGTTGGGGGTCTTCTCTGAAGTTCTTCTGAAACTGACTCTCTGCACCACAAACCTTCACGTTGGCTACAAACAGTACCAAGAAACCTAGGGATTTTAAAAATGTGTTTCATGCAAACCTAAGCATAGGAAAACTGTGTAAATTAGTTTATTGTTTCGGTTTAAGAAAGATTGGGGGGATGAATTGGGGGGTGTATGCAATAAGTTGCTTGGTATTAGTTAACTTTATGCTTTTATTTGCATGAATTTATTGTAGGGTTTACTTAACCCATGAAGATACTGTAGTTTTAAACTTTTTTTACTGGTTTCGAGCTGCTTTGAGCTTTCAAAATGATCAGCAATAAAGATAAAGAGGGGAGGGAGGTGAAAGGATTAATTGAAATTGTTAAAGATTGGTATAGGATTTAAGAGATTAATTTTTTTATAAAGATTCTATAAGAAAAGCAGAAAGCAGCAAGAAATATTAAGTAAAAGTATCGGAGAGGAGATCAGTGTATATAAAAACATGAGACTTATGGTTTTGTTACATATGATTTTATTTTGGAGTTGCCTGTTTATTTTGGAGTTGTTTGCTGTAAAGCATGTATGTTATGTGAATAAAATAATAAAGGATTTGAGAGACAATAAAAAATAAAAAATAAAAGATCAGCAATATTATGTGATAAGACTTGTTCAGTGCCGAGGAAATAACAGCACATAGGTTGCTGTTAATGGAGCGTTAATCTTGATTTGGTTGGAGTGAGATTAGATGACATTGGCTATTTAATTCTGATGATGTTGCAAGTGTTATCTTACTCTTTCCCCTGCATTTTCACATCACTTTCCTTACCACAAAAACTCAGATCTCTAGAGGAAGTGGCTTTGCTTTGCAAGAGCTCCGAAACATATTTCATAGCGCAACCTGAAATTGCCAGTACAGTGGTACCTCAGGTTAAGTACTTAATTCGTTCCAGAGGTCCGTTCTTAACCTGAAACTGTTCTTAACCTGAAGCACCATTTTAGCTAATGGGGCCTCCTGCTGCCGCCGCGCCGCCAGAGCATGTTCTCATCCTGAAGCAAAGTTCTTAACCTGAAGCACTGTTTCTGGGTTAGCGGAGTCTGTAACCTGAAGCGTATGTAACCTGAAGTGTATGTAACCCATGTACATGACTGGCTTCTATCTGAAAACAGTGACAGTTTAGAAGCACCTATAGATGGGTTTTATAAAGGTAGAAGCTGTTGAAATAGACAGTATTTTCAGTTACGGATGAAAGAGTGTCCATTATTGATTGGTATAAAATAATTACAAATGCTCCTTCTGGGTCTTTTCACTCTAAATTGTGGTGGGGTGTTTTTTTTCTTCATCATTTTCTTCGATTTAAAATTGGCCAGTAGCCAATCCAGAACTTGTGGCAAAAAATACAGCCAGTTTCCCCACACACAATACAGAAGATGCACTTAATGCTCACTGTGGAAGCAAGAGAAGTATGATGAAAATAATCCTTTGTCCTAAAACATGCAGTACATTTCAGGCTTCCATAGATTCTGCCTGGCTATGCTGGTGCAGTCCCTGAGCAGTCCAGGCAATGTCTTAGATCCCTTGGAGATTTGGCAGCTTATTTGCGTGAAGCCCCAGATTCACAATGTCACATCTGTCCTCACAATGTTCATTGTGCCCAGGCAGACAACAACCTCCTGAATTAAATCCAGTCCAGTTGAGCTGATCTTCATGTCTATGCGCAGTGCCAGTGCTTCCCATTTTGCTCCACCCTGTTGCCACCACCACCATGCTGACAACCCCACTTCCTCTGCCGTGTGTGAAGAAGCAGCATCCGCATCAGCGATTTTCAGCAAGATCCATGGACTTCCACCACCCGAGGCAGCTGCTTCACTCTGCCTCTTAAGTGGGCCGGGCCTCTGTGTGTGTGTGAACATAAAGGTAAAGGGACCCCTGATCATTAGGTCTAGTCATGGCCGACTGGGGTTGTGGTGCTCATCTCGCTTTATTGGCCGAGGTAGCCAGCGTACAGCTTCCGGGTCATGTGGGCAGCATGACTAAGCCACTTCTGGCGAACCAGAGCAGCGCACGGAAACGCCGTTTACCTTCCCGCCAGAGCGGTACCTATTTATACATACCACACTTTTAATTCAAGAAGGCAGCTTCAAAATGAAGCAGCATAAGAAAACATTTAAGGTACTGTAAAATTGCTAAAATATACACTCAGTGGCCACATTTACAAATGCCGAACCATTATTTAGCATGATGCGTATGAGCAGAAATGCACTTTAGCGAGCCTCGGGCTCACCTGTTCCCCTCTCTCCTTTCACTGTCCCACAAGGCTGAGAGGAGTTCAAAAGTTCCTGCTTCTACCCTTAGTCAACCCCAGCTCCCCTTGTTATTTAAACAGGGAACTGTGGTTAACAAACTTGTTTCAAACCTGCTGCACTTAATGGTTCCGTTTGCACTACACGTTTAAGCCAGTATCATTCTATTTTAAACACCTTTGTTTCCCCCCAAAGAATCAAGTGAAATGTAGTTTGTTAAAGGTGTTGAGAGTTCTTAGGAGGCTCCTATTCCCCCATGAAGTTACATTTCCCAGAGAACAGTAGTCTCTGTGAGGGGAACAGTGGTCTCCTAGCAACTCTTAGCATCCTTAACAGACTACCATACCAGGATTCCTTGAGGGAAGCTATGATTGTTTGAAGTGGCATGATACCCCTTTAAAAGAATAGTGCAGATGGGGCCAATGTTGACCACAGTTTGTTGCTCCTGGCGACATGGAGGGAAATGTTGGGTTGAAGGAGCTTTCAAATCCTTCCCAGCCACACAGGAGCATGTGACTCTAAGACTTGCTGTGGATGTTCCATCATATGCCCTTTGTGCAGACACAGATGAAATGGCGTAGAATGCATTAAAAATACCCACTCAGAAACAGCATGTCTATCAACAAAAAGCAGCAGTAAAATCAACCTTGCTGTTCTCTGAAAGCCTGGAATAAAATGGTTTTAGCCCAGTGTCCTAACAGAGCAAATGCCCACTGGGAACATCTCTAACAGGAGTGTCCCAAATCAGGCCTCTGACACAGAGAAAGCTCATCCTCTAGCTGACACCTGCCTAGGGGAATAGCTAGAAAATGGCCCTTAAGGATATTAAGGACTGACCAAGCACTTTCATACAGGAGTAA
Source organism: Podarcis raffonei (assembly GCF_027172205.1). NCBI lineage: Eukaryota > Metazoa > Chordata > Lepidosauria > Squamata > Lacertidae > Podarcis > Podarcis raffonei. The sequence continues at coordinate 67,792,809 of NC_070606.1, forward strand.
GTGCTCTTTTAGATACTTGGTTCCCAAGCTGTAATCTTCCAAGTAAATTTTTCCATTACAATGATGGTGAATACTCTAGAGAGAGAAAACCCACTGCCATGCTGTTGCAATTCAATCACTTTTCCTCCCATTAGTAATCTCCAGCCACAAGTGCCTTTATAGTGTAACATCAGTACAATTCCTCTTCTTCATCCATATAATTAAGCAGCAGTAGCATTGAATATGTAGGAGAGAATACAGCCTATTATCCTATTATCTCTTCAGGGTTTCCAGGCTAAAATCATCTTCCAATAATCCCAAACCTATAGATGTTCTCATCTATTATTTTAATAGATACCTTTCATTCTCCAACCCTTCCTGCCCACTCTGCTTATTTTGAGGCTTATTACTGTGGGTTTTGTCAATACCTGTAAAATCAGAGGGATAATGTGTACATCTGTCTTGTCGGGTTGCAAAATGCAACATGAGTGAGGTATTGTGATGGATGTTTTGAAACGGAAAAACGAAAAACTTAAATGGTATCATGTTTCAGGATCCTAGAACAGCAAACAGTCACACCAGCCTGCAGTAACCATGGGCCATTGTGTCTCTGGTGAGGGCTTGGCCACAGAGAATGTACTGATGATTAGTGAAAAAGCTAAAGTACTACTGTCACACTTCTGAAGGGTTGTCTAGGTCCTGGAATGCCCTTGTTAGAGGTTGGTGAATGATTGCTTAGTATATTGCGACTACAGTGGACGCTCGGGTTGCGAACACGATCTGTGCAGGAGGCACGTTCGCAACCCGCAGCGTCCGCAACCCACAGCGGTGTGTCTGCACACACGTGGGTTGCGATTCGGTGCGTCTGCATATGCACAAACTGCGATTTAGCGCTCCTGCGCATGTGCGATCGCTGAAACCCAGAACTAACCTGTTCCGGTACTTCTGGGTTTCGGCAGTCCGCAACCCAAAAAAACACAACCTGGAGCATATGTAATCTGAAGTATGACTGTATTTTGTAAAGCTTAACCAATGGTAATAATGCTACTGAAGAACTGCCAGCCAATCTGCCTTTTAAAAGGCAGAAAAATAGTAATACATGGAGTTTTTATTGGCTGATTTCATTTATTAAGGCCATCCTTAATACATACATATTGTGGACCAAAAATTATAAGAGATAAAACAATGCTTGCTGTTAGATCATCTACTACCAATTTCTGAAGTGCTTTGTTTTTGGATATCCGTTCATTCCTCCAAGGAGCTCATGGAAGTCCCTCTCTGCCCCTCCCACCCTTAATCTGTTTAGTCCTATTGGTAGTTAATATTGTTACTCATTGAAGATCTTAACCAAAGTGTGTGTGTGTGTGTGTGTGTGTGTGTGTGTGTGTGTGTGTGTGTAATTTTGCCCATCTGTCCTTCCACAGCCTGATTTTAGAACTCTTGAGGCATTACATAGAATGCTACTGCCCACCTCCTGTTGGATGTGAGAGGTGGGAACATATTCAGCCTGTTCAGTGTCAATGGCACCTCTTCTTCAAATAAGAAGGATGGCCCAAGGAAGGAGCTCCTCTGGTTTTTCCTCACTGTAGTCTTTATCTCAAGTAGAAACCAGGCTGGCAGCCAATATGAATTAATTCCTATCATTCTGTGGTTGTCCTGATGCTCCAAACTGAAATCTAATCTTAGCTATGTGCAAACTGGAAGCTATTAATGGAGCATTTCCACAGACCCTCCAAGTGTCCCTATTTACCAGGGGTGTCCCTGATTTAGAGAAGCCATCCTGGTTTCTGATTTGATCCCAGAATGTCCCGCTTTTCCTTAGGTCGTCCCTATTTTCATTGGAGAAATGTTGGAGGGTATGGAGTTATTTGACTCCTGAGCCGTCTGAAGGGAATGCTGTACAGTGGTACCTTAGTTTACGAACTTAATCCGTTCCGGAAGTCGGTTCTTAAACCAAAGCATTCTTAAACCAAGGCATGCTTTCCCACAGCAGTGAGGGACTCAGTTTACAAATGGAACACACTCAACAGGAAGTGGAACATGTTCTGCTTCCAAGGCAAAATTCACAAACCAAAACACCTACTTCTGGGTTTGCAGCGTTCTTAATCCAAGTTGTTCATAAACTAATTGTACTTAAACCAAGGTATCACTGTATAGGGAAGGTTTTTTTTTAAAAAAAGTTTAATGTTTTATTGTGTTTTTATAGATGTTGGAAGCTTCCCAGAGTGGCTGGGGCAACCCAGTAAGATGTGTGGGGTATAAATTGTAAAATTATCATGATGGAATGGTACGTCCCTATTTTCATTGGAGAAATGTTGGAGGGTATGTTTCCATTTATTGGTGATAGGAATCAAGTCGGTAATCTGCAGCCAGGGGTAGCCATGTCCCTTCTGCATTTTCCTCAGTCAATTGATTCCAGACAAAACAACTGGAAGGGTCCAGGAATATTTTGGCAGCATAATGCAGCACTCTGGACCGCATTGCAAGGCACACTAGCACACCTAGAGATGGGAAGGCCGGGGGGGGATGGGAAAATTGGGGTGGGGGGCAGGGTTTTTCCAAAGCCAGGTGGGCTTTATTAAAGAAAAAAAGGTGTGTGGAATATTCAAACTATATCAAACTTTTTTTTTCAATTTTTCAAAAAACAACAACAAACCACACCCTAAAAATGGCTTTGGGGGGAAATTGGAAAAAATACCTGGGTTTTTCCCAAAAAATTCTGGGTTTTTCTAGGCTTTCCCATTTATGTCTCCCTCTTTCTTTTTCTTCCTTGACACTAAAGTTTCTGCATCTTGTTCAAGGCAAGGTATTTGTAACCATCATTAAAGCTTATTATACTGCAAGGCAGCAGCACAAAAGTGTCAGGTAATAGTAAAGAATGATAAGCATGATTATAGGTTTTCATTTGTCTCACCTTCAGTCTGTTGTCAGAAAAAGATAAGCTTTCATCAGAAATTTCACCTGCCTCTGACCTGTTTAATGGGGAATCAGGAAATGGGACCCACACTCCCAAAAGCATGCATTTGGGAAATCAATCCATGTCACTCTCACTCTTGCTTCTTGAAAGCATAGTGTTATATGAAAACATTCTCACAGCTTCTACTGAATCCCACCTACAGGTTCTGATGTTATCACTCCTCAGACTGGGATGGGACAGACAAGCGTTTAAGGGGCACCAAGCTGCAGCTACCATACTGGCCCGAATATAAGCCACACTTTTTTTTTCCAAATTCCGACTGTGAAAAGTTAAAGTGCGGCTTAAATTTACAACCTTACAAAAACTGGCTTTTACGATATTGCCACTGAAACAGCTATACGGTAAAACGGAACGAGTTGAGTGCCTGTGGAATTTTAAGGGAATGGCTTATATTCGGGTATTGTCTTTTTTTCTTTTTCCCCCTTGAATTTTAAAGATGTGGCTTATATTTGGGTGCGGCTTATATTCAGGCCAATACAGTAATAGCCCACTAACTAATTAGCTGTTCCTTAATTTTTATTGGAAATTTTATTTACAACATAACATAAACCCCCACCCCCCAATACAGAAATCCACCCTCATTAAACGTGAACATAACATACAATGTGCATAACATACAACAATACAAACAACCAAATAAAAGACCAAGGAAGTCTTTATTTGGTCTAATTAGCTGTCCCTCTCAAGTATCTTAATTTTGCATTGCGTTGCCGCAATGATATTTTTCAAGAGGGGTGAAAAAACAAAATGTTGAATACAAGTCTGTCATAAACATAATTAGCTGTAACTCTTGCCTCCATTTCAAGATACTATGAGCAATTTATAATATGGGGTGAATAGTTCTGATTTGACAAGGGCACAAGGTCCCCTGTCCCAGTGGAAAGGCAGCAGTTTTAATTAGTCTAATGTACATTTGACTTTTTCAACTTTCAGTAAGTTTAAGTTTGACGAAGCCTAAAAAGGTTTGTTAGCCTGTAATTTAAGGTGTACTTCCCCTTCCAATTACTAACTTTGAATAACAAAACATTTCAAAGCGGCTGAGGAACAAACTAAACATGATGATGGCAATTCTGTTTTTTTAAAAAATAAAACAAAACCGGGCCAGCTGCAATCACTTCTAAAGCAGGAGGGTGAAAGCAGTCTGGTTTTTTAAAACCAAAAGGAGCACACAGGTAAAGTAAACTCAACTTTGGCTTTGCCCACCACTTCATGAGAAGAATCCCTGGGAAAGACCTTGATGTTGGGAAAGATTGAGGGCACAAGGAGGAGGGGACGACAGAGGACGAGATGGTTGGACAGTGTTCTCAAAGCTACAACATGAGTCTGACCAAACTGCGGGAGGCAGTGGAAGACAGGAGTGCCTGGCGTGCTCTGGTCCAGGGGGTCACGAAGAGTCGGACACGACTAAACGACTAAATGACAACAACCATTTGGCAGCGTGAGATGCCTGCCATGGGCAGTGAATTTTGAGCGTTAGCAATTTGCTGCCGTTTCTGTTGTTTATTTATTATTACGATATGTTACTGCCAGGGAAGAGCATGTCAGGAATTTTCTGCCTCTGGGGCTATAATTATTTGGCTAGCTTTGAATACTAGCCAGGGAAACCCAGCCAGATGGACGGGGTATAAACAATAAAATTATTATTATTGCTGCTGCTGCTATCAGTGGTGGCTGGTGCCCAATGAGTGGAAGGCCAAGAGTAGGTTCAGCTACAGCCATTGATAGGTGAAGCCAGGGCTAATAGCATTAGCATGGGTGATATAATAAAGAAAGAACTTTTGGTCTGTGTATAAATAATGTGCCCCAGCTAATGTATATAGGATAGGAATGGGAGAATGCGTTTTTGCTTCAGTGCTCAGCCTCTGATTAAGAATGTCTTGGTAGGAGAACAGATCGAGAATTTCCCTGAGGGCTCCGAAGCATATGAAAGAAGCAATTTCATAACATATGCAAAGAGTAAACAAATTCTGGTTCTGTTTTTTATTGCCTGAGTGGTATCATTTTTTCTTTTTCTTTTAGTCCTTTAGCATGACAGATGTTAAAATTTGGGACTTGTTTCCAAATGATTAATTGTGGTAAATGTGTGTTTAATTGTGAACCCTCATGCCAGATTGGTTATCTGAACTGGCCTCATGCCAGCTGGGTAGCTGTCATGAAATGACCACTGGGAGGAGTGCAGAGAGAAGAAATGGCATGGTGCATATGCAACTTCAAAACCAGATGCCTTCATTTGCCCCAGCTGCAATAAAACATGTCTCTCCCATATTGGTCTATACAGCCACAGGAGGCGCTGTAACTCGGCTGTAGTTTGACTTTACCCCTGATAGCACACTCTTCCATCATCTCTCAAGACAGACAAATGCCAACAGCTGGGTAGACTTCAAGATGTCTGGAGAACAGGAGTCTTCTTCCAAAGATTTAGTTAATGCAAAACCTTGCTTTATTAATAAAACACACAGACACACTATCAACTATCTTTGATCAAAAACTCATATTGAGCATCTAACTATTCTCCAAAGCCAAAAGATAAAGCAGTCAATGTTTTATAGCAAGTTGGATTTTGAAGTATGAAGATATTCTCCCAAGGCAACCCCATTAAGAAAAGAAGACAATATTTTCAGAGAAACTCTGGGACCTTCAATGGGTTCATTTCTGCTCAAATATTCATTAGCTATCAAAGAGGCATTTCCAGTTACTGAACGTTTTAACACCCTGGTAGAATGTTTTCCTTATAAACGCCAGAATGTCAGTTCACATTTATCACAGTTATTAAATCTCAATCCTATTAGGTTCCTGACAAAGGGAGGTGTTATTAATGTCATAAAATAAAGCATATACCTCTTAGCTCTTTGTTGTTAGTACAAATGGTGTTTTAAATGGTTTAAAATAATAGGTATTGGCTATAGAAGGCAATAAAAACTTAGCTCTTTTTTTAAAAAAAAACCACCTTCACCACAAAGATGCTAAAGAGAATAAAGACTGGATCATACAGCAAGAAATTATTGTGCATTTATTATACCATTCAAAACCACTGAAAAGATGTTTGCAAGGAAAATTCATTAAAACTGCTAATATAAGTGCGTTTGCATAGATATGCACTTCTTTCCAGATAGGACCTGGAATATCCCTTCTCTTCGGTGTATTAACAAATAAAGCCATATGAATTCAAACATTTATCCTCCTATGATGGTTGAAATGAGCTTCCACTAAAATTGGCAGTTTAGGTGATAAGTGCTTTGATGGGCAATTATTTTTAGTAACTGGTATGCTGGCATCTGGTAGTGACAGACTGTGAAAATAATCTTGCCAATTTCAACATACTGGCTTCTCACCAAGTGGAGCCATGAAGATTTTTCCAGGGGCATCCATGTGCTACATATTTGCATGAATCTGGGTCCTTCTTTAAACAGGGAGCCTCCCACTTGAACAGTTAGTGTGCAGCTGTCTATAGAACAAGGATGAGGAAGCTGTGACCCTCCAGATGTTGTTAGACTCCAACAACCATCAGCCGCCATCAGCATGGCTAGTGGTCGGTTTTAGTTCAACAACATCGGGCTGTAAGACACCAGTGAACTTAACATCGCTCTGCCGCTATGTATTATGGGATGGCGCTTGGTTCTCAGTTGAGAAGCCAATGTCATTACATGCATACAATGCAGAATCTCACTCATTCTGAACCATCCATCCAAAATCCCATCTTAATGACCACTTTGGTCGTGAATCCTGGAAGACCTGCTCCTTGCCTTATAGGCCCTTTTCCACCTGGCCTGGCAGGCACTGACTGACTGACACCAGCTACAAAACTTGAGGCTGCTGAATAGACTCTTGGGCTGGGGTATATTTTTATAGAAGTTTTGGGGGGTGTCACTGTTAATGATATTATTATTTTTGTATCTTTATTTTATAGATTACTATGATTTATGTGGAAGTGGTTGAATTACGTTGTTTAAACCACTGCACCACTTGGACTTGCCAATCGGAAAGTCGGTGGTTCAAGGCCCCGCAATGGGGTGAGCTCCTGTTGTTCAGTCCCAGCTCCTGCCAACCTAGCAGTTTGAAAGCACGCAGTGCAAGTAGATAAACAGGTACTGCTCCGGCGGGAAGGTAAACGGCATTTCCGTGCACTGCTCTGGCTTTGCCAGAAGCGACTTAGTCATGCTGGCCACATGACCCGGAAAAACTGTCTGCGGAAGCGGACAAATGCCGGCTCCCTCGGCCTGTAAAGCAAGATGAGCACCACAACCCCAGAGTCATTCATGACTGGACTTAACTGTCAGGGGTACCTTTATCTTTTTATGTATGTATGTATGTATGTATGTATGCATGTAATGTGTAGATTGTAAACCAACCAGCCTTGTCATATGAAGCTATTGCTCCCAAGCTACCTAATTGAAAATACAACTATATTCGCATGGGGTGATATCGTGTGAACAGAATCCCCTTTCCTCTCTTCCCCCTTCACAGCTCTAGAGGATCCCACAAGCATCTGAAGCAAATTTGATGGGTGGGTGGCAGGCTGCAGGGAGGAATAGAGAAGGCAGAAGTCTGGCCATGCTGGCTTGAGACTGATGGGAAGTCTCAGAGCCACACGTTCCCCATATCTGACTGACTTTGGCCATATGCATCTATTTCTTAAAAAACAATACCCCCTGTAGATTTTGAGGACAATGAGACTTGTTGAAAGTGTTTTCTATCCAAGGATCTCATTTAGCCATATTGACTTTCCATCAGGGGGAAATGGCAATGCTAATGATTCAGCACTTCCCCTTCTTAGCAAATCACCTTTTCTGTGTTTGTACTTATGCCCTACTTAACTCAAACACCAGATAAATGAGAGTTTCCCAAAATTGCCTCCACCCTCAGAGCTGCTGTAAAAGCAGCACGAGGGCAAATAGTCATGCTTCAGAACTCTGAAACACAGAGCAGTAAAGGGACAATTTCACCAGCAGGCAAACAGATGACAGTAAAATGATGAACAATTTTAATTACATTAATTGGAAAAAAAAGATGCAATTTACTTTCAGGTGAAAAAATTTCACCTGTGGTGGTGGGAAACTCTATGACACCATGATCATGTTAACTAGTAGTGACATCTGGGAGGAATCAAGAAGTTCATGTTGTTCTGCAGCAATTTAATCAATCCCAAATCCACATTATTTCTCCCAGGCAGCCAACAGATGCACCAAGTAGCAACATGGAAAAAAGAAGCAGATGGTAATTAATCCAGAGCCCACCTGCTTGTGCGTGGAATTTCCATTTGCAGAGAGCTTGAGATACACAAAACAGATCCCCTGTAAGAGCATGTGTGCATGAGAGAGAGAGAGAGAGAGAGAGAGAGAGAGAGAGAGAGAGAGAACTCTGCAGTACTTTTCTCTAGTAAATTGTAATATAGTTCATTTGGAAGGAGATGGTCCCATGGAGCATATATCAAAGAATTATAGTTGGAAGCAGGGGTGTGTTTTCCATTCCACCCCATATTCCATTCTGTTGCTGTATGTCATGGCCTGGCTGGATGCTGGGGAACCCCCAAGGGAACCCCCAGGGGAAGGCGGCTTAGAGCCAGGGGACTGGTGGTGGAACGATGGTGAGTGGTCAGAGGGAGAAGAAGGAGCAGAGTAGGGGGGTGAGGTGTCAGAAGAGGAAGAGGCAACAGGGTTTAGTGAGCAGGAAGAGGCTGGGGCAGAGAGCAGTCCAGACTCAGAGACAGAAGAGGACAAGGCCAGGAGACAGAGATGAGGCAGGTTGCTGAAGAATCCAAGGAGTCTCCCCCTCCTGCTGTGACCATCTTCCCTCCATGCTGGTCTCCCAGAATACGCAGAGAAATGAAAAAGGCAGAGCAAAGAGAGACACGGCAAAGGAGTCTCTGGTTTCTGGGGGAGGAACTAAGGGAGGAGTCTTAGAGAGTGGTGGGAAGCCAGGGACCTTCAGTCCTCACAACTGCTTCACTGGGGCACGACCTACTGAGAAGGGTTGTTGTGATCACTAGGCCTACGCAAAAGAGTTAACTTCACTGACATCGGGTGCTTTATTGCAGACCTATCTCTGACTCAGCTCCTAAAAAGTACATCTTCCACCAAAATCTATATTATTCACCTTGCTGTCTTCAGTGGCAAAATTACATAACTTACATAAATGATTTCATAAGTTACATTGCCACCATGTTATTTTGCTCCTGGTGCAGTGAAGATTTTTTATTTATTTTATTGAATTAATATGCTACCATTCATCCAAGGAGCTCATGGTGGCAAATGTGGTTTTCCCATTCCTCTTGTTATCCTCACAACTAGTCTGTGAGGTAGATGAGGCCCAAGGTTGCTCAGTGGGCTTTGAACCCTGGTCTCCCAGGTCCTAGTCCAACACTCTAGCCACTACTCTATGCCATACTGACTCCTTAAATGTCAATTGTTAATTGTTCCCACACCTCTTTCTGCTGCCCCCAACACACACTCACTTGCTAAAGCAAATTGTTTTGTCAGAACACAATCAAAAATAATCTCCCCAAAGAAGAAAATGTTTTCATTTAGAAATGACTGAATAAATGGGGGGGGATAGGTTACTGATTTTTCTTCCAGGTGTTGTGTGTTGCAGCCAGTTGCTTATTGTGATGCTGTTTGTAAAAGTTAACGCAGAAGAATCCTGCCGTTCTCAAATCATTAGGTATCTTAGACTGCCTTAAATTGCTTTTGTGTTGCACAATGCTAGCTCAAAATGTCAATAAATATAAAATTTGAAGAGCAGCAAAATGTTCTCAAGCACATCTCTTTAAAGAAAGATTTTAATGAACCTGTTGGATTTTAGATTTGAAACGAATCTATTATTAACCTATGGTTTGAGAAATTGCTGGCTCATGCACACAGTGTGAGAGTGCACCTTTTATAGCATTAGTTAATAAGTTTAGACAACACTGATAACAGCAGCATTCCTCAGAGTGCCATGTGAATAAGATCAAGGCTACAATGCACAGCTCTTTGTGTATGCAACAAATTATTATTAATAGCCATGTACTGAATGTGTTTTTTAAAAAATGATCAGCTGGAAAAGCTAAAGCATCCATTTACAAATGCAGTCTTGAATCATCTGTCCTGTCCTGTCCTGTTCTGCCTTAATGATTGTCCGGTTATACCTTTTTGGAAATGTGAATCTACATAATGAATACTCTTTGGCTTGTCATGGAATATTTGACCTTCAACAAGTGGGAACTGCAACAAAATGCGTTCCTGGCCAGGATGCCAACCAGTCAGCCATACCCTTTACCAGGATATTCCATTCCATCTCTACCCATCCCTCCATATTCTGTCCCCCACCCCAACAATTTGTCCACATCCATATCCACTAGGGGATGCGAGATCCTTGTTGGTTTGTTTTGGGGTGACATTTCAAAAATAAAAATGCTATTTCTTCAAACGTGGTTTCCCCAAGCCTGCTGCTAAATCTCAAGCAGCATGCAAACACCCTAGCCTATGTCTCAGGATATCCAAATTCCAACTTGGTGCAGGGGTTAGTAGGCTACTGCCACTATCTCAAGTCCACTCTGGCAGTTAAGACTTGTTGAAAAGACAAGGCCGTTCGTTGAACAGACCACTTGAAGTTCCTTCCTGTACAGAATGCTCTGTCAAATTGCTGCTGACAGCCTTTATCACCCACACAGCGCCACATTTGATCCAGAAACTTTTATTCTCTGACACCTTCTCCTTCCCTCCTCAGATCTGCGAAAGCAGGAAGACAATTCCATTATCTCCAAAAGGCCACATATGAAAGCTCCCACCCCCCTAAAACAGTGTAGCTGTACAGTGTGGCAACACTGCAGTTTTGCGAGTGGAAGTGGTGCTACAGTGGTATCTTTGTTCTTTAACTTAATTCATTCCAGGAGTCCATTTGACTCCCGAAACCATTTGAAAACCAAGGCACAACTTCCAATTGGCTGCAGGAGCTTCCTGCACTCAAGCAGAAGCCGTGTCAGACGTTCGGCTTCCAAAAAAATTTGAAAACCGGAATACTTACTTCCAGGTTTTCAGCGTTCGGGACCCAATTTGTTCGGCAACTAAGCTGTTCGCAAACCAAGGTATGACTGTATTCATTTTCAGAGATGGGGGGGGGAGAAGCTTTGAGAGCTTTTGAGCCTGTATACCTTGATTACCTGAAGAATGGGATCAACCAGGCCTGGCCCTACCATTAGGCAGAATGTCACAACAGCCTCAGATGGCAAATGCTGGAGATGGTGCTACAGTGGCTTCCCCACCCCAGGGCAGTTATTCCTGAGCCCCTGGACCATTCCCTCCCCCCTCTGTTGGAGGATAGAGCTGTCTGTGCCACATGGTTTGAGGCCCCTAAACTACCCTAATGCCTCAGGTGGAGAAGAAGATACTACCTTTTACCAGTGTTGGAATCAGATTCAGCTCCTGGTCCTATTGGCTTCTGTCTGTGAAATGGGGAAGAGATGTCACCTGGTGCTTTGCCTTAGGCATGTCTTGGGATCAACTTTTAAATGAGTTGATTGGTTTCATGAAACATGAGGCTTTCAATGGAAAGGGCACCTAAACACATCATCCTGGAAGGTGACCTCACAATCCTAAAATCATTTCCTCCTTACTACTTTCTGCAACAATATTATATTTATTTGTGTGTGCTTAATAAGCGGCATCCCAGGAGCCATTTCCATGTTAAAGGTTTATTAGCAATCAAGTTCCTAGGAGAAAGAGTGGCAATATTACTAGAATTCCCCTGGTTAATCTTTAGCAAGGATGCACTGACTATTTAAAAATGGAAATAAAATTAGATGAGCTAAAATGAGCTAAAATTGGGTGATTAATCTAGCTATTTCTGCTTGTTGAATTGAATTTATTCTGTTCAGAGTATCGGAGAACAAATAGGCTTAATTTGTCATTTCATAAGCATCGTGTTAGAAAAAGATTCCCATTAAGTAAAATTTCCATTTATCTGCACATAGCATCCCTATTTACTTTTGAAATAATTCTCTAGATAGTCTATCACACCAGACAAAGGCTAAATTGCTTAGTTAAGAAAAATAGCACCTTGAACAGAACATTAATAAATGTTGGTATTTACAATGAAGCTGAGGAACATGGAGATTGGTCTTGTCGAAATATCACCCAACAAATTAAATCAAAAGGGGGAGGGCACCTTCTCAAGAAGATCTTCTTGGAGGAGCGCATTCTATTTTCTCAGACCTTGCCAGTCAGAAGCAACTTCTTCTTGAAGCATTTTTAGGGCCTAGTGATCAGCGATCCCACATAATATACTTTTTCCCCCCCTGAGGCAATTCATTCCTATAAAAACAGGTTTTTTATGACTCAGTACCCTCTTCAGACATTAGCCACATTCCCACCATACATTTAAAGTGCTATGATACATTTTAAACAGTAGTGGCTTATCCCAAAGAATTCTGGGAGCTGCAGTTAAAGGCGTTGAGAGTTGTTAGGAGGTGAAAAAAGATTTAGAAATTTGGTCAAACTTGAAGCTTTCCTTGTTGGGTCGAATTGCAGCTATAAAGATGAATGTATTGCCTAGAATGTTGTTTTTGTTTCAAACATTGCAAATTTTGGACAAAATGGACTGTTTCAAGAAGTGGCAGAAAGACATTTCTAAATTTGTCTGGCAGGGCAAGAAGCCTAGAATAAAATTTAAGATATTAACTGATATAAAGGAAAGAGGTGGATTTGCCCTGCCAGACCTTAAACTCTATTATGAATCAGCAGCATTCTGCTGGTTGAAAGAATGGCTGCTTCTTGAGAATACAGACATTTTGGATCTTGAAGGTTTTAACAATGTTTTTGGGTGGCATGCATATTTGTGGTACGACAAGGTTAAAGCACACAAAGCTTTCAAAAACCATATTGTCAGGAGAGCACTGTTTAATGTTTGGATAAGATATAAGGATCTATTGGAAAATAAAACTCCAAGGTGGTTGTCACCAATGGAGGCTAAGGCTCAGAGAAAACTTAACATGGAGGCCAAATGGCCAAAATATTGGGAAATTTTGGAGCAAGAAGGGGACAGACTGAAATTGCAGAGTTTTGAGAAATTAAAAGATAAAGTGCGAGATTGGCTTCATTATTATCAGATAATGGAGGTTTACAATTGGGATAAGAAAGTTGGTTTTCAGGTGGAAAAATCTAAATTGGAAACAGAATTGTTAGAACCCAAAACTAAGACTTTGTCAAAAATGTATAACTTGCTGCTGAAATGGAATACTCAGGATGAGACGGTTAAATCTGTAATGATTAAATGGGCACAAGACATTGGACATAATATTATGTTTGCTGACTGGGAACAGTTGTGGACCACCGGGATTAAATTTACGGCATGTAATGCCTTAAGAGAGAATATTATGAAAATGATATACAGGTGGTACATGACCCCAGTCAAGCTTGCAAAAATCTATCATTTGCCCGATAATAAATGTTGGAAATGTAAGGAAACTGAAGGTACATTCTTTCACCTTTGGTGGATGTGCCCTAGGATTAAGGCTTTCTGGGAAATGATATATAATGAATTGAAAAAGGTATTTAAATATACCTTCTTGAAGAAACCAGAGGCCTTTCTCTTGGGCATGGTCGGCCAAGTGGTGCCAAAGAAGGACAGAACGTTTTTTATGTATGCTACAACAGCAGCAAGAATACTTATCGCAAAGTATTGGAAGACGCAAGATTTACCCACTCTGGAAGAATGGCAGATGAAACTGATTGACTGTATGGGATTGGCAGAAATGACTGGCAGAATCCGCGACCAGGGAGAAGAGTCGGCAGAAGAAGATTGGAAAAAATTTAAGGACTACTTACAGAAATATTGTAAAATTAAGGAATGTTGAATGATGCTGGATTGAAATTGAGTGGTTTCTAGCTGTAATGATATAAAGGAATATGAAAAAAAGGATTGGATAGAAAACAAGGTGTTATTATAAGCTATAATGCTTTAAGTTAAGGATTTGCTGAACAAATAATTTGAAATGGAATACAAGAACGGGAGGTATGAGGAGGTCAGAGAAATATGTTATTGAAAAGTATGTATTATGAACTATATGTTTTTTTAATTTTTTTGTTTGTTTTTTGTTTGCATAAAAAATTGAAAACTTTAATAAGTATTTTTTTTTTTAAAAAAAAGAGAGAGAGTTGTTAGGAGGTCCGCTACTCCCCCCCCCCCAAGCTATAATTCTTAGAGTTCTGAACAGACGACAGTTCCCAGAATTATTTAGGGAAAGCCATGACTGTTCAAAGGCATATCCTAGCACTTTAAATGTATGGTGGGAATGTGACCATTACTTTCAAAAAATATGTGAGGGGCCAGTGTGGGGAAGTGTGCTAGATTTGTGTGCATTGCACCCCCCTCCCAGCTGTTGTTCCCATCCCTCTCAGGGATGTGGACAGGGCCGTCTTATCATGCAAATATCCACCCAGCAACCCCAAATTTAGTTGATTTTGCGTGCATGGCACCGTTGAGAATGACAAGTGCTGTCATTGAGTCTGACAAGCACCGCCATTGTGAATGACAAGCGTGGTGCGTCTTTGGTAAATGAGTGCACAAAGTCAAAAGTCCTTTAGTGAAACAGTAGGTATACATTTTGGTAATACCTAGGTATATATGTATTTTGTTTTTCTAGCTTGATCAAAATTATTCATTATTTCATAACAGGTAGATAGTTAAGAGCTTAGGTGGCTTCAGTGGCGGGTGCCTGGCACCCCCCAGAATTTGACACCCGGGTGCCCCGCACCCCTTGCACCCCCGGGTAAAGACAGCCCTGACTGTGGAGCAGATTCCAAAATGTGTAGGAAACCTCTGCAGATACAGGAAGATCTGCACGTCACACATTACTTTCCATAAGTCAAGGGTGACAGAAACAATGACAGTAGAGGGCAGAGCTGGGGCACTGATCGCACACCACTTTCCCCCCCAAAATCCACATATTCTGTGAACAGTGTATTGTAATGGCTGAAGAGGAGTAAGGTTGCATAGACACATCCTCAAATTATTCCTGGGCCTGGTGTCCTGGATCAATGGTGAATTGTTCCCATCACCAACTGCCAGGTGCAGACGTGCCCAGGATGTGTGAATATTTGTGTGTAAACATTACATATGTTGAACGGTTTGCTTTTTCTTAGTTTCCATTAGGCTACAATTTAGTAAGGCTCTGTTCTTGTAGGTATAGTTTGAGGGCTCCTGTTTCCTTCCTGACAGCTGCACCATAGTGCTATAAATTGCCAGGTAGAAGTCATGTTGTTGCCTGTTCTTTTGGGCTCCTAGGAGTGATGCCACCAGATTAATGCCAAGCATTCTCTCATCCCACCTGGACTCATTCAGGTTGACCCAGGGTCCTTCATCACTGAATGCATTGTGTGTGTCTGTCACTTCCCATCTATTAGCTGTAGTTTCATCCTTCCCTAGGCAGCAGATTAGTGAAATATTATAAGGTAAAAATAGAAAGGGATTTGAAGGCGTCGGAAACAGTATGCAGAAAGCAAAGAATGCAGGCACTGGGTGCACCCTGCCAGTTTCACCTTTTCTTTCGCCACATCGGACACAATATACCAAGTCCTGCCTCCGTTGACATAATGTGCTCCCTGCAGTGTAATTAAAGCTGGATGTCGTCTGCAATGGGGATTAAGGGGAACTGATTTTGTGGCTTTTTATAGAATGTGAGGTTATTCATTTTTAAAAGAATTTGAATTAATATGATTGTTGAAAGGGGGAAAAAATTCTGCCTAGTTTTAAAGTATGCATTTAAAGTCTACCAGCTCTGTCTGGTACATCGGCTGAGACCCTACCAGCCTGCACACTGTGGACTCAGCTACTTTGGCAAAGAAAAAGTGCATTACACTGTATGTGTTGTTTATGCATTGTAACACTGTGACACCAGATGGAGCTGTGGAGTTCCATTTTTGCTAACCCGATTTCTCATACAAAGTTTGCAACGCGTTTAACTGAAACGCTTCTTTGATGTGTCTAGATCCAGCCTGTCTCGCCAGAGTGGTTCATGCTCTAGTTATCTCCCGCTTGGATTACTGCAATGTAGGGCACATGGGGCTACCTTTGAAGGTGACTCAGAAACTACAACTAATCCAGAATGCAGCATCTAGACTGGTGACTGGGAGTGGCCGCCAGAACCATATAACACTGGTCCTGAAAGACCTACATTGGCTCCCAGTATGTTTCCAAACACAGTTCAAAGTGTTGGTTAAAGCCCTATATGGCCTCAACTCAGTAAACCTCAAAGATTGTCTCCTCTCCACAAACCCACCCCCATTGTTCAGCCTAAACACTGAGTTCCTCCTCTGAGGGCCTTCTGGCAGTTCCCTCACTGTGAGAAGTAAAGTTACAGGAAACCAGGCTCAGCGCCTTCTCAGTAGTGGCACCCTCCCTGTGGATGCCCTCCCAGAAGATGTCAAGGAGATGAGTAATTACATAACCTTTAAAAGACGTCTGAAGGCAGCCCTGTATAGGGAAGCTTTTCAATGTTTAATGTTTTATTATGTTTTTATATATGTTTGGAAGCTGCCCAAAGTGGATGGAGCAAGCCAGTCAGATGGGTGGGGTACGAATAATAGAATTTATTTATTTATTTATTTATTTATTTATTTATTTATTTATTTATTTAAATTCCAGCCTTTTCCTCAAGGCAAAGCAATAATCTAATGGACAGTTTAAAATATGAGCTTTTTATCTGAAAGTATATGAAACCAATTTACTTCTCTCTGAACATTTTAGGGTGTATATATTATAGCATGAATGTAATCTAGTCTGATCTAGTATTCCCAGGGAGTCGCTTGCAGGAAATTATTCTGCATCAGACCACTGGATGACAGAGTTCTAAAGTTTGCAACTAAAGTGGAATAAAGATAAAATGAGCTGTTTGCTTCTGAAAAAATAGACACAATCTCTGTATTTATAAGTAGCCAACAGTCTTGTCAAGCAAGACAAATTGCTGCTTATAGATAAATCGTTTCAGTCTAGGATTATGTCTTTTAAATCAGTCAATTAATGTTTCAGATGAGATTGGATGCAGAAAAGATATTGGAGTTTCAGATTGCGAGGAAGATTTGTTTCCTCTAAGTTTATGCTTTGAAAAGTGTGCAGCATAGTGGAGTCCTTGGTTTGGCTCCCAACTTCCCATCAGTGGCAGAACAAAGTTCCATTCATGGAGAAGGCATTTTCTGCTCCCCTTTTCCTCTGAGGGATGGGGGACACTTGGTAATGATTTGGGATAGGGTGCAGGAGGCAATGTTAATGGAGGGGACAGTTAGCAGAAATTGACCAACTTAAAATTCAAGCCTCTGTGTCCAAACCTTTGACAATGCAGAAGTTAAATTCAGCTGAGGCAAAGCAAGACAATTATGACCAAAACTCCGTGTCTTCATTAGCAAACAAACTGAAAGTATATGAGGCAGAGAAGGGACTTAAAAATACTAATGAAATTAAGAATAGCATGTTGCAGCTATTCACATTTAAAATTTTGAAAATGAACCTTAAGCTGAGCTCTATTTGACTTTTGTGAGTGGGTGGGTGTCTCAGTGCACACACCCAAAATTGTTTGTTTTTGTTTGTTTGTTTGTTTGTTTTAAAAAGCAATGCTGAATGCAGGGTCAGCCCAAGACATTTCGGCACCTGAGACAAACCACAAAATGGCCGCCCTCTCCCCACCAGGGAAGAAGCAGGGAGTGAAGATTGAAATCAGGAACAAAGCAAGAATAAAGATCTACATTGGGATCTGCTGCCCTTATGGATCTTGCCACCTGAGGTGGTCACCTCACCTCGCCTCATGAGTGGGCCGGCCCTGGCTGAATGTATGCCATTGCAACTGTCACTATAGAGGCCATGCCCATTGCTGCTTAGGGGCAGAGGTGTGAAAGCAGTCCCAGTTTTTATGCCAAACCATATTTGTAAAGTGGTTACCACATGACTCCATTCATGTCAGCCATGTCACTTCAAGCTGCAAAAAGGCATCGCTGTTTGGGTGTAGCTGAAGTTCCTCCAACTGCACAGAGGGCCATTTCTTGCCATTGGAGTACCAGGAAAAGCTGCCTCTCCCATATTGCTGTCTTTGGGGGAGCAACAACCCCTTTAAATATTCCAGAAGTATCTGAAGTGTCTAGTTTAAGAATGAAATTTAAATTCAATTCAAACTGGATGCTTGACAATACTTCTGGATTCAAGGGCAAATCTCTGATAGTAAGAAAAACTCCACAGTTCCACAGGAGACTATATGCCTGTGTGTTTATGCACAACATTCACCACATGCTTTGCACATGCTCAATATAAGCACCATAATACACTTCAGATACATCTCTAAAGATTTCTATGGAAACAGTGGTCACTTCCAGACTGTCATTGTTTTGGAGGAGGAGGAATTCCACTGCATACTGGCAGATCTTCTCTTCCCTGCCTCTCCCTCAGGGTACTTTCACCATCTCTCTGCCACTATCTGGGTGCACGCCTTGGCCCCAATGGCATCCCAAAAGGGGAGACACCAAAGGGATAATTCTACCCCTTGAGGTGCCTTCCACTGGCATTTGCCTATCACTGAGCAGCCCACTGCCTGCAGAACAGCCAGCAGAATGAGGATGAGGTGTAGAACGGATTGTTCAAATCAAAGCTGCAACCATTGCTAATGAAAACACGGGTGTGAATTCAATCCCTATAAAGCAAACACTCATGAAATTTAATTGTTAATTGGTTTAAAACAACTACCCTGATATCTGTTGCTGAAGCATTTTAAGTAATTTCTCATGTTCATGCAAATGCCAGATTTAGAGAATAAATTGAGATGCAAAGTTCAGGAAGGCTACTTTACCTACTACAAAGGAATCCATGAGCACCAAAGTATTGGCAGGACATCAACCGTGTGTTAATCTCTTGAAATTTTCTAGGAGTACACTACTGTGTGTGTAATTCAGCTCCGAAACTAAACCATGAATGCTCTCAATGGAGTGACTTGCAATAAACAAAAGGATACTGTTAATTGAGGCAGTTTAGGCTTCTTTCGTAAAGCATTTTATGAATGCAAGATTAAATGTATGGAAGAAGATAGTGTTGGTTTAATTTGTGCTGCGCTCCCCCTTTCTTCTGACCCAAGATGGCCTTGCCTTCAGAGCTGGGCCTCAGTGGCAGTAACCTCTCCTCGCTATGGAGAGGCAATGGCAACAGGATGCTCCCTCGCAACTGCCGCCACTGCTTTCGCTTGGGACAAACACCAGCTCATCCTCGTTCTGGGATCGAATCAGAAGCCAAGATGGCTTTCATAATTCCAGGACTGTCTCTGGAAAATCAGGACACTTGGAGGGTATACTACCATAAGGGAACCATGTGTTGTGTGAAGAAGTACAGTCGTACCTTGAATTCCAAATGCCTTGGCTCCCGAACAAATCAGCTTCTGAACGATCGAAACCTGAAAGTGAGTGTTCCGGTGTTTGAACAATTTTCGGAAGCCGAATGCCTGGCATGGCTTCAGCGGCTTCCGATTGGCTGCAGGATGTTCCTGCAGCCAGTCGGAAGCCACTCTTTGGTTTCTGAATGTTTTGGAAGTCAAACGGAAATCTGGAATGGATTCCATTTAACTTCCAATGTACAACAGTACTTCTATTTTGGGGGGGATGACAGCAGGCCCCACTGTTATGAGAGAGGAGAGAAAATGTATCCTTACCTGCTTTCTTCACTCCACGTGCGTCTCCATTTACTCACCTTTCTGCTGAACTAAAAAGCATCAAACTTTCCCCAAAGGGAGGAAGTTTCAGTCTCCTGACCATTTTGGTTGTCTTTTTCTGCACCCTTCCCAGTAACTATCTGTTCTATCTATCTCTCCCTTCCTCCTGCTCCCATATTATTATTATTATTATTATTATTATTATTATTATTATTATTTCAAATGTTTTGTTTTGATACTCAAGAACCAGGGAAGAAGAGGATAAGGCAGCTGTGTGCACAGATGTCGGCACCTGATCCTGGGCAGCAAATAGCAACCCGGTGTAGCTCTTTCCTCTGTTCTCTGTTCCCTTAATAGTAACTAGTCTCTAATCCTTCCCACACATTTGGCAAGAGAAAAGCACTCTGACTCCAGTTTACAGGTGACTAATGTGTGATTCCCAAAGGACTGTGGTCTTTGCCTCTAAGTAATAGGTCTTGCTCAGTGTAGCGGCACATGCAGAGGGAGAATGGCACTCAGAAATCCATAATTTCACAAACCAATGCTCTGTTAGTTGTCAGTAAAGTAAATCTTTGAGTGCATCTTTAGGAAACTAGAAGCAGCCCTTAAAAAACAAAAAAGGCTCTTCAGTCGCAGGGTATAAAGTTGGTGGGGCATTCTGGAGATTTGCAGCGTGGGTGTTGGAGGTGCAACAGCAGAGATCATTCAGTGTGTAACTTAAGGGATAATTCTGTTGTCAGTAAGTCAACTAGCCAAGAGGGTGGCGGTGTTGCATAGCAAGCAGGGACGGAAGATGGCATGATCTTTAGTGAGGTAGCGCATGCTCTGATAGGCTGTCTAGCTGTGCGGGAGTTTTCTCGCAGATGTTTAGTTGAAGGTCTTCCTGCTCTGAGCAATGCCTGTCAAAAAAGCTAAAAAACCCTCTATTTCTTTTTGCATACAGTTTTGTTCAGTTTGTCCAGTAAACGTCTACCAGGATTTTCTCTCTGCATTACTCAAGTAACTCTGCTAACAATGGAGACATGGAAACTGAGGTGAAGTATTCATCCCCTTTACTATTAGTGCTGCTCACGCTCCCAACTGCTATTTGGTCATGTTACTTCAATCATCATCTTATACACAAATAGCAAACTCAGTTCTTTGAGTATGGCACCATACACTCAAGAGAGAAGTACTGGCAAAATGGAATGAATCCCAAAGCTTGCAGAAGCTAAAACAACAACAACCTCAAACCCCTGGGCCTTGCAGAGATAATGTTGCCCTGCTGAAGGGAATAGAAAAAACATGAATCTAGGCCCACCTGATGTATCATACCTTTTAGGTCTGCATTGTGCGAAGCAGCATCAGGAAGCCTCCATCCTCCGCCTGTATTCCTCCTTTTCTTTTCTTCACCTCAGAAAAGCAGCTGTGTCTTTTCAGGGCCTGGGGGATGGGCCCTGGCCCATTTAGGGCACAGCTCCCATCTACCGTTTCTCATATGTCACCATGTGAAATGAGCCACATAGTGACTTTTCAGCTTCATTTACCAAGGACAATCCCCTGAGCAGCTGAACCACTAAAACTCTCCATAAGGCAGAAATGTGTTTATTTTTAGGGCCTCAATTATAAAAAGAAAACTAGAACAAGAGCTTGTCAGCATGCTGATCACTTAACAAACAATTGATCTATTTTTATTTTTCATTTTCAAAACCGTGGTTCCCAAAGAGGGATTTTGTTAATTTGGAAGGCAATGAGGTAAACCTCTTTGCAATTTATGCATGAGAGGTTAATTGATTGATACAAGTATTTTCATTCCTGTAATTGCACAACTGTGTGAACAGGATTAACAATTAAGCAGCTTCTTTATTCTATCTGTTTTAATATTTTCTTAGCATTTGTCTTTTCCTTTGTTTTGTTTTTTGCTTCTTGCTAACAATCTGCAGAAACTCCTTTGGCCTACAGCCCTACGTTCTTGGTATGTTTCATAACTGGATGGACTTTTCCAGAGGGTGATGCTTGGGGGGAGGTTGGCCCCCTAGAACCTTCAATGGTACAAACTCTACAATTCTATTTAGTTGCTAGTCTTTGGGTTCTTTCCCCACCATGATAGAAAGTCATTGGATGCTCCTTTAAAATGAACGTAACTCAAAAAATCTATAGCTGATGCACTTTAGTGCAGACACACACACACACACACACACACACACACACACACTGTTTCCAACCCATGAATCTTCTGCTTTCCATTATGTGTCTTGCAGCCTGCCTCCTCCACACTGCAAACACCCATTTTTCATTCAGCAAATATGCAGAAAATTGTTCTGCTTTGCATTTGACTTTGCACACGTGCCATTGCCAGACAATCCCTGGGAGCACAGCATGCTTGCAGCTTCTTTTGCTGTAGTGTGGGTGGAGAATAAAAGATGGTGTGTTTGTACGTGTGTTCCTTTTCGGCTCACATGCATACACTGATGTTTTTATACAAATTAATAAACATAACCCCCACACACACCCATGGCTGATATCAGACAGTCTAGCATCACCAAACCAATAATCAGAAAAATGGATCACTGCTTTTCAGCTGCTTCCCCTGACAGAATGCTTGTGGGCTTGCTTTGACTGGAACCTCAAATATACCAGGTAAGGCAATCCTAAATATAAGAAGCTGTTGGAATGTCAGCTGGTTGACGTAAAAGTGGTGTAAGTTATCCCTGTTCCAAGCTCTGTTCAACAGCGGGGCTACTGTTGTCTGAGCAGGTCCCAGCTGTTGAGATGCAACCTGGGAACAGGGGGCAATTGGCAGGCCCCCAGCCTGGCAGCCGGGCGAACTCCGATCTCCCTTGGAACAGCATCAAACAGTGGCACACAGCTTCAGAAGCCTTCAGAAACTCGAGCACGCTCTAATCAGCAGAGTGAATAACTCTTCACAACGGAAGTGGCGGACAGAGGCATATGTAAGCATATTTACAAACATTTATTCAGTATCAGGACAAAGGAAAAACATGTCTACTTCCCTTCGTGTCCAAGCAAAAAGCATAGGCAAATGGAAGTTCCCAGCAGACTGTGCTGGAAGTAAACAGATATGTGACACACAACAACTCCACATGCCTGTTTTAAAGGTGGAACGGAACTATATTCTAACATCCTCCCCCTTTCCGTGTAACCTGTAGTACCTGTGGTTCAACCCAATTGCAAACGCTGTACATAAACCTTAAATTGTTCTCTGTTAACAGCCTTAGACAACAGATCTGCAGGAATTTCATTTCCTGGCATGTAGGACACTTGAATGAGTCCTTTCTGAATACACGCTCTTGTACGATGTAACTTAATCTGCAAGTATTTGGTTCTTTGCTTGCAACTCTCTGAGTTCAACAAAGCCAAACAGGATCTATTGTCTTGGTACACCTTTATAGGACATATCACAGAAACCTTGATGTCCTGAAACAGTTGCATCAACCATTCACAATCCATGAGGGAAAATGACAGGGACCCAGTCTTTAAAATAGAGTTAAAGGTAAAGGGTAAAGGGACCTCTGATCATTAGGTCCAGTTGTGGCCGACTCTGGGGTTGCGGCGCTCATCTCGCTTTATTGGCCGAGGGAGCCAGCGTACAGCTTCCAGGTCATGTGGCCAGCATGACTAAGCTGCTTCTGGTGAAAGCCGTTTACCTTCCCGCCGGAGTGGTACCTATTTATCTACTTGCACTTTGACGTGCTTTCGAACTGCTAGGTTGGCAGGAGCAGGGACCGAGCAACGGGAGCTCACCCTGTCACGGGGATTCAAACCGCCAACCTTCTGATCAGCAAGTCCTAGCTCTGTGGTTTAACCCACTGCGTCACCCATGTCCCAAGTGCTACCCGCGTCCCAAAAAATAGAGTTAGACTACCCTTTTTACAAGCATAAATTCCACCAT
The DNA here is from genome assembly GCF_027172205.1 of Podarcis raffonei. NCBI lineage: Eukaryota > Metazoa > Chordata > Lepidosauria > Squamata > Lacertidae > Podarcis > Podarcis raffonei. The sequence continues at coordinate 67,816,308 of NC_070606.1, forward strand.
GTTCCTAAGTCTCTCCTTGCCCTGTCCCATCCCTGCTGGTGTAAATTCCACGGGCTACAGTTCCACGGGCTAAGCCATCACAGTTCCAACTCAGCCAGCTTGAGAGACTTATGCTAGCATATCTCTGGCTGAGCTGGGATGAGGAAGTTACAACCTATTCTAAACTTGCCCAACCTGTAGGCTCTTGGGTTTGGATTGTGCTGTCAAAGCTTATATTCACCTATACCCTATCTCCAGTCTTGAACCAAATCAAGCCAAATGGCCTTGTTATTGCGATTCTGCAGTACTACCAGCTCTTTTTGTTAAAAAGCATATGGGCCACACACCACATAATTATTAAGAGCACCTCCATTTCTGTTGCCTTTTTCTGTGCACAGAGCATTTTACCATTCTCTCTTGGACATTATAAAGTGGTTGTCATGCACAAATGCTGGATCCAAGCTTCAAAAGAAGCTAAGTTCAGCACATAGAGGGATGGAGAATGCTAGTAGGCCAGAGCAGGTAGGATGAAATCAGGAGGTGATTTTGCCCGGCCCTCCCACCCCACTCCACGAGAATGTGGGAAAGGAAATTGGAATGGGAGGCCAGTATCCAATTAACATGTCCCTTCAGTGCAAGTATTTGTGCTTGTGCAACATAACTTTCCCTCTGCTACTCCCCCTGCCCTCCCCCAATCTGCTCTGGTGCTTTGCGGAACCCCTAGAACTTGTTTAGGGGGTGTATGGCAGAGCAAAGGTGGGGGAGCTCCACTGTGCAAACAGGATCCATTACTTGAAGAGTGCCCAGAATCTCTTCTGCAAAGTAGGATTTACACATGGATCTCAAAACAAATGAAGATGTGCTGTTGTTCTTCTTTCCATGATGAGATTTCCCCACCTGCACTCATCCTTCCACCTCTGAGACATGCAATAAGAATCTTGAATTCATTTCCACCACTTTCATAAGTAGCATCAAGAGCCATTGTAAGGGGTTAAGTTTTGTCAAACCACTTGTAACAGCAGCAACCATTGCAAAGGATTCAATATCTATGTGAGTGGGTGGCAACCTTGTGTAAGCAATCTAGATCCATTGTATTTATATTTTATGGGGGAAATTACTCAGATATGAAATGGTAAAGTTAAAAGGAAGCAAAGATGCACATATACAAGCGGCAAATCACGTCAGGAGATATGAAGGCTATTTATAAACTCATGTTGAAGGCTTCAGTGAAGTGTGTCATTTCACCAATTGAAAACAAATAAAAAACCAAACTGGATCAAGTCAATTTCACTATGGTTACAACAGCAAAGTTAAGGTGGCTTGCTATGAAATAAGAGAAGGCATTTGCAAAAAGAAGTACTAAATGAAGGTAATTGAAAAGGCCATGAATTCTGATGAATTCAATTTGCAACAAAATGAGGGTGGGGAGTCAAAGTTGATCAAACAGTCGAGGGCTGTTTAATGTAGAATGTTTAATGTAGAAAAAAATATGACTAGGGGTGAGGCTTCCTCACCCCTAGTCATATTGTGGCTGCATTAGGACAGCTCTTTAGTCCATCTTCCCAATGTTTCCTTTCTGGCTGATTTTCACATTTTATGTGATTTTCCACACAATTTAAATGTTTCCACAGCATTACACCTATTCTTCTTGATGTTGCTCTATCCTTTATTCTAAATCATGACTTTTCCATGAAATTGGCAATAATTTGCCTTTAAAGTTTACTGACCTGTCCACAGTGGTTATTGTTTGTGGAATTATTGTTCGGGGGGGCGGGTTGGGGAGAGAATTGCTTTTTAATCAAGTTTACTTTATAGACTCTTAGTGTCAATACTTGTAAATGGACTGATGATGATGATAATAATAATAATAATAATAATAATAATAATAATAATAATAATATATTATTTATACCCCGCCCATCTGGCTGGGTTTCCCCAGCCACTCTGGGTGGCTTCCAACAGAATATTAAAATACAATAACCTATTAAACATTAAAAGCTTCCCTAAACAGGGCTGCCTTCAGAGGTCTTCTAAAAGTCTGGTAGTTGTTCTTCTCTTTGACTTCTGATGGGAGGGCATTCCACAGGGCGGGTGCCACTACCAAGAAAGCCCTCTGCCTGGTTCCCTGTAACTTGACTTCTCGCAGTGAGGGAACCGCCAGAAGGCCCTCGGCACTGGACCTCAGTGTCCGGGCAGAACGATGGGGGTGGAGACGCTCCTTCAGCTATTATTATTATTATGTTAACATATTTACTTGCTCCAACACTGACTCAATCTTATCTTTAAGTAAAGGTAAAGGTAAAGGTACCCCTGCCCGTACGGGCCAGTCTTGACAGACTCTGGGGTTGTGCGCCCATCTCACTTAAGAGGCCAGGGGCCAGCGCTGTCCGGAGACACTTCCGGGTCACGTGGCCAGCGTGACAAAGCTGCATCTGGCGAGCCAGCGCAGTACACGGAAACGCCGTTTACCTTCCCGCCAGTAAGCGGTCCCTATTTATCTACTTGCACACGGGGGTGCTTTCGAACTGCTAGGTTGGCAGGCGCTGGGACCGAGCAATGGGAGCGCACCCCGCCACGGGGATTCGAACCGCCGACCTTTCGATCGGCAAGCCCTAGGCACTGAGGCTTTTACCCACAGCGCCACCCACGTCCCAATCTTATCTTTACATTTGCCCTTTTAGTGTTTAATTTTAGTTTGCTCACCATATAAAGACTCTTATTTCAAATAAATCATTTGCTTTCATGGTACATCTTCAGCAAAAGGAAAATGTTCATATGACTCGGACTACTGGAAATGCCATTTCCTTTAAAGGGCACAGAACTGCCACCAACTTTGACTCAGAGGATGAGTCCCCCACAGTACTTCTTTCTCCCCAGCCTTACAGAAGTCAAATACTGTACTGTAAAATAAGATTAGAGCCCTTTAACCACCCAGCCATTACCTCCAGGGAGGTAGTCTACTGCACTCCAGCCTATTTTGATCTGACTTTGGCTTGCGTTTGCCAAACTTCACTAGGATCTAGTTCTCCACTTAGATAAGCATCTTTGGAGGAAAATGTTTCAGCCAGAGGAGCCCCTTTGGAGCTGTCCAAGGTCCTGGTTGTTTCTGCCATGTACACACAGGTCTGGCTAATTCCCTGATCGTTTACAAAAATCCACAAATCAGTTTTTCCTTTGCCTCTCTTTTGCTAGTTGGCTGCAGTCATTTCAGGAAGAAACCATGGAGAGAGGGGGTAGGGTGATTGGACAAATCCTATATGAGAAATGATCCTATAGAAATCAATGGAAACTGTGGATTCATACAAATGCTCATCTAATGAATGAATTCCAGGGAAAGCATTGTGTTCAGTAAGTGGGACCTGCATGTACCTTGATCTGACTTTGACTTGCCATTGGATGCAACACAACACACTGACACTCTGTCGAAAAGATGGAAAAATCCACTCACCTGCTTTATGGCACACAGCAGCTTCCCATAGCAGTAAACAATAATGATAAAAGGAAGGACAAGGCAAAAGACGAAGAGGCAAATTATGTAAGATACATTGTTAGCATCCCGTGAATGCCAGTTAACTGAACATGTTGTGCCTGGTCCTTCTGGTCCATAGCTACTCCATCCAAAAAGTGGTGGCAAGGTCCAGAATAAAGAATACATCCAGGACACGAAGATTCCCAGCCATACTTTCTTGTAGTTTGTGGCATCAGCTTCAGTTGTACCCATCATGGTGCAATAGCGTTCATACGAAAGCACAGCCAGGGATATGAGTGACACCGTACCTGTAAGGTAACAGCAGATTACTTTGTTTTATTTCGGACAACTGTTTTGTAAGCGAACAAGTGCATCTTATAAACAAGGCTTTGAGGGCTTTGAAGAAACACTTTGAGCCATGAGACCCATCCATTAGCAAATTATTTCCTGAGCCACCTTGGCCTCATATCTACCTGTTCCCTCTCTACTTGTGTGACCATATTATTATGAGCAGGGAATTGAACTAGGTGACCTCCAAAGTACTTTCCAAGTATGGGTTTATGTTTGAGATCTAGAGAAGAATAGGACTGCTGAAGTAGTCAAGCCAGTTGTCCAGGTCGAGCCTGGCATGATCTATTGCTAGACAAATTGCAGGTAATATGTTGTCATGGGAACTAAATAGCTGGCTGTGAATCTCAATATCTGGCCTTCTGAAGGGCTAGCAAATATCCTCTTCCCAACCAAATGTAATCAAGGTCTCTGTGTGTGACATGAGGAATAGGCTTGCAATGTGAGGCAGACTGGAAACAGCCTGTTTAAGTTGAGTGTTTCCATCTGTGTTCATCCTGCATGTGTGTAAATAAATGCAAATAGTGGTAAAGCAATGGTTCAGAGATCATTTGCATTCAGAATTGGCCTTGTAGCTAGCTTGACCTTTTAGAAACTACGTAGTAAATTCTTGTGAATTATTATTCATCTGCTGCATTAATATCTTGCCTTTCTTCCATGATGAAACTGAAGGTGCTATGTATTACAATAGCATTTTTTGTCCAGGCACTTACCAGACCCTGTGTTGCTCCAAATGCTATTGGACTCCAACTCTCACAATCCCTGACCACTGGACATGCCAGCTGGGGCTGATGGAAGTTGTAGTCCATCACACTGTGGCCACCAGGTTCCCCATCTGTTTTAGATTATACATAAAATGGAGGCAAGAGCGTCTCTTTCTATCTCCTTATTCTTCCAAATATTCTGCAGAAGAACAACTCTTCTCACGCACCAGCAGAGGTGTGCTTCCACATTTTCATGTCTAAAGGTTGCAATGTAGTAAAGTGGTACCTCTGGTTACGTACTTAATTCATTCCAGAGGTCCGTTCTTAACCTGAAACTGTTCTTAACCTGAAGCACCACTTTAGCTAATGGGGCCTCCCGCTGCCACTGCGCCGCCGCTGCACAATTTCTGTTCTCATCCTGTAGCAAAGTTCTTAACCCGAGGTACTATTTCTGGGTTAGCGGTGTCTGTAACCTGAAGCGTATGTAACCCGAGGTACCACTGTATCTATGTCCACTCAATATGCAAAACTATGCATTGAGGATACTAGCATATTGCAAGTTTTATGTATTTGGAAGTCTGCAGATCACCCAGGAGGCATTTTCTCACATTATTGAGACAGCAGGAAAGACTTGCTGAAGTCAGTGCACAATTACATATTTATGTTTCTTAAAAACCAGAAAAAATCAGACTCGAGAGGGTCATTATTTAACATTACATCATTCCTGCACATGCTAAATGGATGCCATACCTACTGCAATTATCACAGGCATCAGTTATCACAGGCATCATACATGGTATCATGCGCATCCCCTTCAAATGTGTATGTAAGTTGGCCAGCTTTATTCATAGGAAGTATCAGGATAAAGGTAAGAAGTTGTTTCTGTAATGCTGGTAAAATTGATGCGGATGTTTCCAAATCCTACTGAGGTAGGAGATGCAAAGAAAAATGAGTGTGCATGCCAATCACTTTCATTCAAATACAGATGAAAAGCCATTCTTGCACTCACACCATCTATCAGTCTATGGTTGCAAACAGTGATTGGTTCATCCATATTTTCCCTAGAAAATTTCCCTTCTCAGCAGTGGCGTCCGCCCTGTGGAAAGCCCTCCCATCAGATGTCAAGGAAATAAACAACTATCCGACTTTTAGAAGACATCTGAAGGCAGCCCTGTTTAGGGAAGTTTTTAATGTTTGATGTTTTATTGAGTTTTTAATATTTTTTTGAAAGCCTCCCAGAGTGGCTGGGGAAACCCAGCCAGATGGGCGGGGTAGAAATAATTTATTATTATTTTTATTATTATTATTATTAATAATAATAATAAGGAGAAGAAGAAGAAGAAGATTACAACTGAGCCAGACTGGGTCTGAGGCAGATTTGGCCCTGTTAACCAGTGAATACATTCTATTCCTGGGACTAGCAGCCTCAATCCCTGTTTCAGCTTTCCTAGAAACCCTTCTCACCTTCATGTTGCAGGAACTGAGGTGCTGCTTGGAGCAAAATTTAAGAGTGTTGGGAACAAGGCTATTGATTAAATTTCCCATGGTTCTTAGCAATATATTCCTCTTATCCAAGACCACAGCTGTAGCCATGGCATTTGTCTGAGTCATCCACACTGCTTCCCATGTACTAGTAAGCTGCAAAAAGAAAGGCATGAGGGCAATGGCTCCAGAGAAAATTGGGGCAATTTCAAAATTGACCAGACTCTAGAGTGTGTAGTTCAATCCAAAATGGATCTGAGGAGGACTGGATACCTGAAATCTACTGACTAACCCCTTTCCCTTCCCCTAGATTTGTTGGAGATTTTCCATCAATATTTTTTAAATAGCCAGTTCAATAAAGTAAGTTGGAGCCAGAGACTGTTTACTAACTTAATTGAATTTTGTAGAAAGCCTTTGGCACACAAAGCAAGCTTATCATGGGAACGTCTTTGTCTTTTGTTTTTCAGGATGCCAGGAAGAAAGGCAGAAAAGGAGAAAGAAGGTTGTATACAAATAATATCTCTAGATAAGAAATCTATGGATTTTTTTTAACAAGCTTTCCCAACACCACTTTATCAGCTAGGATGTTCTGTGTCAACCAAAAAGGAAACATCAAATGTCCCAGGGTCTAGGGAATGTCTCTTGACTGCACTTGCAGGCACAATAGCTCTCCCCAGATGAACCGACCCAGATCCTGCAATCATCAGCTGAGGCCCTTCTTCATGAACCTCCTCCATGAGAGGTCGGGGGGGGCAATATTTGTACCTCAGGTATTTTTGCCTAGCTGGAATGTGTCCCTTAGACTTTGATAATGCATCTTGCTTATCTGCGTGGACAGAGGTGCCAATTTGAATAAAATGTGGGGGGCAGAAAAGCCCTGCATAAGCGATCACATGACACTGTGCACACACACCATTTGAGTTGCAATGCCCATCATTTTGTGGGGAGGGGAGTGTAAATATTTGGGGGGGGAGACCCCTCAGCCCCTAGGAGTTGGCTCCTATGTGCATGGAAAAGGGGGTCTGGAAATATGTACAGAAGCCAGGCTGCTATGGAAAGGTAAAATGTAACAGCAGTTGCTCCACTCACTTTTGACTCTGCCCCACCCAGCCCTTGGCTCTTGTAACATTTCCCGGAAAGGAAGTTGCAGTTCATGCTGAAAAAGATTCTCCTCTCCTTGATTACAGGGAATTTTGGAGTACTAGGTAAAGGTAAAGGGAACCCTGACCATTAGGTCCAGTTGCGGCCGACTCTGAGGTTGCGGCGCTCATCTCGCTTTATTGGCCGAGGGAGCCGGCGTACAGCTTCCAGGTCATGTGGCCAGCATGACTAAGCTGCTTCTGGCAAACCAGAGCAGTGCACAGAAACGCTGTTTACCTTCCCGCCGGAGTGGTACCTATTTATCTACTTGCACTTTGATGTGCTTTCTAACTGCTAGGTGGGCAGGAGCAGGGACCAAGCAATGGGAGCTCACCCCGTCACGGGGATTTGAACCGCCGACCTTCTGATCAGCAAGCCCTAGGCTCAGTGGTTTAACCCACATAAATATGTATAACTATATATATCACTTTTGGAAAGGGTCATTTTGCTTTCACATATGAAAAAGTGCAACATGTAATAATAATAATAATAATAATTTTTTATTTATACCCCGCCCTCCCCAGCCAAGGCCGGGCTCAGAGCGGCTTACAAGCGATAATAAAAACAAGATGAATGATTACAACTTAAAAACAAAAATAAAATACAACATTAAAATAATGGAACATTAAAATATTAAAATGTAGCCTCATCGCAGGAGGAGAAGGAAAAGAAAAAAGAAAGAGAGAGAGGGAGGGAATCAAATTGGCTCCAAGCCAAAGGCCAGGCGGAACAACTCTGTCTTACAGGCCCTGCGGAAAGAAATCAGATCCTGCAGGGCCCTGGTCTCATGAGGCAGAGCGTTCCACCAGGCCGGAGCCAGAGTTGAAAAGGCCCTGGCTCTGGTTGAGGCCAATCTAACTTCCTTAGGGCCTGGGACCACTAGGGTGTTGTTATTTATGGACCTTGAGCCTCTCCATGGGGCATACCAGGAGAGGCGGTCCCGTAGGTACGAGGGTCCTAGGCCATGAAGGGCTTTAAAGGTCAAAAGCAGCACCTTAAATCTGACCCTGTACTCCACCGGGAGCCAGTGCAGCTTGAAAAGCACTGGGTGAATATGCTCCCATGGCAGAGACCCCGTGAGGAGCCTCGCTGCAGCATTCTGTACCCGCTGGAGTTTCTGGGACAGCTTCAAGGGCAGCCCCGCGTAGAGCGAATTACAGTAGTCAAGCCTGGAGATGACCGTCGCATGGATCACTGTGGCCAGGTCGGGGCGGGAAAGGTAAGGGACCAACTGCTTGATGCGGCGAAGGTGGAAAAATGTTGCCTTGGCTGTTGCTGTAACTTGCGCCTCCATGGAAAGGGAGGCGTCAAGGATTACACCCAAACTCTTAACGGAAGGCAATGGCACTAATTGGGCCCCCGCAAGAGAAGGGAGTTGGTCCCTCATCCCCATGCCATCCCGACCTAGCCATAGGACCTCTGTCTTCGAAGGATTTAGTTTCAATCGGCTCCCACGAAACCATCCAGCCACAGCTTCCAAGCATCTGGTCAGTGTGTTCGGGGTTGAGTCGGTGTGGCCATCCATCAGCAGATAGAGCTGAGTGTCATTGGCATATTGGTGACAGCCCAGCCCAAAGCTCCGGATAATCTGGGCAATTTCATAAACATGTATGAAAACATGCACAGCTACTACAACAGAAAACTCACTCTAAAGACATTATTCTGCTAAATATGTTGCTAAATCTAACTAAGCAAGCTGTCAGTCTCTAAGAGAACACCATGCAACTAGGCTGTCAATAATAATGGCTTATTTGATTGTCTGATTCAAAAGCCACTTTTCTGAAGGGGGAGAAATAACTGTTTCGCCTCTGTACTGAAATTCTGTGAGAGCTGCTGGCATTCACTAAACAAATTTGCTTTGTCTATATACTGTTTAGGCTTTAAAAAGACCTGCAAAGGAAATTATCTTTTTCTTTTAAAAAAAGGTTCTGTCAGTAAAATGGCAGGTCATATGTTGCAAAGGGTGTAGATAAATGGTAATTAATAATTTTTAGAAACAGCAAACATCATTATTAATTTATTGTGGTCAACAGACCCAAAATAAAAAGAGGAAACACAATTTTCATAAACACTGGCCTATGCCGGCCTTGTCATCTATAACATGTTCATCTTGATTCTGAGAGGTTGTCTGTTATGACGCAGACATTACTGACAGGTCAAGATTCAAAAGCTTTGCTCTTTCAAGCTGCAATTTTGATAATTCAGTTCATTTAGGAGTATGTGTGCAAGAGACAGCTGCGATTCAAGGTTAAGGTGCAATGACTTACGCTCTTGTTCACTGGTGCAAAATAAGCCACAAAATATATAACAAAAGCTGCAATCCTTGCACTTTCTTAGGCGCAAGTCCCACTGAAATAAGATCAACAAAGTCCCATTTCTTTTTTGAAGGACTCCAAGAGGAGCAAAAGGTCGGGGGGGGTGGATGCTAGAGCATTGTTCCACAGCTCCTAAGCATCATTATCCACACAACAAACGGAGAAGCAAAAGTTTTGGCACACAAGGAGGACCAAGAGGACCAAGGGTATGTGATGATCACTGGATTTGTTGGATCATGGGAAGAGCTTGTCTCTAGCTGTCATGGCAATTACCCTCCAGGTCCTCACAGTGACTGGTCATAAGATCTAAGAACTGTAAGACGTACATTTGTGCATCAGTTCCCTGCTTTTGAGCACCTCTGGATTTCTCCAATGTGACATTGCAAACAGTTTATTTCTTTTTAATATCTATATATTACTACTATGCTATATAAGTGCTAGAGGCAATGTGCAATGAAATGCACAAAATACATGACATGTTAGTCAAAATCTCCCTCCAAGTTGTCACCTGCTCTATTATTATTTCCATGCTTGCAAAGTGCTGTTAAAAAAAACACACGTTTCCCTCAATTTTCCACATGTCTACAAAACACTTGTCATGCAACATTTCCACATTAGGCAAGAGTTTGCCTCCCATTTGCTTCTCATCGGTGTCTCTGTCAGGTGCAGAGGTTAACTTTCAGAACAGAAATGTTTCTGAGCAGCTTTGAGAAAACTGTTGTCTGCCAGGAGCTCAGATATGATGGTGAACATTCAGCTACTGTACATCTGTGTGCAAATGAAGCCATACAGTGAGAGCCTACTCATGGCTGCTCAGAAGTAAGTCCCATTGAGTCCAAAAGTTGTTTTATAGGGCATGGGCTCCCAAACTGTGCTCTGTGGACCCTGAGCTTTATTCAGGTGGTCTGCAGCATGTCTGCATTGAATATTCATACTGATTTTTAATTGTATTTGTATTGCTTATTTCATCCCTTGTATTTTATTGTATATTTGAATTCTGTGGGATGCAAATTGTAATAATATAAGATAAAATAATAATAAAACATCAAACTTCCCTAAACAGGGCTGCCTTCAGATGTCTTCTAAAAGTCAGGTAGTTATTTATTCCCTTGACATCTGATGAGAGGCCGTTCCACAGGGCGGGAGCCACTACTGAGAAGGTCCTCTGTCTGGTTCCCTGTAACCTCACTTCTCACAGTAAGGGAACCACCAGAAGGCCCTCAGAGCTAGACTTCAGTGTCCGGGCTGAATGGTGGGGGTTCAGCTTGACGGGTTCCAAGTCACACATTCAGAATGGAGGGGATGATCCCTCAAACACTTCCTCAGAGTCACTGCAGTCAATGGAGCTTTGATTAGGCCATCCTTCTGTAGCCTGATGCCCTCAAGATGTTTTGGCCATTTGCTGTGCCAGCTGAGACTGATGAGAATTGTAACTGAAAATATCTGAAGGGGACCGAGCTGGAGAAAGCAGCCATATTTTGTCTCAGCTGCTGTTTCTGAGGCTGTGATCCCTACAAGACAGCAAGTCCTACTGAATTTAGTGAGACCTATTTAGTAAGCTTGCCGCATGGAAGGTCAGGGGTTTGAATCCCCATGACAGGGTAAGCTCCCGTTGCTCCGTCCTAGCTCCTGCCCACCTAGCAGTTCAAAAGCACGTTAAAGTGCAAGTAGATAAATAGGTACTGCTTTGGCGGGGAGGTAAACAGCGTTTCCATGCACTGCTCTGGCGCCTTAGTCATGCTGGCCACATGACCCAGAAAAACTGTCTGCGGACAAACGCCAGCTCCCTCAATCAGTAAAGCAAGATGAGTGCCGCAACCCTAGAGTCGTCCATCACTGGACTTAACTGTCAGGGGTCCTTTACCTTTACCTTTTTACTCCTCAACATGCTTTGGATTGAACTATGAGCCACCATGATGGGCAGCCTAACTTTCTTCCACTCAACAAAATTTTATTACCGTATTTTTCGCACTATAGGACGCACTTTTCCCCCTCCAAAAATGAAGGGGAAATGTGTGTGCGTCCTATGGTGCGAATGCAGGCTTTCGCTGAAGCCTGGAGAGCGAGAGGGGTCGGTGCGCACCGACCCCTCTAGCTCTCCAGGCTTCAGGAGAGCCCCACCGCCAGCCCCACAAGCTCGGGGGACAGCGGGGAGGCGGAACGCCGCCATCCCGCTGTCCCCCGACTTGGCTAGAAGGCTGGCGGGGGGGAGAAGCCTGCTCCTCCCCGTCGCCAGCCCCACAAACTCAGGAGATAGCGGGAGAGGCGCAGCGCGCCATCCCGCTGTCCCCCGACTTGGCTTGAAGGCTGGCGGGGGGGGGGGGAGAAGCCTGCTCCTCCCCGTCGCCAGCCCCGCAAACTCGGGGGACAGCGGGAGAGGCGCAGCGCGCCCTTCCCGCTGTCTCCCGACTTGGCTAGAAGGCTGGCGGGGGGGGAGAAGCCTGCTCCTCCCCGTCGCCAGCCCCGCAAACTCGGGAGATAGCAGGAGAGGCGCAGCACGCCCTTCCTGCTGTCCCCCGACTTGGCTAGAAGGCTGGCGACGGGGAGAAGCCTGCTCCTCCCCGTCGCCAGCCCAGCAAACTCGGGAGACAGCGGGAGAGGCGCAGCGCGCCATCCCGCTGTCCCCCGACTTGGCTTGAAGGCTGGCGGGGGGGAGAAGCCTGCTCCTCCCCGTCGCCAGCCCCGCAAATTCGGGGGACAGCGGGAGAGGCGCAGCGCGCCCTTCCTGCTGTCCCCCGACTTGGCTAGAAGGCTGGCGATGGGGAGAAGCCTGCTCCTCCCCGTCGCCAGCCCAGCAAACTCGGGAGACAGCGGGAGAGGCGCAGCGCGCCATCCTGCTGTCCCCCGACTTGGCTAGAAGGCTGGCGGGGGGGAGAAGCCTGCTCCTCCCCGTCGCCAGCCCCACAAACTCAGGAGATAGCGGGAGAGGCGCAGCGCGCCATCCCGCTGTCCCCCGACTTGGCTTGAAGGCTGGCGGGGGGGGGGGGAGAAGCCTGCTCCTCCCCGTCGCCAGCCCCGCAAACTCGGGGGACAGCGGGAGAGGCGCAGCGCGCCCTTCCCGCTGTCTCCCGACTTGGCTAGAAGGCTGGCGGGGGGGGGAGAAGCCTGCTCCTCCCCGTCGCCAGCCCCGCAAACTCGGGAGATAGCGGGAGAGGCGCAGCACGCCCTTCCTGCTGTCCCCCGACTTGGCTAGAAGGCTGGCGACGGGGAGAAGCCTGCTCCTCCCCGTCGCCAGCCCAGCAAACTCGGGAGACAGCGGGAGAGGCGCAGCGCGCCATCCCGCTGTCCCCCGACTTGGCTTGAAGGCTGGCGGGGGGGAGAAGCCTGCTCCTCCCCGTCGCCAGCCCCGCAAATTCGGGGGACAGCGGGAGAGGCGCAGCGCGCCCTTCCTGCTGTCCCCCGACTTGGCTTGAAGGCTGGCGATGGGGAGAAGCCTGCTCCTCCCCGTCGCCAGCCCAGCAAACTCGGGAGACAGCGGGAGAGGCGCAGCGCGCCATCCCGCTGTCCCCCGACTTGGCTTGAAGGCTGGCGGGGGGGAGAAGCCTGCTCCTCCCCGTCGCCAGCCCCGCAAACTCAGGGGACAGCGGGAGAGGCGCAGCGCGCCCTTCCTGCTGTCCCCCGACTTGGCTTGAAGGCTGGCGGGGGGGGGGAGAAGCCTGCTCCTCCCCGTCGCCAGCCCCGCAAACTCGGGGGACAGCGGGAGAGGCGCAGCGCGCCCTTCCTGCTGTCCCCCGACTTGGCTAGAAGGCTGGCGGGGGGGAGAAGCCTGCTCCTCCCCGTCGCCAGCCCCGCAAACTCGGGAGATAGCGGGAGAGGCGCAGCGCGCCCTTCCTGCTGTCCCCCGACTTGGCTAGAAGGCTGGCGACGGGGAGAAGCCTGCTCCTCCCCGTCGCCAGCCCCGCAAACTCGGGGGACAGCGGGAGAGGCGCAGCGCGCCATCCCGCTGTCTCCCGACCTGGTTTGGAGGCTGGCGGAGGGCTTCTTCCTCCCCCAGCCCCGCAAGCTCCCAGAGCGATGCCAAAGCTGCGCGCAGCTTCGGCATGGCTCTGGGTCCCGTTCTGGGGGACGCGCCTGGCGGGGGGGAAAATAATTTTTCCCCCTTTATTTCCCCCCCCAAATCTAGGTGCGTCCTATGGACCGGTGCGTCCTATCGTGCGAAAAATACGGTATTTAGTCACTTCATTTATATACCATCTTTTCATCTGAGGATTGTATATGGTTCTCCCTCTCTTCATTTTCTCTTCACAGCAACCCTGTGAGGTAGGTTAGGCTGAGAGGCAGTGACTGGCCCTAGGCCACCCAGTGAGTTTCATGGTCGAGTGAGGATTTGAACCCTGTTCTATCAGGTCCTAGTCTGACACACTAACCACTACACCATGCTGGTGTATGCCAAGTGTTTTGTAGCTTTCCCTTACATTGAAAGTTATTTAAAATGGATGGAGCGTGAAAAGTTTGAGCAAGTCCACTCCAGCCACTGAAATGTACTAGTATGAAAAACCTACACACACTAACCATGGATAGCAGCGTTTTCTAAATTGCTTGGAAATATTCCAGCAGCAGTCAGGGACCTGACTCTCACTTGCCTCTCATTAGCTCCTTTCTAAGGTATCAAGGTTAAATGTCAAATACTAAAATACAACCTGGATTCCTAACAAAGAAACTAATGAGAGGCAAGCGGGAAGCAGATCCTTGCCTGGTGCAGAAACTGTGCATAAAAGCCTTTTTGAAGGAGGTTGGTTTTGAAGTGCATTTTGAAAACAGAAACCAAATAAGAATGTGTACCTACTGAAAACATTTGATTAGGTCAGAAATCAGAGCACCCGGGAGGATAGGAGCATGCTCTGGTGAAGCCAGTCTGGAGAGCATCAGAAGCGTGGAAAGGTGTTAGAAAGGGAACAGCAGTCTCTCTCCACCGTGCTCTGCTGCTGATTTGATAAAAGGAAATATATTGTCACATCCTAAGGATGAGCTCCCAGAAACAGAGGGAATATTAATAAAATATATTGGTGAAGAGGAAATGATTCCTATTTTTAACAGCTGAAAACAAGGTGGGTAGAAATAATGATTCACAGAAAGATCCCAGTAAATAAAAGTCTGTCTGCACAGACAACAAGAAGAAAAAGAAAGAAAAAACACCATCCTGATTGTAATTTACTTCCCAATGCTTGGAGAGTTGGGATTGCAATGGCCACCTCAACTTGTTCTCTGCTTCAAAAGAAGAAAATGGGGGAATCATCCTTGTTCATCTAGATCAGTGTTAAACTTTGACCTTATAGATGTGCAAAGATATTGCTTTTTCTGGATTAAACTTGGAGGCACACCTCACTTAGTGTGCGCCCTCCCTGTGGAACGCCCTCCCACCAGATGTCAAAGAGAACAACAACTACCAGACTTTTAGAAGACATCTGAAGGCAGCCCTGTTTAGGGAAGCTTTTAATGTTTGATGTCTTAGAGTATTTTAATATATATTTTTTGGAAGCCACCCAGAGTGGCTGGGGAAGCCCAGCCAGATGGGCGGGGTACAAATAATAAATTATTATTATTATTATTATTATTATTATTATTATTATTATTATTATTATTATTACTCTTCTTCTCAAAAGATGCTTATGCATTTTCTTAATCTGTTCCCAGGACTGCAGACAGACAACTGTCAGATAGCCAGGATGGGACCAGTGTTTAAGTTAGTACTGTGGGTGTGCTATCATCTGCCTGATCAAAATGCCTAGGGAGATATTGAGATGAAGGATGAAATGAAGGAAGCATTCAAAAGAGGGACTGTTGCAGTTACAAGTGACTTCAGCTATCCTCACAAAGATTGGCTCCTTAAGTGCTCCGGTAACAACAAAGAGATAAAATCTCTAGCTACCCAAATGACTGTGCCTTAGAAATTTCCTGATTAAGCTTAGCAGTCATGGAATAAGAGGAGGGGTACTCTCCTGGATCAGGCATTGGTTAAACAGCAAGAAGCAGAAATTAGGAATAAACAGCAAATGCAATTCAATGTGAGAAAGAGTAAAGTGATGCCTGCCTGACCAAAAAAGTATTAATTTCACATATACACTCATTGGGACTGAACTGGTAGTGACAGACCTTGGGGTCAGAGTGGATAGCTTGATAAAGACATCAACCCAATTTGCAGCAGCTGTGAAAAAGGCAAAGGACATGCTAGGGATCATTAGGTAAGGCACTGAAAATAAAACTGCTAATATCAAAATACTGTTATATGAATCTGTGATGTGACTGTATTTGGAATACTGTGCACACTTCTGGTCACCTCACCTGAAAAAGGATATTGTAGAGTAGGAAAAAGTTCAGAAAACAGCAACACAAATGGTTAAGGGGATGTATGAATGGATTTCCTCTATGAAGAAAGGTTGCAACGTCTGGGACTTTTAGTTTACAGGAAAAGTGAGTAAGAGGCAGAATTACAAAAGTTTATAAAAACTATGTATGGCATGGAGAAAGTGGGTTTACTAAAAGTTTTCTCCTCTCATAAGACTAGAGCTCAGGGGCATCCTGGGAAGCTGAATGTTGGAAGATTCAGCACAGACAAAAGAAAGCGCTTCTTCATGCAGAATATAATGAAACTATAGAATTCAGTCCCACAGGAAACAGTTATGCCCACCAACTTGGATAAAGTTAAAAAGAGGGAAAGAGGCATCATGGTTAGAGTGTTTGATTCAAATCCCCACATAGCCATGAAACTTATGGTATGATCTTGGGAACAGACTCTCTCTCTTGCCTAACGTACCTTCAGAAGCTTGTTATGAGGACAAAGTATGTGTGAGATGGAGGAGCCATCTACGCCATCTTGAGCTCCTTTGAGGAGGAGTGGGGTATAGACGCCATAATGATAGAGATATTTATTGCCTCACTTGGAATAATGTTTACGTTTTGGGTTGCCACATCTCAGAAAGGATATAGCAGAGTTGGAGAAAGCGGGGAAAATGCTAATAACAAGGATCAAAGGACCTGAAGCAGTGCTATTTTTCTAGAAAAAGAGGTGCCAGAGCTCACCACGAACTTCTCCCTTGTTCTCTTAAAATGGCAATGGCACCCACCTGAGAGGTGCCAGAGCTGAGCTCTGGTGAGCTCCAGCTGGGGGGGGGGGACGACGACCCTGATCTGAAATAACACTTAGGGTGGCCACATACAAAAGAGGCAGAGATCCTGTGCTTTTAATACTTGAGCAAAACAGAGAATTTTGATAGATGCTGCTTGAATAATGAGTAATGGGAGGACATTATAGAGATGTCCGGGACCTATGGTCAACCAATGAAGCTGAATGAAAGACAAGCCAGAGGAGATATTTCTTCACACAGTGTGTAGTTAAATTATGGAATTTGCTCCGCCAGCTAAAATGGCTTTGAAGGATGTTTCAACAAATGCATGGAGAATAACGCTACCAGTGTCTGCTATGCTGTTACATACAGGATCAGAAATGAGGCAGCATATCTCTAAACTCCAGTTGCTGGGAACAATAGCAGGACAGGCTGTTGCCCTCATCTCCTGCTTGCTTGCAAGTTTCTGGTTGGTTACTATGGGAAACAAGATGCTGGACTAGATAGAAATTGGGGTCTGATCCATCGGGGCTCTTACACTTTCAACTGAAATCCAGCCAGAATGCATTGCTGATAGGCACAACTGAGACATAGCGCACAAAGCCACACTTAAAGGAGAACAGCAGCAAAACCTTCAGGGCCACCAGCTGAGCACCAGACTCTTTACAAAGTAACTTGCAAAAGAAGCATAAGACCACATCTGAAATACAGGCAAGAAGGAGAGGTCGTCAAAAGCTTTCTCAACGATATCTGTGGAAAGTTTGAAATTTCTAGGCCAAGCAGTTTCTCCATGAAAACATGACATATGCAAAGGAGAAGAAGCCTCAGATGTCTTTTCAAAGTGTACATTTAGTGTTGTTGTTTCATAACCACCCTCACTCAGTAGCAGTGATATTCTGTCTCTGACAGTGGTTTTGCTCTTGATGCTGAAGCACAAACTGTATGTGTGAGAGAAAGAGTGCAACGTGGTTTTTAAGAGAGAGCAATAAGCTAAAGAACACCGGCTCAAAACCTATCTCTGTCCTGAACATACTGGCTAGTTTCATGAAAGCCATTTTCTTGCTGTCTCAACCACCACCACTATCCACTATACGGATAATAATACTGAGCTGGGTGATAAGCTTTGTACACTGTACAGAGCAATATAAATGTGACTATTAGCAGGTTTTTAATTTTTGTATTGGAGCTGGTCGGAAGCCTCAAGTGATTCCATGCTGGAAGTTGTGGGTATTAATTATGATGTGGAACCATGATCACTCCCTTGAGTAGAACCAATGGAGCTGAATTTTTGCATTGAGTTTTAGAGATAAAATGAAGACAAGGAGATCAGTAGCATGACAAAATAGCAAACCACAGAAGGGTGGGTAAAATGAACAAATATGGCAAAAGTGCAAACCAAAACACTACATTGCTCTTAAACACTTAACAGGGGACCCAAACTGAAGTTATTAAGGCTGCAGTCCTACACCAAAACACATAACCATACAGTGGTACCTTGTGTTACGTACTTAATCCGTTCCGGAGGTCCGTTCATAACCAGAAACCACTCGCAACATGAGGCGCGCTTTCGCTAATGGCGCCTCCCACTGCTGCCACGCCACCAGGGCGCGACTTCCGCACGCATCCCGGGGCAAAGTTCACAACAAGGGGCATCTACTTTCGGGTTAGCGGAGCACGTAACCCGAAGCATTTATAAGGGAGACGGTACGTAACACGAGGTACCACTGTATTTGCATCCTCCAGCTCTTTAGACATATACTCGAGCCCCCAAATGCTAAACTTTGCTACAATATAACTGAGATTCTATGCAATTCTATGCATGTCTACTCAGAAGCAAGTTAATAGGGGCAGACCATCAGAGAGCAATGCTGTCATTCCCCACCTACCATAATAGCCTAAAGCCCCCTTCATCCTATACTCACAATACTATAGCTAATCACAAACCCCAGGACTCCCGTACTGAAACAGAAGCACAGCTGCAGACTTGTCAATGCAGGAATACAGCTCCATTACCTTTTTACTGTTCCCTTTGTAGTCCCAGCTATTCAACCTAGTCCTCTGTTTTCACCTAGTTCCAAATCTAGTTCCAAAAACTTTCATTGCTTTATAGGTTGATAAATAATAGCTAGATAGCTAGATAGCTAGATAACGAGATGATAGATGGTAAATAGATGATAGATAGATGATAGATAGATAGATAGATAGATGATAGATAGATAGATAGATGATAGATAGATAGATAGATAGATAGATAGATAGATGATAGATGATAGATAGATAGATAGATAGATAGATAGATAGATAGATAGATGATAGATAGATAGATAGATGATAGATAGATAGATAGATAGATAGATAGATAGATAGATAGATGATAGATAGATAATGATAGATAGATAGATAGATAGATAGATAGATAGATAGATAGATGATAGATAGATAGATAGATAGATGATAGATAGATAGATGATAGATAGATAGATAGATAGATGATAGATAGATAGATAGATGATAGATAGATAGATGATATAGACAGATAGATGATAGATAGGCGATCCTTGTTTTTGCTCTCAGCAAAATGGGAGATTGATGGGTGTGGGTGTGGCTGGAATGTGGTTTGTTGGTTGTTGTTGTTGTTTTGCTTTTGTTGTTTTTAAGGGATGGCATCCAATTTCGTTGCACTTGTGCAATGTTGCACGTGTGTAATGACAATAAAGAATCTATCTATCATCTATCTATCTATCTATCTATCTATCTATCTATCTATAATACTTTTGACTATGTTATTTACACTCCATAATCACCAGAGTCCTTTGCATGTTTAATCTAAAGCACTCTTCCCCATCCTAGTGCCTTCCCGAAGTTTTGGACTGCAACTCCCATCATTCCAGGCTATTGACTATGCTGGCTGGGACTGGTGGAAGTTGTAGTCCAAAACATCTGAAGGGTATCAGGTTGGGGTCTATAGGACTTCTGGTACTTCTATGCACCTGTGTGTGCACTCTCTCTCACTCACTCACTCACACGTGCGCGTGCACACACACACATCACCTCTCATCCAAATAATGCACTTAACTTGTAAATAAAGGGAATAAGGTGTCCCTCAACTGTGTTCCTTCAAACTCAGAGTCCTCCACACTTATAGAAATTCATCTCCTCCAACCAGCACCAGCACCATCACAAGCCCTTTACCAACTCTGGTCTTTATGATCTAGTTTGTTGTTAGTACCTCAAAGAGGCTGTAAGGCAGCATCCAGAGACCTAAGCTGCACTGAACCTCCTTCTGAGATGATGCAAAGCTTTCTAAAGAAAATGCACACTGAGTTAGCAGGCAATAGATGGGATCTGCTCAGTAGGCAAGCCCCTGACTGGGTCCAAGCCACAGAGAAGAAGTGAAGGAAGCATGCTCCTAGACAGGTGCAGGACAACAAAGTGGTACTTACCAAACAAGGTGTTGGCAAAGCCATACCACACGCAGCCGGCTGGCCCTATGAGCCATCTTCCCTGAGTGCTGGCCGCAAAGCTGAAAGGGGTACCCACAATGCACACCATCAGGTCACTCACTGAAATGTTCATCAGCAGCAAGTTAATCGGAGACCGCAGCACTTTGTTTCGGCAGAAAAGTACCAGGACCAGGAGATTATTTAGGAAACCCAGAATCCCAATGATGCCAAGGCAGATGGCTGTGACTAGGTGGCCAGTGGGACTCAGATGATGCTCTTGGCCATATCTGTGGTTGCTGCTGCCGCCGCCATTACTGCTGCACCAGACACTGTTAACACCACTGCAACTGGAGCTGATGCTCGGCACAGTCATCTCAGTAAGGCTCCTTCCAGATCTCCTTCAGCTGCCTGGCTAAGCATTGCAGGATCAGCAGAGGAAAATTCTCTTAAGCAGACACAGATATATATACACACACAAGACCCTTAAAAGAAGATAGAGAAGCCTTGACTGTGTTACATCTTTTTTCTTTCTTTCTTTTCTTTCTTTCTCGTAATGTTTTCAAATTCGGTGAACGGTAACATCAATGAGTTAAAATGTACCGGGATTTCTTTCAGCGATGCTCCACCATGTGGCCAAGCGGAGACCGCTTGTTTCTGCTTGCTTCACTCATTGTCTGAGGCACCGTACCGAATCCCCAACGTTAACCGTTGCAACCTGAAAAATAAAATGTAGGTCAGGGAAACATACATACAAGGGACTGGTTCTAATATCGGGGGAAGAGCAATATATAATGACAAGGTGAAAGAATGGAGGAGGGGTCTATTTTAACCCCCCGGTGATCAGTGACATGTGTCTGATTGAGAGGCTGCCTTCTTTTCCCTTTCAGCACTTCTCAGGTTGTGACAGCTCCTCAGATCACTGAAGTTTCAAGCAAGGCTACAGAATTCTGTAAATGGTTCCATCTGGGGATGAGAAAGGTCCGGGTGCTTTAGGATTTATGTGTCAAATGAAATCTATAGGTCTCCCCACCCCCTCATAATTCTATAATGACACACAAAAAAAGACAGGGAACTTGTGTTCTTATACTTTTGTTTTTAACTTTGGGAAATAGTTTACAATCCTATACAATCCTATACTCCAGGACACTTGATGCATTTCTAAATCAAATTATGCTCCCTGGTAGAAGCAGATAAATACAATGTCTCCACACACACACACACACACACACACACACACACACACACACACAAATGAGCTTTTAGTTCTTGTTGGTACACTTTTAAATGAACCTCGGACACAATTCTGCTAGAATTAAACATTTCTATTACGTATACCTTGATTTTATTTGGGACTTAGCAGTGCTTTCTATGCCAGAACTGCACAACTTGCAGCTGCAAGAGTTGGCATTTTGTGGGGTTGCAAAAATAAGAAAAGATTATCCCTTCTCTTCTGAATATTTTTTGTTCCTTTTATCCCTCATTCTTCCACTCTGTTGGTGCTGTATTCTGCTTGTAAACACAGCCAGGATGGTTCTGGGATGCACATCCAAACATGTGCTCCATTGATATTAATGCAGTTCAGAGGACGGACATCCACATTCACCCGTGTACCCAAATGCAGGTGTTGCTCCCCTAAGCAGGATTACTTTCCGTGGCATGCACAGTGGGATGCACAGTCTTTGCAACAAGGATGGATTCCCACCCTGCAAAATAATTGAAATACCTGTCCCTTTGCAAATTGCTTTGTACCTAAGTTTTAAAATTAGTGAAATTTATTTTGTAATGAAATATATAATGATGGAATCAGTTAACTGTTATGGACAGCTTTTGAGTATGTTCCCAGAACTTTCTCTGTATTTTCTTGAAGATAATAACAGATCTATGAGGTGGACTGGCGTTTTTTAACCCACCACATTCTAGATGGGAATGGAGCATTTGACACCCAAATCCATCCAGTGAATTTACAGAGGCAAGATTTCAACTGGAGGCTTCCTAATCCTGACAAAGAAGGTATAATGGTTAACATGTTTGGAATTGGGTTGAGGAGACCTAGGTTCACATCCCCGGTCAGCAGTGACTGCAATCCAGTGCATAATTTCTGAGGAGTAAACTCCACTTAGTTCAGTGGTGCAATTCCACCATCTGCACAGCTTTTAAGAGGTGAAGGAGCCCTGTCCTCTTTTTCACCTACCCACTCTCACACTTTTGCCATTCCATTCCCACTCTTATGAGAGGCAGAAGGGAGCAGCCTCCACTTACTCACCCAGGCTATTTTAGCTGATGGGAACATGCAGAACTGTGTGTTTCCAGTTACATAAGTTGATGGTCACTTGTCAATTCTGTGCACTAGCACAAGCCTGGGGTCTTGATCAACCGAGCAATAAATCCCCATAGTTTGCCAAGACCAGGTCTGAATAAAATGAACATAAATCCCACCTTTTGCCTCTCTGGGGCCAAGCATCTTACACCACATAAATAAATCTGCAAAAGCCAATGCAGCAACCAATAAACCAGAGCAAGAATCCCATGAAAGCCAGAAGACAACAGACGGTTAATCAGCGAATAGTCTCAGCTTTTATGTAGCGAGTCAGCAAGAGCAGAGCAAGACAAGCTGTGGATCAGCATTTCCAGTTAAAGAGAGGTTGCTAAGCACTCTTCGGTCTCCCAAAGAGTCCCCTTGCAGCCAGCTATCCCTTTCCCCTTCTCAAGGAAAAGGGTTGAGGGGGGCAGATCGGGAAAGGGGTGGTGAAATCTGCAGCGAAGTAAGGAAACTCTGATATCCTCCACCCTCAAGTTTTCCAAGAAAATTGTGAAAGTACCCAAACGTGTTTCCCACACACACACAGCATTTCCCTGAAAGCTTAGTGGGTGGTGAGGGGAATGAATGAATTTCAAGTCAAGATTCAGCCCACATGACTAGAGAAGGCAGATCAGACAGAAAGCAGCTTAGGGAATTTAGTTACCCCAAAACCTGATTTTTCAGTGTTTTCGGGTGTCACCAAAAGCTATTCTGAAAAATAAACATGCTGGATTACTCAGTGGGGTCCCTCTGCATTCTAGATTTAATAACATTCAGTGTTGTTCCTTATCTCCTTTAGATAATATATCATAGGGTAGACTTTTGAAAAACAACACTATAAAAACAAGCCATGGGGTGCTCATTTCTATCTTGCTCATTTCCATATAGTTTTGATCACTGTTATTTAAAAAAGATTAATCCAGACTTCGTTGGACTGGTCATGTTGTGTGGATGCCTGATGATTGTCTTCCAAAGCAACTACTCTATTCCAAACTTAAAAATGGAAAGCATAATGCTGGTGGTCAACAAAAGAGGTTTAAAGACTGTCTCAAGGCAAATCTTTAAAAAATGTAGTATAAACACTGACAACTGGGAAACACTGGCCTGCGAGTGCTCCAGCCTTTACCAAAGGTCTCATGGGCTTTGAAGACACTCAAACTCAGGACGCAAGGGAGAAACATGCTAAGAGGAAGGCACGCTTGGCAAATCCACACCGTGATCAACTCCCTTCCAGAAACCAATGTCCCCACTGTGGAAGGATGTGTGGATCCAGAATTGGCCTCCACAGTCACTTTTGGACTCATTGTTAAAACCATGTTTATGAAAGACAATCTTACTCTGCTACGAGTGATTGCCAAAGAGAAAGAGAGCTTTGCAATGCTTGTGGATACAAGTTCCAGAAAACCACAAGGGGGAGTGCTGTTGTGCTCAAGTCCTTCTTATGGGTTTCCTACAGGCATCTGGCTGGTCACAGTAAGAAAAGGATGGTGGACTAGATGGGCCATTGGTCTGATCCAGCAGGCTCTTCTGCTGTTCTTAAAACAGAAGGGGAGTCAGTATGGATTTGGCCGCATGGGTGGAGTCAAGACCATATACTAGACCTGATAAAAAATATTAGA
This sequence comes from Podarcis raffonei, assembly GCF_027172205.1. NCBI lineage: Eukaryota > Metazoa > Chordata > Lepidosauria > Squamata > Lacertidae > Podarcis > Podarcis raffonei. Next base: position 67,840,170 of record NC_070606.1, read on the forward strand.
CTTTGTTTACTATAACCTTTTCTTTCATTCATCAAAAAGCAATTTGCATAAGCCTACCAAATGGAGTTTCTTGGAATGGTTAGCGCAGATTTATTATCTGTGTGATTATGGCAATTATTACATGATAGTCTCGTTTCATGAAGTGCTCATCATAATTTGGTTCCTTTCATTTCATTGTATACTAGCAGCAAGGTGAACATCGTATAAAGCATGGGGTTGCTTAATTCAGGCTAAAGTGATCCTAGCTACATACCAGCCATCCAATAATGTTTTTGTCCCATGATTAGCAATTTTCCATGCCGTGAAAATAGCTTCGGAATTTGCTGTCACATGCCAATTAAATAATACTTAAGTGGTGCATAGACTTCCTTACGTGTCTGGAAAAACAAAGTTAGATCATATCAAAATGGCAGGAATGTATAGCTGACAAACAAGGTCAAGGAGGTCCTGATAGTATGGTGTGGAACTTCAATAGCTCCCAGAGTAGATTTGGAAATAACAGCAGTGTCAAAATTGCTCTGTACCTCCACTTGAGCCATACTAGAGTTTGAATATATGCTGCCTTCACTTGCAGTTTCCACCAAACACATACAGAAGGCCAATAAGATATCTGATGAGCCTTTGGGGTCTTTCAATGAGTTCCTTGCCACACCTAGCAGAGATGCATTGTTTCGCTCTGTCTTTAGGAGGGATGGGAAACCTCAAGTATGAAAGTCAAATGCATCCGTCCAGACATCTGGCCCTTGGGATTCTCTCACCATATCCATCACTGGCCCTGCTCCAGCCCCTCCTTTCTGGCCACACAAACCATTGATAGGTGGCCCTTAGACTGCAACCCTCATGCTGCAGAAAAGTTCACCTCTGACCTATATCTTTCCACTAATCCCACAAATATATGTTAATGCTGTACCTAAGTGCCAGAAGCGGCTTAGTCATGTTGGCCACATGACCCAGAAAAACTGTCTGCGGAGCGGACAAACACCGGCTCCCTCGGCCTGTAAAGCAAGGTGAGTGCTACAACCCCAGAGTCGTTCACGACTGGACTTAACGGCCAGGGGTCCCTTTACCTTTAAAGGAAGAGAAGCATTCTTTTTCAACCAGTGCAAGAAGTCCATATATAGAAAAATCCATGTGGAATAAGGAAATGAAGTGTGCTGGAATCAATAGTGTAGTCCCCTACCATTGCAAAAGAAAAGCCTGTAGGCCAGGTTTTCTTTAAAAAAATCAGGACTAGGTTTAGAGTCATTGATTTGATAGCATCTCTGGGGAAAAGCCACCTCTCTTTCTTTTGGTTTATGGCGTGAGAGGGAAAGATGGGGGGGGTGGACATCTATGAAAAGAGAAAGAGAGAGCATTCTTCAATGCATTCCACATAACCTCTGCATGTGTCATCAACAAATCAATAATAGAAGCAGGAAACATTTCCCACCGCTAGTAAATTTTTCACCAGTGTGAGAAGCTTCAGATCATAAACATTGTTCACAGATTTGGAAGGCTTCAAGAGTTTCCGCAGCGTACCTGAGTTTAGGTCAGCCTTTCCCAACCTGATGCCCTGCAGAGGTTGGTACTGATGAAAGCTGTAGTCCAAAAGCCTATGGAGAGTACCTCCTTAGGGAAGGTTGTCATAGGGCAAACCAGGTGGCTAAATAATACTGTCTTAGTAGAGGAGGGAGGAAAGGCCAGGTGAATTTTCTGCTTGTTTCTATCTTCTAATGTATCCTGCTCCCACACACACTCACCAGCTCCTTCTCTGCTACTCATACAATGGGTTCTCAGTATACATATTCATATGGGCCACTGTGACTCTTGCCAAAACTTGTGGCCATTAGTCTTCACTAAGCATGAGCGAATGATCAAAGAGCTGGTGTTGGATGGAAACTGAGAGGCCCAGATGTGCAATGCTGTTCAATTGCTTAAGGCAACATATTCATTCCGCATCAACCTGTAAGTCCTTGTCAGTAGGTGAGGACAATTTTAGCCTCATTCCTATGCTACCCACCTACCTGTGTTGCACATAGGTGTAGTGCATCTCCTATTTGCTCAGAAGACTAGTAAGTAAGTCTGACCCTGGAAGCTTTTATGAGGGTCAGGGAGAATAATGATGATGATGTTCCTCACAAATGCGACCCTTAAGAGACTTTTAAAAAACGATAGTAGAAACACTAAAGCCTATTGTAGCAAACTCAACAAATAGAAGCCAGGTCTTATAGATCTAGCCAGTGCAGTAGTGCCAGAATTGGTTTTCTACAGTATGTTTGGTCAACAATTGGATTGCTAAATTGCTGCCATTTTTTAACTCTTTTCAAAGGTTGCCCAGTGTATAATGCATTGGCCCTTTGGCCCATTAGTGTTAGGAGCCTTCCCTGACTGGTATGGTTGCTTTTGCAGATGTTCTCTCCTTTTTCCAATGTCAAGAAGGGCAAGAGGCCATAGGATGCATCTCTGCCTGACATTCTTCAGGACACCAGGTTAAGAATCCCTGTAAACTCAAGCCTTATTAGGCTGTAAAAATTTTGGAAGGAAATGAACAGCAAAGATTAATCCCAACAGGAAAACTAAGCAATAGTCGGTGTAGAGTTTATTTAAATAGAAAGACACATGATGCTGGTCCTTCAGCATGATAGAACAGAGAAGCTGGGGAAGAAATATTTTACAAATCTAAATTTTGATGGCTAATAGTGTAAGACTTGTTAATCCCAGCATTCTGATTTGTGATCAGCTGTGAGGTTTCAACACACAATGCAAGGCAAGAGTTTAATGCCTGGTTATATTTGCAAAAGCAGCATGTTATTCTCTAATGCTTTGCCACAAAGCAAGTGATAATATTTTAAATCTAGTTAGCAAGCTGCTAAGAACAGGTTTTGCACGGCTGGTTTCAAGTCAATGTATGAATTGTTTTGCTTTTAATGCTGCAAAAGCAGAGGGACAGGCCATTAGTTATTTGGATGCAATTTTTATTCTGCTGCTAATTAGGTTTGCTGGAGCTAGTGTTAATAATCGCATCTGAGCCAAGATGGGATCTCTGGAGTGCTTAGTTTAGAGAAAAGCACAGCTATTGTGAGCATAACAGAAACCTGGTGGAATAGAGTGAACCGGGAGTTACAGTTATCTCTATAAGGAGGACAGGAAAGGACATACTGGAGATAGTGTTGATCTGCACATCAAAGAGGACACAGAGTCCAGCAAGCTAGAAATCACCAAAGGGACAGTCTCTTCCACAGAATTGTTGTGGGTGATGATACCTGGCCCCAAATGCAATCTAGCATTGCAGACATAATCTCATCTCCCTGACCAAAATGGCCAGGGTGCTCTTGTGATGGAGAATGAAATCATGGAAACATCCAAAGGAAGAAGTCCTATAAAGTATTTCAATTACCCTCATATATAATGGGTACATGTGTTGTTCCAGTCACAAAAAAGAGGTACAATATCCAGATCCCCTAAATGATTGAGTTCTAGCAGAGCTGGTAGTGGAACTGAACAGAGGGGTGGAGATCTTGGACTTAATCTTAAATGACACCCAGGATTTTGTGTGAGGTTAAAGTCCTGTTGAGCCCATAGGGAACAGAGACCACAGTGCTATGAAATGCAGCATATATGCAAGTTGACAGCGGCCACGAAATTGCAACATGGCTTCATTCGACTTTGGAAGAGGAAACTTCTCAAAAGTCGCCAAGTCTCAGTTCACTTGAAGTAATATAATACAATTTGTCCTGGAAGACTGTGTGACCTTAGCAGTCCCAATACAGTAATGAATGCAATTAGTGCCAGTCCTGAGCCACCTTTCAGATTTAATAATAGCTATAACCATTTTGTTTTGTTTTTTGAAACATTGGCTGCTTCAGATGCAAGGCTTTTATCAGATTTATCAGGAATCGCCAAATGTACACTCTGAACTGCCTCACTCTCAGATAAAAGTCTTGAATATTATGCAGATTACAAAGGAGCTGTTTGTGGTGCTGGAACAAGAATAAGAGCTTCAGAACTTTAGTTTTTCACCTCCTGCCCCACAATTGGTTGATAAACTTCTGTTTCTCCACCCTGGGCAAAATTCATCTTATTAGCACTATTTATGATATATTAATTTAATAGCATTAGACTCCTGCTTGATGAGGCCAAAGGCCCATCCAGTCCAACATTCTATTCTTATAGGGGCCAGCCGGATGCCTGTCAGAAGCCAACAAGCAGGTCCTGGGTGCAATTGCACTCTCCCCATTTGCCATTTCCAGCAAATACCATTCAGAGACATATTGCCTCTGACTGTACTGTATAGCCTGGAACAAATTCCTGCATATAAAATATAACATCAGTTATGAAGTGCACCCTTGAGTACTTTTTGCCTTCACATATGGGCCAGTTCTTTGCCATGCAGCTGTGCACACCTATTTCAAGGGAAATCCAATGATTTCAGGCATATGAGTGCTCTTCATGCACACATATTTTGCGTACCCTGGAGTACATTCTCAAATGCAAAATGTATCATGCAAAACAGTTCTCAGTTATTCCGAACTACTAAATATCACTAAATAACAGGGACCAGGAAGCAGGATTATATTCAAAGCTGTTTTAAACTAACTTCACTGACCTTGTACTGAGTTCTTGGCTCAGTTTGAAGTGCTGGGACTGACCTTCAAAACCTCGCATGACTAAGACCCAGGTCTTCTCTTGTCACCCACCATGGAGAATTGTCTCCCTTTGAGGCTTTTTTGAGCTGCTGCTATCAGACATTATATGGATGACAATCAAAGAGAAAAAACCATTTATGATTATGATGCCTTGCCTATGGAATGCCCACCTCAAGGAGGTTTACCTGAGGCCCACCTTGCTATCATTTCAACACAAAGTGAATGTCTATTTGCTAACCTGTACAGTTTATAATTCTTTTAAGCTGCTGTGGGGTTTTTGTTTTTTTTTACACTTTTATATTACACTGTGCTTTTGATTGATTTAGATTTCTGCACTATCCATATCTATTTATTTTGCATTTTTGTAAGCTTACCTGGGTGTGCCATTTGACCTTTGAAGGTCTGGGTAAAAACTTCAGCAGTAAATGAATAAAGATATAGCCAAAAATTATTGATTAATTGTTTCAAACTTTGAGCATGAACGTATGGTTTTAGATTTTTGAACTTTTCTTCTAAATACTCCTTTTATTTGTTTTAGTACTGGACAGACAAGCAATACAGAAATTGATTTGATACAACCCTGTTTTGAGCAATCTGGAAAGAGAATCATACGTTGTTCTGATAAATATAACAGTACTGGCAAAATTAGCTGGTTTTTCCAGTGCTAACTTTTCAGCATGAGGCCACCATGTTCCCAAGGTGCTGACTTTCATTTTGGCATTAAGCACCCTGATGGTGCAAATTCCATGCTTCACAAATTTGGAGAAGGTTCACAAAACTGCCCAAAATTTTTTGTTGCAAAGAACATTATTTGCTTGTACATAGTCAAAGGTTCACTCTCCTGCATCTCCAATGAAATAATATCAAATAGCGACCTCCTTCCTATAACCTTGGGGAGCCATCATTAGTCAGAGTACACAGAATTGGGCTAGATCAACCAGTGGCCTGACTCTGTTATATTAGGCTATTATTTTTGTTATGCCTGTTGAATCAAGGAGTTACTATCTGAAGAAAATGTAGTTTTTCATTCTTGCTTTCAAACACCAAAATCCAAAAGAAATGAAACTTCTTGTCTATGTTCTTTGTACATAAATAAGAAAAGATTACCCACCCCAAAGTAGCAAATAGTACTTCAGTAGCTCCACTAACCATAGGAATAATTTTGGCAGGTTCTTAACAATAAAGAAAGGGGATTGTATGGATGTATTTATCAATACGAACATGAAGTATTTGAGAAGGTGGGAGGAAAGTCTTCTATTCAGAAGGATAAGGGAATCAATTTAAAACACACATATTGGACTTTTAATTAATGTTCAAGTACTCTTGAGAGCAAACACACAGAGAGAGATTTATTTCCTCACACAATTGTCAAAATATGCTGAAATGCAAAACACCAATGAGGAAACAAAAGAAGCCTGTGCAGATTTACCACACAGTGGAGCAAAACAATCTTTTCATCTTGATAGTAGTTCATTAAGCGTCCCCGTTTCTTTCCTATGGATACTGAATTGATGTTATCAAGGAGTTAACAAATGCACCAGATTTTGTTAGTGGCTTCCTCACAGTGGGACTATGCATGCTTTCTCACTTCAGCCTTCAGCTCTGGAGTTGATGGTCGAATGAGGGGATAGTTGGTAATAAGGGTTTCTTGGTGACATCAGCCCTTTCCATGCATTAATACTCCCAATGTTACTCAACATTGGGGCAGAGACCAGAAGTGTGTCGAGTTGCTCCACTCCCCAGCCTTCATGGAACAGCATGGCAGTCTGAGAGAGTCTTGATGGGGAAATCCTTCAAATGCATTCATTTGGTATAAGAATATACGGAACATGGCAATTTCTGGGGGGAAATAACACATAATTTAAGAGCTATACAAGGCAGAGAACAGCCACAGGCTATTTATACAACTTGATAGCACTCTGCTTATATTAACAGTGCACCTTGGCAACACCAGTTTTCAGCAGTATCTACAGAGAACTAGAACTTTGATTGGGCTTTGATTTCAAATGCTAATTAGCATTTACAGATATCTTTGCTTCATTTCCTCCACCTCACATATACCGCTTTTTTATTTTTGTATTCTTATTAATATGGAATATGTCATATGAGATATAATATGATCTCCCCAGGAATGCTGTTGCCATGACAATTCCATAATGAGGAGTTAAACCTTGGGTTCCTTCCAGATTTGTGACGCTGTAATGGACTGTAATCATCTCACTGGATGGCTTCAGGTCTCCCAGCTTCAGGTCTCCATCTATGAAATAGGAATGATAGTGGTTTGCCTTATGGGTAATTGTTTGGGGCAGTGAAAACAACTGCAGTGCACCTTACAGGGCATTAATTTTGCAATTTACTTATCTTGGGTGGTCCATATGGTGATTTTATGTCCTTTAAAATGTAATGAAGTCTATGGCACAAGACTTTTGGTCAAATTGCACCTCCTAACAAGAAGCTGGGGCCAAAGAATTTTTTAATTTTATTTTACCAAAAGCAGGCTCAAGAGCCTTCCCAGATGTTTCCAGTTCAAACATCCCCCCACTAGGGGATTTTTGAGCATCATTTTTGGAAGGTACCTCTGGTGTGACCATTGTATCATGTTGCCTCAAGTTGATCAGTCGCTTTTTTAAAAAGTCTATCCTGATTCCTCAAACTCCTAACTATTTTTTTCCCAATGGCTCTGGTCCCTTATAAGGTATCTTAGATTTATAGGTCTCTCAATGAATACTTATCATTAGAATGAGCAAATAAATAAATGAGAGTACAGAGAATGATAAGGAAAGGGGGGGAAGGTGTTCAAGTAGACTGATCTTAATGATTCATAAATTTAATTGTCCAAATCTTCTTATTAAGGTTTCATAACCATCTTATGAGGATGACACAGTCATAAACTAAGCACAGTACTAAATGGAGGTTTCTCTGTGACTATATCACTTTTCAGTGCTAACATCATTTGCAATGGGTGTCAGAGTTGAGCTTGAGTTTGAAAAGGACAGTTGTGTCCACTGCTTTTTTTCCAAAAAAAAATAATGTTTAGGGGTACTCTCATTTTCCTACTCATATTGAAACACTGCCACTCAATGAGGCCAAACTTGGATTCACAAAATGTTTAGGGGTATGCGTACCCCTGCGTACCCCCCAGAAAAAAAGCTCTGGTTGTGTCCTTAATCTGCACACCCAATTTTATCCTGATTTTTCAGTTTTCAAGGCAGCTCTCATACTGTGTGAACTGGGTTCAGGTCTCCGCTCCTCCACATGCAGCTGCTGGGTGACCTTGGGCTAGTCACACTTCTTTGAAGTCTCTCAGCCTCACTAACCTCACAGAGCGTTTGTTGTGGGGGAGGAAGGGAAAGGAGAATGTTATCCACTTTGAGACACCTTCGGGTAGTGATAAAGCGGGATATCAAATCCAAACTCCTCTTCTTTGCGGGCATCATTTGTGGCCCCTTTGAAAATGGGTGTGAGGTTGAGCTGACAGTTGTCTTTGAAACATAGACGGTTACCCCTAAACACCTCCCACCAACTTTCTTTCCCTTCTTTGTCACCAATGGAAAGAACATAATGCACTGCCTCCTCACTTCTGAAGATAGGTATGGCATCGAGCTGATATTAAAATACAAAGCGTAGCATGTTATCCTACACATGCTCCCAGAATTGAATTGTGACATTGCTGTGTTCAGCTGAGCCATGTGCATGCTTTTAGGGCTACTTTATCCACTGGAGGGATACATGGCAGACTGAAGGCATGGGGAGCAGAGACTTAGCTACCAAACTTGCTGATAACACAGGGCATTGCCACCAGGTACAGCTCAGTTGCAGACAGAATGCTAAGTCAAACTAAAGACCCCAGCTCACTTTAAGGATGATGGTTTTGATCTGGCACATGCTCCCACCTGGCACAATGAAATGCCATTCACCACCCCAGGCCACTATTTTTAAAAGAAAGCAAACTATTCTAAAGGGAAAGAAAGTGTAGCTCCATAAGAGTTGTGGGTTTCAGCCTATTCTTCATTCTAAAATCTGCATTAGAAATGCCATTAATGCTATAAGTCCTATGCACACCCTTCTTTGCATTTGGCTCAGTAAATCCAAATGGACCTATGATTGTGCCATTTGAGCCTGGAGAGGTGAGAGGCTAGTATATTAACCTTTCTACTGGTGTGAATAAAAACCAATATGGCTCCAAGCCAAATCCATTTAGTTTAACAGCTGGAGCCAGATTATCTCATCTCTCCCAGAGTACTTAACACCAGCAGGTCTATATGGGGGTGGTGGGGAGCCAAATTCTTCTGCCTGCTTTCCAAAGAAACAAGATGTGAATGTGATTGAAACTGCTAATTGTTTAAACAGCTCTTTTTAAAAAAAGAAAAGAAAAGGCTTGATTTCAGCTATTTCACATCATGGCCTGGTGCCTATTTTTATTGGAGAGCCACAAAATTAAAGTACATGGAGCATTTCCCTTAATGTAATACAGTGGACGTCAAGTTGACTAGAGAGACCTTTCCTCCATAAAACGACAAATAAGAAGAGCCATTTACAGCTTACAGCTGAACTCATAGCATGGCATTACTGCGACAGTCAGGAGGTAGCAGGGCCGTCACAACAGTCATTTCCATTGTCTGACACACTCCCACCTACATTTTGTGGGCATTTCAATGTTACAACCAAGAGAAGGTAGCCCCTAAAGTGCTACTAAGAGGGACAGAGTGGTGTAAAGTGTTAGACTTGAGCAAGAGAACTTCATTTCCAATGCACGCCTGCAAAGTTACTCTCTTCCTCAAAATCACTAGAATTAGTGGATGCTGCCCCCACATTCTCCGTAAGCTAGAGGCAGCAAAAGTTTCAATTTGGCAAAGTTGCTCCCTCTCACAGCTAGAAAGAAAAATATCTGTCAGTTCATGGATTCATTAGCCGTGTAGCCACTTAATCACAATCCAGATCAGAAGATTTACTCATTCCTAATAAATCTCTTCATTCAGTTGGTTACATGGCCCCTTAATCACAGCCAGAATCCAATGAAAAATGTAGTTGTATTAATTTATTAGATCTTTAGGACCATAATTCATAACTTGAAATTCTATTTTCCATCTGTACAACCTATCCTTGAAATAATTATGAGAAAGGAAGAGGAGGAGGAGGAGGAGTTTGGATTTGATATCCTGCTTTATCACTACCCGAATGTGGATGTGAAGGAGCAGAGACGCGAACCCGGTTCCTCAGATTACGAGTCTACCCCTCTTAACCACTACACCACACTGACACCAAATAGGAATGCCACCCAAATCAACCATCTGAAATAACCTGCCATTTCCTCTTGCTGGGGAGCGGGGTGGGGTGTGGGGGACACCCTACTTTCCTCCTGCTCCACCAAGTGTGATGCTGAGTGCATACTTTGCACTGGTAATAGTAGAGGCTTGCTTTTATAGGGAGGCGACCTAGCCAGCATCCTCCCAGGTCTAGGGAATGATGGTTGTGATCCTGCAGGTGGCCTTCAGCTGTAGGCATGCAGCTGACTGAAAATGACCTCTGACCACAATGTTTCCCCAGCCGCTTAGTTTATATATTGTTAAGGTTGGTCACATGTTCCCTTTTCTGCTTCAGAAAATGGGCAGATTCTAGACTGCAAAGCTGCGAAGTTTTGATTGAGTGGTCACAGCTGTGCGTCTCAGAGATTTTTGCGGGTGAGTCCACTCTCCAGCCATGACAGAAAAGAGCTGCAAAGTGGGAACCATGAAAAAATGTTGGATTCTTTTTTAATGTCTGGGGTGCATTCTGCTTTGAAGGAAAAACAAAGGGTGGAATGGACTGGTGTGATCTTTTATTTCTGCTTTATCTGGCTCCTGGTGTCAAAAAATTGTTGCTAGCTCTTCTTCACCTTCTGTTCTCGCTGAGGGTAGAATATAGTGAACTGATGTTTTGCTTGGAATGGTATCAAATCTCAACATAGCACTTTCTTGCGATTTTTGGCTCAGATGGATTTTATTGATCTTACTTATTTTATGGCGGCTACTTTTATGGTGTTACCATTGTCTTTATTCTGAGCTTTACTGTATTTGTTTTATTGATTCTGAATTGTGCCCTGCTCTAGGAGTTTTATACAAAAGGTACACCTGTACATTTACAAAAGGAATAACTGAGCTAAGATGTTGCTCACAGGTGACTAATGAATTAACAAATTCATTCATTAACTTTCCCTCAGTGTGTACAATGGTGGTTGAAAGCATGTTTTTGATAGATTTAGCAAATTAACAGCATTCACTGCTTGATTTGTTAGTGAATGCAGTTAATCCACACTAACCATGAAAATCAGGGGGAACTCTCTTTTACAATCTAAAATTGCATTCATGTTAATGGCAACTGTGATTTGAGTAGGGTTAAGCGTTTTATGTTCATCCCACTAAAGTTATGCAAAATTGATATAGTGGAAGGTTGAATGTTGGAATCCCAGCAAAGTTTTCAACTCAAGGTTGAAAAGAAATTGTAGCTTTCAGACATCCCTCAGGTAAGTGATAGGAAAGGTTGGAACAAGCTCTAGTTGGCCATGGGACCATGAGGTGAGACAAAGGGCAATCTCAAAACAGATTTATGTGACTGGACTACTTTTATAAGGGAGGAGGCTCCCAGTATGCTTTCAATCTGGAAGCCCTTTTAGAGATGACCAAAAATAGTTGCAAAAGTAGGTTTAACTGCTAAAGACTTTTTTGGCTCACTGACTTCTATCTCCAGGGCTAAAGTGTACAGATTGTATAACAGCTGAATGACTGGGATGTACCAGGGTGAGGCTGAAGAAAAGGTCATTGAATTTTGCTTTATGAGGTTGCCCCCCATAATTAAATAGCTTACTTTATCAACCTTCAAAGAGGGCAGCAAAAAGGCTGAAATGCATATCACTTTCTAAAACCTCACAAAGGGGCAGCTTCTAATAATTATTTGCTTTCATGATGTTTATCAGTGACTAAATTAATGCAGTGAGAGAGGAGAATCTTACAGCTGGACCACTGTAAAATTGGCAGAGCAAAAATGTGCAATGTTCCAGTACACATTTTAATGCATGCCTCCTGATCTATATCAGGAAGGAGAAGAAAATAAGATAACCATTCTGAGTTGATTGGTTTAACCCAATGCAGAGTAGTGGGGGGGTGGCAATCTTCATGCAGGCACACCATCGGGGGGTTGGGGGCACAAAATTATCAAAGAAGGGGCTGTTTCCCCTCAAAATTCCCCAGCATACTTCTTCATGCAGCTTACAGTTGAGCTATGGAACTCATTCCCAAAGGAAGCAGTGATGGCCACTAAGCTGGATGGTTTAAAAGAGGATTAGACAAACTCATGGAGGCTACTGGTCACAATGGATATGCTCTGTCTCTACAGTCAGATTCAGTAATGCTTCTAAATACCACTTGCTGGAAACCGCAGGAAGTGAGAGTGCTCTTATGCTTGGGTCCTGCATGTGGCTTGCCAAAAAGCATCTGTTTGGCCACTGTGAGAAGAGGAGGCTGGACTAGAATGGGCCATTGGCCTGATCCCACAGCTTCTCCTTGTCTTCATATGTTTGTACCTTGGCGAACAAAAATCTCTGTCCTAATTTTGTTGTTGTGGCAGTTGGTTTTGCCCATATCTTCTTCTGACCAAAGGAGGACTCTGCTATTTAAGTCTTGTGGTCTTTGTTACCAAGTTTTGCTTACTATTGGGATTGTCATGCTACTGAATGCTTTAACCACAAAATATTCCAGTAGAACAGAAGTAGCCAATACGGTGCCAATATTGGACTACAACTCCCATCATCACTGACCACTGACCATGCTGCATGGGGCTGGTAAGAGCTGTATGTAGTCCAACAACAGCCCAATGATTCTCCATCCCTGAAGCACTTTGAGGTTAGAAATCTCCCTCTCCCCAGCATTTTGCCTCAGCATTCGTTTTGGGGGTCATCTGAAAGTGTACCCTTACGTCACAGGTAACAGGTTACATAGCACAGTGCGATGTAAGATGAAACCTTTTTTCTTGGCACTCAGCAACAAAGGCATCTTTAGATGCCATAGTCATGGATGAATTTTCATAAATGCATTCTCCGTGTAACTACCTCAGACTTCTGCTCTCAATCAAATTAATCCAGAATCTTATGCTGTTTCTAAAATAAATAAAACTTTTCCAGGAATTTAATTAGTGAATATAAACTTTTTTAAAGAGATAAAAAAGAGGTTTGCCTTTGTGCAACAGATGACGCCTCTATTGACATTCCACTTACATTGTTCATTGACATAATTGAGAAAATCATTAACAATTCCCACCTAGAGCCCACAGAGAAATAATTGAGTGAATATGAAGCTGCTAAATTGCAGATCTAGTCAATGGCACAAGAGCAAACAACTGTATGCAAAATTCAGAAGATTGATCCTTCCCAACCAAGTTCACCTTCCAGAAGACAATGTTCATAATGCAGCTAAATGGGAGAAATAAAGACTTGGTGAATTTGATTTCCGATAAATGCTTAATGAGAAAAGGTTTAATTTGGATTTAATGGCTCAGTATTTTCCCTCATTCTTTATATTGGCAGCATAGATTTCTCCAGGAGAGTATACAGTAAGGAGGAGGGCCCTTTGAGTCTCCAAGTGCTGTTGGACACCAACTCCCATCAATCCCAGCCAACATGACCAAATAATAGGGATGGTGGGAGTTGTAGTCCACAACATCTGGAGGGCCACAGGTTCCCCATTGCTGCTCTGCAAGCCACCCCCTTCCTACCACAATGGGCAGGCTTGTCAGACACTTCCCACTCCATATGGTATGTCATGTCATTTGCAGAGGCAGGGAGGAGAGCTTTGTCTGGATTTTTGAGAAATCCCTCCCCATGGAAGACCATGAATGTTCAGTACTGTTAAGTCTCTGAAAGAGTTCCCGGGGAAAGGGGTTGATAGTTAAACCACTCTGAGAACGGTAGCTCTGTGGGGGAAACAGGGGTCTCCTAACAACTCTCAACACCTTTAACAAGCTACAGTTTCCAAGATGCTTTGGGAGAAGCCCTTACTGTGTAAAGTGCTATGATACTGCTTCAGATGGGCCTATTCTTAAACACTACTCTGGATAGCTCACAACAGCGACCAGCCACCATTAATGTACAGTCTCAGAGTGAAAAGTTGGAAGACCTTAAACACAAGCATTCCATGCCCAAAATAGGAGACTGGCTCCATCTGTCTTTGGGGAAAATGCAGTGCATTGTTTGGATCTGCTTGTTTAGACACTGGAACCACACACCCCTTCTCACAACTCATATTACTAGCATTGACGTTGCCTCTTCCACATTTCGGCAGCAAATGTTCTTCTTAATCTTCGTGCCACTGCCATCTCTTGCGTGACAAGTCCTGTATTCCTGATGCTTTAAAAAAAAAGGCAATTTGTGCTTACTTTGCAGAAGACAGTACTCACGAGTCACAAACAGATCACCCATGTGAAAATATTATCCCTGCAGTTCTGCCAAGGTCATTTAAGACCTATGGTAAAATGCTGAGTAAGTGAAGACTGCATGAATAAGTTGAAGCCACTGTCACCCTGAAGTCTTTCTTGAGTCTCTCTGTTACTTATCTTCTCCACCTGTTTTGACTTTGAGCATTTCTAGACAAGCAACCAAGTTATAACATATGTATTTTATCAAGTCTAACTTGAGAAATGAGAAATCTGTATCACAGGACTTCAATGACTTTACCTTGAGTATTTTCCAATGCCCCCAATAACCTTTTTACAGTATTAAGTCCCCATCTGGAACCGCCCTTAGGATGAATGCATTTCTAACATGATGTGCCTTTATTTTCATAGAAGTAATGTTGTATGTATATATTATGCAAACTAATCAGGCTGACCTTGCACATTTTCCAGAGGCAGACAAGATTACAAGGGTTGGCTTTTTAGTAAAGGCCACGCAACCTCTCCTATGTTGCCTAATGATCAAAATCCATCAAGACTCTTATAAACATTCTTTGGATCTTCTTTGCTGGATTCCTATGGACCTTGTTTGACCTACTGTCTTTACCAGCCAGCTCTTATCCAAAGTATAGGTAATTAGATATAGCACACAGAGTCTCTCTGCATATGGAAAAGGTTACAGGTCAGCTCCTTGGCTAGTGCTGCAAATCCTTTTATTTCAATAGAGCTATGCCAATTACACCAACTGCCAGTTCATCCCAGTGGTAATTTGAAAGCCAATGCGACTGACAGTGATATTAGGCAGAGCCTGATGAACAAGAGGAACAACATTCAGCAGTGGAGCACTGACTTGCTGATCAGTAGAAATATTTTCCTAGCTGAACATGCTCATTTTCTCACTGAACTGAGGACCTAAGTGGCTTGAATTACAACTGGGATAGAGTGACAGCTGGCAGAATTGGCAGGTCCCCATTGAAATGAAAGGATTTGTCGTAGCCAAGTTCCTGATCCCTCACCTTCCAACTGAAACGAGACTGACTCACGCCAGGAAATGTTCTGCTGCTCTGAAAGGGCATTACTCCAGTCACGTTGCTGTCGTTCAGCTGCTGCACTTATTAAATAATGAAGTAACAAGAAACCTATTACATCTTTCTATTGTGGGCTTTGTGTCCTAGTTTAAGCAGGCCTGTGCTTTTCTGACCAGCCCCTTCAAACCTCCTAGTCACTTTGCCACTGCCTTTGCTCCCAAAGTGTCTTTCTTCGCTGTTCTGTAGGCTCCCTTCTCAATAACCTTTAGTTAAGATGGCAAGTGCTCACCCTCTTCACCCTCAGATGTGACTCCTAAAAAAACTAGCAAGGGGCATGACCAAGACCAACATTGGGGGAGCAAGAATTTATCACACTGCTATAGAGTGGTACCTTGGATTACAGACACTTCAGGTTGCAGACTCCACTAACCCAGAAATAGTACCTCGGGTTAAGAACTTTACCTCAGGATGAGAACAGAAATCACGGGGTGGCAGCAGGAGGCCCCATTAGCTAAAGTGGTGCTTCAGGTTAAGAACAGTTTCAGGTTAAGAACAGACCTTCGGAACGAATTAAGTTCTTAACCCGAGGTACCACTGCATAGGGCTTTAATGTCCTGTTACTGAAAGTTAGAACAGTGAATGGAATGGTGAAAAATATCTGAAGGAAGCAGTCGCTATCCCTTGAACAGAGGTCACTACTGTGGTGCCCATTGGTACTAATGTGCCCACCAGTACGTCCTATGATTCCTGTGAAAGTGGTCAGTAAGTATCCCACCCCACCCCAAAAAAAATCACAATGCATGAGAGACTCTTTGCACTTCCTCCTCAGTTGCCCCTTGCATTGGCTCATCCCTAGCTACACTGAGAGCATCTCCTTAAACATGACCACATTTTCTTGGATGCCAGGATTGGACAGCTATTCTCCCATCTGTTCTGAACAGAAAAGTCAAAACAAAACACTTCTCTCTGTGAGTAACTGCAGTGGTAGCTGACAGAGGTACTTTTTTCCTGACTGGGGGGAGGGGGGGAGAGAGAGAGCATGCTTGCACCATTTTGTGCCCCTGCCCCTCTCTGTGTGTGGTTTTGTTTTGTTTTTTTAGATGCAGCAGCCATTATATTATGGCATGCCCCACTGCAGCCATTTTGTGTTGTAACATTCCTCCACAGCAGCCATTCTGTGACTGATACCCCATGACGCTTGCTCGAGAAATGTTCCCTAATTGCAAGTAACAATACCTGATTCTTGTACGTAGGCACATTCTTATATAAATTTCATACGTAAAAGCACTTCTAAGAGCTTTGCAGTAAACCTCTCACATAGTCTCACAACAACTTTGTGAGGTGGATGTTGACGCTTCTGCTTTGTGAATGGAGGAGACTGATTTGCTCAGCCATGCAGAATGTTTATTGCATAGGAGGTATCTAAATTTGACTCTCCTTGATCCAGTTTTCAAAGTCTATATCCACTTCGCATAACAGAGCTAATCACTGACAGTACTAGATAGTCTTTGTCCTCCAAAGAAGTCTGCAAAAGCAGACTCACAATTTGCATGCATAAAACATTCTGCCTAGGATAAAAACGGGGGGGGGGGGGGGACATGGATATAAATCTGATACCCATGGTCATGGTCCAGTCTACAGGCGATCGAAGTCCTGGCTGAGGACGTCGGGATCGGGGGCAAGATGGCGGGGTGGGAGCAGGAACGAGAGTCCAGAAGCCAGGGGTTCGAGGGTCAGGAAGCACAGAGTCACAAAGCCAAGGGTCCAAGGATCAAGAAGCAGGGAGTCAGGAAGCCAAAGTCTGAGGCTCAGGAAGCAAGAAGCCAAATGCAGCAAGGCAGGAAACGTGTTGCTGTGGCAAAGAGCCGAAGGGAAATGCTGACCTTATATCCCTTCCCGGCTCTTGCCACCACGTGCAGTGAGTTACCAAGCGGCCTCACCTGTGCGGCCGCGCCTTGCCTCTCCAGAGCAAACTTAGGAAGGCCCCAGTCCTGCAAAGCCCTACTGGTCACAGGGCCTGGCTCCTGCACACATTCCTGACACCCATGGCTACATGTTCAATCCACACACATCCCTTATGGATAATAATAATAATAATAATAATAATAATAATAAATAATAATAATAAATTTTATTTATATCCCGCCCTCCCCAGCCGAAGCTGGGCTCAGGGCGGCTAACAACAATCAAAATAGTCCAACATTCTAAAAACATTCATTATAAAATTAATTAAAATCAAATTAATGGCAACCATGAAGCAAAATTCTGTGCAGAATGCCAGAGGAGGGGGTCAGGCTGTGCCCTGACCAAAGGCCTGGTGGAACAGCTCTGTCTTGCAGGCCCTGCGGAAAGATGTCAGGTCCCGCAGGGCCTTAGTCTCTTGTGACAGAGCGTTCCACCAGACTGGAGCCACGGCCAAGAAAGCCCTGGCTCTAGTTGAGGCCAGCCTAACCTCTCTGTGGCCTGGGACCTTCAGGATGTTTTTATTTGCAGACCGTAAGTTCCTCTGTGGGACATACCAGGAGAGGCGGTCCCGTAGGTACGAGGGTCCTAGGCCGTATAGGGCTTTAAAGGTTAAAACCAGCACCTTAAACCTGATCCTATACTCCACCGGGAGCCAGTGCAGCTGGTATAGTACCGGATGAATATGATCTCGCAGCGAAGACCCCATAAGGAGTCTCGCCACGGCATTCTGCACCCGCTGGAGTTTCTGGGTCAGTCTCAAGGGCAGCCCCACGTAGAGCGAGTTACAATAATCCAGTCTGGAGGTGACCGTCGTGTGGATCACAGTGGCTAGGTCAGGGCGAGAGAGATAAGGAGCCAACTGCTTAGCTTGGCGGAGATGAAAAAATGCCGCCTTTGTTATAGCTGTAATCTGCGCCTCCATAGAGAGGGAGGTATCGAAGATTACATCAATAGTACGGTTGGTTTTGACAGCATCAGTCAAATTCTTGAAGGATGGAGGATCCAGTTTAGGCCTCACCTTCCACTCAGGATGGCCCCAGTCTTCACTTATGTAAATTTTCAAGTAGAGAAATTTTGAAGGTTCATGAGACAGCTGCCTTCCTATGCATCTCAACTTTTTTTGAAGGTGTTATCTGAAGTAGGTGGTGCCATGGGTCTTACGTGACCTCTCTCCAGCTGAATCCCAGGTTGGAGAAAGGGAGGGAAGCAGTGACAAGGTCAGCACAGTGCAAATGCACCAGTAGAGCCAATGGAATGCTTCTACCAACACATTTGCACCACACTGACCTCACTGCCGTATTGTCCCTTCCCTTCTCTATGCAGGTATACATCAGTGACTTGGGCAGAGGGAGGTCAGGTAAGCAGCGCAGAACCTACTGTGCTGTCTGCTACTGGTTGGAATGTAGCCTGTAGATGTCTATTGCTGCTTCCGCGTTATTTCAGCATTCAAGTCATATGGTGAGTTGGCTCCTTACTGAAGCCAACAACCACACTGTCCACCAGTGTCAAAGGTAGAAAGACTGTGTCTCTTGCTGCTACAAATTAATCTGCAGCAAGGAACTATTGCTTTCCTTTAGGTTTACTTATTCCCATTCTGTCCACTGATTCTATGTGGCACAGTTCTCCAATTTATCACAGGAAGCAAAAACAAAATAAAATTGACTAAAACAAAAACACGTTGCCAACAATGAATGTGAAAGATTGAAGACAGTTGCAATAACTTGTTTACAGAGGATTTAGTATGTCAATAAATTTGGATTAAAAACAGACTTGAGAAAGGCAGACATTCTCGAGGGCACGCGTGTGCTTGTAACCGCAGCGTAAGATTAAAATCTTACCACTTTCTAGAGGTAACAGTTTTATGTTATTTGTAATTTTAAATGGATTTGATTCATCTGTCTGGTTGCGCTACACAATAACAGCAGGTCTTGTCTCATCAGGGTATATAGGCCTATAATAGTCTATTAAACTGAGACGCATGGAGGTTATGTAAAATGAAATACGTTCCCTCATATATTGTCTTGCAGAAGGAGCCAGTGTACTTTGGGCTTGAAGCTCTAGTATATTCATTTTTGCTTTGGGATTCTCAGTGTCAGAATTTTGCATAATGGAACTCCAGAGATCTGGTCGACCGTTTCTACAAAACATTGCCTCAGAATAGGCACTTTACCTGTCTCCTGTGAGAAAATTATATCCACCTATTCTTTCTTCCAGCCTTTGTTTTCTCTGAAGCCATTTACTTAAAATGCTAAGTTTATTCAATACTCGCTTTTAAAAGTCCTCAGCTACATATATAAGACAGCATTTGGGGGAGAAATTTACATTGAGTTGGATGCAGACCAAATTCAGGTCCCACTGAAAACACCAGTTGTTCTGCAAGAAGATGGAGAAGGATGCTGCAAGCCTCTGCAGCATCCCGCTTCTAGCCTGAGTGCACTGTGGCTACATCAAAGGCAGCCACCAGACTCTGGCGGCAGAAAGGCTTGATGCACTATATAAGAGAGGGGCTGACACTGGAAGAGCCCAAACACAGTGACTCGGAACACTACAAGTTGATTAAAAGTAAGGAGGGAGTCAGAGGACCAAAAAAAGCTAAGAGTCATACACCAGAGGGGACAAAGGGCAAGAAGCAGAGGCAGGTAACGCACAGACGAAGGAAGAGGAAGTGAGGAGGCTGCAGCAAGACAGCTTAATACAGTGGTGGTACCTTGGTTCTCAAACACCTTGGTGCTCAAACAACTTGGAACCCAAACACTGCAAACCCGGAAGTAAGTGTTCCGGTTGGCAAACTTTTTTTGGAAGTCGAACGTGCTCCGTTTTGAGTGCCACGCTTCCATTTTGAGTGCCACGCTTCCATTTTGAGTGCCACGCTTCCATTTTGAGTGCCACACTTCCATTTTGAGTATTACACTGAGGTCTGTCTGTTTTTGCTATTTATTTTGCGTTTTTACGGCTCTTTTTTGTTTTTTGTGACTGTGTGGAACCCAGTTCAGCTACTGATTGATTGATGGTGTGACTGCTGTACATTGTTTATTGCTTTCATTTTATGGATCAATGGTCTCGTTAGATAGTAAAATTCATGTTAAATGGCTGTTTTAGGGGTTGTTTTTAAAAGTCTGGAACAGATGAATCAATTTTGCATTACTTTCTATGGGAAAGCGCCCCTTGGTTTTGGAACGCTTTGGTTTTGGAATGGACTTCCGGAACAGAACCAAGGTACCACTGTAGAATTCTATATGGAGGTTGCGGGGCAGGAATGTCTGAGTGCTAAGACCCAGTCATGAGTCAGAACTCAAACCACTGTAAGAAGCAGTGTACTTCTTACACTGTTGAGATGAGAATAGTCTCTGATTCTTTAGGGAACAAGGGAGCACCCAGATACACTCTGAAGTTAGGGTCATTCTGGGTAGGATTAGCCTGTCCATGAGGCAGACAGAGGCAGCCACCTCAGGGGGCAGGGGTGTCTCTGCAGGCTCACACACACACCACCACCAGAGAAGTGAGGGGAAGCAGAAGCAGCTTTCGGTTTTTAAGAATTTTATTAAATTTTCATAACTTTAACCAATTAATTTCAAATTTGTTATAAATTTCTCTATAATTTGATTTCCCACCTTTCCTTCCATCCCTTCCACATTCTGCATAATATCACACATTTCACCTAATACATATTCCTCTGTTTCATATATTATCATTTTCTTCACATTGCTCAAATTTCAAATCTTGCCCCCGATTTCATTTGGTTATGATATATTTTTTTTTTCAAATAATCCAAAAAATGTAGCTTCCGAGTTTTGACGAGATCTCACAAGAGCTCCCTGAGATCTCCTTGAGATCACCTGGAGGCCTCAAGAGGCCTCATTAAACCTTCTCAATACCGCAGTAAGCAAAGCAGAGCATCTCACGAGGCCTCTGGGTAATCTGGTGGGGCTTTCACGAGATCTCACCAGAACCCAGAAACCACAGCCATGTTGTTATCTACTGAAGTTCTCACCCTGGGCCAGCAGGGGGATACTATAGATAGTTTTCACTCAGGTCCGCATATACAAATAAGGAATTGAAAGTGACGTCCAGTGATTGGATAGTTACAGAAAGTTGTTACTGTTTCTTTGTAGTTGAGCTCTATATAAGCAGGTTGGCTGAACCCTTCAGTTCAGTTCAGTTCTGGCCTGTGAATAAACAAGAGCTGTCTGAAGAATCGCTGTGTCATCTGATATGTTCACCTACAACTTAACACATGTGACCAAAGTAAGTGAGACTTCAGAGAAGGCAGTGGGGAGAGGACAGGGGACCTTCCTGTTTTGCCTCAGGTACAGAATCAGGATGGGCCAACCCTGAATCTTGGCCTCTGAGAGCTGTCCTGGAAGCAGGGCTTGACATATGACTAATTTAAGTCCCACCAAGGGGACCTTCTTTTTCTTTCCCCATCTTGCAGGTGTGAGGTTTCATATTTATTGGTATGGTATATTATTTTTTAACAATCCAATTTCTCAAACATTCAGAAGGTTTGGAAACAATTCTAGTCAACATGACTTCGGTGTCATTTTTTAATATACATATTTATGGGAAACTGGTGGGTGACAAACTGCTGGCTGACAGCCATCTCAGAGGCTGTACAATTTTATTATTCCCGCTGTATAGTTTCAGAAAGATGAATAAACCCGCAATACTGAGGAGAAGCATTTATCATCATTAGCAAGCATGTCAGCACTCTTATTTGTGGGAACTGTCCTAGTGCATTTGTATTTTTGCTACCTTCCTTCTGATACTCGCCTCGTACAACTAGCACAATCAGTAAGTCCAGTTCTGGATGAGACATTGATCTTCATTTGATTATAGACAACTGCTCACCATCTGTGGCTGGGCACCCATTTGCTATAATATTATGTCTCATTAAAGACAAGTGATATATTGAAGACATCACACCTTTGGTTTCCAGATGACAAAAGCCTTAAGCACACCCTGGTGTCTCAATAAATTACTTTTTGGCATATGTCCCATCTGATGCTCAGTGGCTTCTATAGTGCCTCTGTAAAATGCATTGTGTAAAAGTTTAAGGCCCTCATAATTTATACAGACATCTAGTAAAATATTTAAATCTGTCATGGCAAATAAGTCATCCCTAATTTAGATGTGTTCAGAAAGGACAGGAAGGGACAATTCACACCAGACGCAGAAAGTGGAAGGGAGGGATTTTGCTGTAAAAAAAACCCCAAACAGAAATACTTGTGTTTAACATCTTTAAAAATGCATGGCACACTGCTGTGAGAGAGATTATTGGAGGAATGCCCCTTGGATTTGCTGGTGATTTTCCTAGTTTTTATCTTTAGTGAGACTTACAAATTTAAAAATCTGTTTTCCTCTGTTCTCATTGCATGACCCAGTGACATGAACTAATATGCTTGCTCCCCAGCTGCTGTGAACAGTTGTGGGCTGCAAGCTTCAAGTGGTTTAATGCATAACCTACTGGAGTTTGGGCTGATTTGTTGGCGGAGGATAATCAAGGACTTTGGAATGCCTATCAGGGGCACAAAATCAATGGTAACAAAACCGAAGCCATCCAAGTTGGGAACTCTCAAGGCTTCAAGTACATGATCTTGTCTCACTAGAAGAGGCTGTATTACTGCAATATGCTGCATGTGGGGCTGCCCTAGGATCTCATCCAGAAGCTGCAGCCGGTGCAGAATGTGACCACCAGCCTGCTGATGTCACCATTGTTAAAACAGCTACACTGGCTGCCCATCTGGTACTTGGGGGGGGGGAATGAAATTATACCCTCCAAGATTTCTCAGATAAAAACAGGGACATTCTATTCTACACCAGGAAGCTTCTCCCATATTTGATCTCCCTCACACATATATGAAATATACTCATATACATCTGTCGTCTTGAGCCAATTACAACCTCTCAGCCCAACCTACCTCACAGGATTGTTGTAAAGAAAAAATGTGTGAGGGAAGAGTTCATGCACAACACCTTCAACAGATAAATGGAATGAAATAAAAATGTAGCTGTTAGCTGCCTTGCATCCATGCCAGAAAAAAGGATGATTATTATTATTATTAATAATAATAATAGAAATTGTGAGAATGATCAGGAACATACCAGAGAGTAAATTCTATTGAACTCAGTGGCTCTTACTTCTGAGTAGACATGTAAAGGCTTGCAGCGTAAGGCTCAATTTACAATGAAGGAATAAGCACTTCACAGGTTTCTGAAAACTGCTGGCTGCTGAAGTGCTACAATTAAAGTGGATTGGTTATATTTTTTCTTCAAAATTATAGGAAGGGCTTTGTATGTCAGCTTCACCATTTCCTTCATTTGGTGCCGGTATTTTATTTTCAGTTTTATTTCCATTTTTGCACCTGCACCTGCACCCACACAGACACACACACAAGCAAGGGCTCCTGTTTCCAAAAAGGACAGGAGGGAGTCCTGATCTCTCCACCACTTTTAATTGTTCTCCAAGATGTGGATGGGAATAAAAAGGAAAACAGAGACATTCCGGGATCATATCAGAAACCGAGATGGCTTCTTTAATTCTGGAACAGACCGTGGAAAATAGGGACACTTGGTGGGCATGTGAAATGAATGGCAAGAAATGTTTTGTATATTATAGATAAATATAACCAAAAACAACAACCCTGTGACGAATAACTTGCAATAATAAGCAAAAACTATATGACATTTCCTTCAATGATATATGAAAAAGGCACTTATCTTGGAGTTCTGCTGATATTCACGATAAATTAATCAATTTATACAGTGAGTAATCTGGGAATACTTGATGCTGTCTATGTGACAACCCTTTAGACAGATATACACCCCAGTCTTCTCCTCTGTGTTTACTATTTTATCTTTTAGTGTGGCATTTCTACGCAAAGGTATCAGAGAATTGCCAGTGTCTTCCTTTGCCCACTTCATCCCCATATAAACATTTTCCTCCTCCCCCTTTCCTCTTAAATAGAAAATGTGTCCAATAGGTCAGAACATACAGTGAGAGAAGGCATGCCTGAACAGATGGCAGAAGCATCCTTGAATAACCTCTTTTATCCTTACAATCGCTCTGAGCTTCTGCAAATGTAAAAAATAAAATGCGGGGGTTTTCCGCATAACTCGATGTAATGAATGTTATTAAAAACAGAAGGAATATAAGGGGGGAATGAAAGAAATAGCAGATTTGGCAATTAAAAAGCTGATGTTGAGCGGCTGAAAATTACTAGGGGAAAATTTATAAGAGGTTCGCAATGCAAGAGGGGAAAGCAGAATTCAAGCCTTGCACATTTTCACACCATGACTAGGAAAACAGAATATTCAGAAAGAGGCCACAGGGCAGCCAAAGCAGGGTGCTTTTGAGTTCCATTGATTTTAGTCAGAATGTGCACTTAAGGCTGTAGTCCTATGCATATACAGTGGTACCTCAGGTTAAGTACTTAATTCGTTCTGGAGGTCCGTTCTTAACCTGAAACTGTTCTTAACCTGAAGCACCACTTTAGCTAATGGGGCCTCCTGCTGCCACCACGCCGCCGAAGCATGATTTCTGTTCTCATCCTGAAGCAAAGTTCTTAACCTGAAGCACTATTTCTGGGTTAGCAGAGTGTGTAACCTGAAGCATATGTAACCTGAAGCGTATGTAACCCGAGGTACCACTGTACTCACTGGGAGAGTGTGTGATATTGAACTCAGAAGGTCTTACTTCTGAATAAATGTGCTTAGGATTGTGCTGGACATGTTTCCTACTGAAATAAAATTGAACTTTTAGCTTTGGCTGAACAATGCCCTATTGATCTCCCTCTTTAATCGGGGGGGGGCATTATTTAAAGAGAGCTGCACAGCATCTGAAATAAGTTCGCTATCTTTCAGTTGTTTCTCATGAACCACATGTTATAGCTGTAAAAAAGAGAGATTTACACACACACGCACGCACAATGGCTATTAATAATGTAAGCACTCCAAGCTGCCATTTAATTTTTAATGTCAGGCTTGAATTCATGCTATGAATTATTATGCTGTCAACCAGCGCAATAAAACGTAGAATGGGGAAAGTAGCTGAGCTATATGGCGCCTAAAATAGGATTCGAATCTACAAAGTTACCAACAATGAACGTTTTAAAAGCTCAGGCCTGAATATACTGTATCTTCACCTGTTTCCTGTAGCAAAACATTTCAGTGGAGAGGACGTTTAGAGCAGGGGTCAGCAAAAAAATTTAGCCGCGGGCTGGTCCACTGTCCCTCAGACCTTGTGGCGGGCCGGAGAAGCGGCACCGGGGGGGGGGAGCTGGAAGAAGAGGCAAGGGGGGCAAGTAGTCCTCCTCCCCAGCCCCAGCAGCTGCGCTCACCTTCCCTGGGGGGGCTGCTGCCACCGCCACCACTGCTGCTTCTCGTGGGTAGGCAGAGCGAGCTTATCCACTCCGCTCTCTGGCCCACAGGAGCACCAGGGCAGTGGCGGCAGTGGCGGTGGAGGGAAGATGAGAGGCGCAAAAGGGCTGGCTCTGGAGAGGGGTTGCTTAAAATGGCTCTCAGCCAGCTCAGCCCAGCCCCCTTCCTCCTCTAGGCAGGGCGGGGAGAAGCCAGGAGGAGGGAGGGAGGAGGTGCCGCCGCAGTGTGTGAGGGAGAAGTGGGGGAATGGAATGGCACAGGGGAGAAAATGACGCAGCCTGAACGAACAGAATCCCCATGCCGATCCACGGACAGTCCGCAGGGCAGATCCTGAAGGCCATTGGGCCTGATCTGGCCCGTGGCCCTTAGTTTGCTGACCCCTGGTTTAGAGCCCATGACTTTCCCCGAAGAATCCTGGGAACTGGAGTTTACTCCCCCAACCCACAAGCTACAATTTGCAGCACCCTTAACAAAGTACTGTTCTGGTGAGTCTTTGGGGAAAGTAATGTATGGCGTAGTGGTTAAGAGCGGTAGTCTCGTAATCTGGTGAACTGGGTTCGCGTCTCTGCTCCTCCACATGCAGCTGCTGGGTGACCTTGAGCTAGTCACACTTAAGTTTCTCAGCCCCACTCACCTCACAGAGTGTTTGTTGTGGGGGAGGAAGGGAAAGGAGAATGTTAGCCGCTTTGAGACTCCTTAGAGTAGTGATAAAGCGGGATATCAAATCCAAACTCTTCTTCTAAATGCATGGTGAGTAAGCAGCAACCTGTGAGCTGGAAGCTGGACTCATGAAACAGCTGCATTCACCTAATGCCATATGGAAGGAACCAGTTTGATTGGGTCCATTTTGTTTAATAGTTTGTTGTTGTTGTTGTTTAGTCGTTTAGTCGTGTCCGACTCTTCGTGACCCCATGGAACAGAGCACGCCAGGCACCTCTGTCCTCCACTACCTCCCGCAGTTTGGTCAAACTCATGCTGGTAACCTCGAAAACACTATCCAACCATCTCGTCCTCTGTCGCCCCCTTCTCCTTGTGCCCTCCATCTTTCCCAGCATCAGTGTCTTCTCCAGGGAGTCTTCTCTTCTCATGAGGTGGCCAAAGTACTGGAGCCTCAGCTTCATGATCTGTCCTTCCAGTGAGCACTCAGGGCTGATTTCCTTAAGAATGGATGCGTTTGATCTTCTTGCAGTCCATGGGACTCTCAAGAGTCTCCTCCAGCACCAAAATTCAAAAGCATCAATTCTTCGGCGATCAGCCTTCTTTATGGTCCAGCTCTCACTTCCATACATTTAATAGTACCTGTTGCCATTTCAGCAGGTAAAGCCATAATAATTTCAAGGAGTGTTTGACATGGGTTGGGGAACATAAAATATCCTCAGTGGCTCAGTGGTACACATGTACTGCATGCGAAATGTGGCAGATTCAATGCCCAGAATCTCTAGATAGGGCTGGGTAAGGCCTTGTGTCTGAAACTTGCTGCCAGTTTGCGGCTACAGCACTGAGTGAGTACTCTGCTTAAGGCAGCTTCCCATGTTCCTGTTGATTCAATATTGAGAGTCTCATAATACAAGGCTCTAGGTAGCTACTAAAATTATACAGGTTGAAACCTTTTGTTTGGGAACGTCTCCTTGATTTGTTTCTGTTCCGCTCGCCCTTGTTTGAATGTCCCCTAAAGGCCAGGAATGTAACTTCTGGGTCTGCATTTCCAACTGGGCATTTATTAAAACTATTCATTTAGCTGATGAGAAGTGCTTTGGCTTGACCTTCATGCGCCTTGGTGCCATTTTTGTTTGATTACGTTGAAGGTGTGCATGCCTTGAAAGTGCAGAAAGGTCTTGGAATCATCTAAGGGCAGAGTGGAAGGAATACTTTGGAAGACGGCCAAATAACCCTGAGATGAGTCGTTTGGAGAGAAGAGGCTTGGAGGATGAAAACTCTCTGTGGTACAATGGATGAAAACAAGCTGTACCATATACAGAGCATCGCAATTCAAATCATAAACAGAGGAAGGGAGCTCTCCGAGCAATGGAGCTTTTCTCAGAAAACATCCAGACTCTTACTGTCAGGAGTTCAGCCTACACTCGACTGGAATGTTCTCTTCCTCCTGGTCGATCGTTCGGGAGCTTCATAAGCTTTCTTCTGCCCGAACATCACAGCGACCGATGCCAACCGACACCGGCACACTTAGGGATCCGCAGAGTTTGCGCATCATGCATAACAGACCTCAGCAACTCAGCATTTTGGCTAATCTACTTTATTTACATATAAACACACATGGAGCACTGCAACATGGCTCCCTCTCTCTCTAGCATCAGGCAGCAAAGAGAAAAAGAACAGAGGACAATAGTCCCACTTCACGAAACACAGTAACACAAACAGCCTGTCTTCGTCACTTCCCACTCTGTGGAGTCAAAACATATACCGTCATGTGAAAGACAAAAATCCCATGACTGCAATCATGGATCAGGAATTCTAACACTTACAACACTGGAAAATGTCTTTTGAGCCCATTATTTTCAAACTTTGATGCCAACACTGCTTAGGATTAAATTCTGGAAAGCAAGAAAATGCAAAATAAAGTAACTTCCATTCTCCAGCATGGTAATTTTAATTGTTTCCTGTGAGAAATTATTAAACTTTTAGGAACAGAAGCTATTATATAAGTACAGCTGCTACTTCAGATGTAAGCAGAAGCAAAGGATGATCAAGTCAGAAGATTCATATCCCATGTATGTGCAAAGTCAAACCAGTCATTTGTTTCTTGCCTGCAAAGCTTTTTAAATAATGTGAGTGTTGCCACCTAGTGGTTTTATTTACTTCAGAATGAATACCACACAAAATGAATGCAAATCACATATGACTCATATCTAATCATTAGATTAGAGTCTAATGTTCACATTCATATTTTTTTTTATAAATAGAAAAAGCAGTAAATAAATACAGTCAGTGGAAAAGTTATTTCACAATGCAAAAATAAACCGAAGAACACTGAATTCACCATTGCCAAATTAAGATGCTACAGAGAAATACAGGGAAGCCATGCACTGAGGGAACAGCTGTTTGCTTAGACATCCTGAAAAGCACTTCTAGTTGGTTGGTTGTTCATTTAATAATAGAATCAAGCAATTTTAGAACTGGGAGGAATCTTAGGACTCATCTAAGCCAGTTGTTCTCAACTTGTATGAATACAGGTGCTCTTCGTTACCTAAAAAAAAAATTCCAGGGGCTGTTGGTGGCCACATGCTAATCATTGTAATGTTAGGCTTCATTAACTGAGAAAACATAATGACAAAAACTATTATGAACTTGGAAACTCTTTTAGCTTGCATTGATTTCAAAAACCTTCAGTGCCTTTTTTTTTTTAGTTGGATAGGCAATTAACAGGCTTGTTTCACAAATAAGGGAGAAGGAGCGTTGCTGGCTTGGTTTGGTTTGCCTTTGTTCTAGTTTTTAGCATGTGCTTAGTACCGTAGTTTCAGGCTGTGAGCCGCCCTGATATCTATGGGTGGAGGGCAGTAGTAGTAGTACTAGTACTACTAATACTACTACTACTACTACTACTAATAATAATAATAATAATAATAATAATAATAATGGTGATTATATTTTTTGCAGGGCTTGGAGTGAGTGGGTGATGGTCAGCTGCTAGAACGCATGGGGTCGGTGCTAAATGGTCTGGCGTGCTTTACAACCACTAGAGACCTTGTTGGTGGGGGGGAAGGAGAAGGAGCCCACCCCCCAAGAAGACGAAGAAGAGCGAAGGGAGGAGGCTTCCCTTCCCGGGATAGAGTTGCCCATAACATTAAACACAGGGCACGATTCCAGGGAGAGAGAGAAACCAGGGCAGCAGCTGCTGTTACTCACGACTCGGGCTAGATGTAGCTGAACAGGATGGGCAAGCAGGGATGCAAACCCAGCGAGGAGGCTCCACAGCTGGCTAGAGGAGGAAGAAAGGGGGCGCGTTGGGGGGTGCCTCTCTTCTTCTTCTTCTTCTTCTTCTTCTTCTTCTTCTTCTTCTTCTTCTTCTTCTTCTTCTCCTCCTCCTCCTCCTTCCTTCCTTCCTTCCTTCCTTCCTTCCTTCCTTCCTTCCTTCTCCTCATGCTCTGCTTCCTCCTTACCATCGCCCGCCTCCCTCTTCCCACAGGGCGGGCAAGAGAGAGAGAGAGAGCGCGCCACATGCCAGCCCGCCATATAGTTGGTGGGGCACAGCTTCCATCCTAAGCCTCTGCAGGGATCGCTCTCCTCCCGCAGAGGCTTGGGAAGGAAGCTGCACGCCCGCCAGCCATATGGTTGGCAAGGCGCAGCTGGCAGGCGTGGAGGGAAAGGGGAGGCCACCGGCAAAGCCGCGCAGCTCCCCCCCTCACTGGGGCACCCCTGAGAGGCTGGCACCCTGGCACAATGAACCACTAAGCCCTATGGGAAAGACACCTCTGCTTACTGTTCATCAGCTGGCTGCAGTAGAAGTCAGTACAGTGGTACCTTGGGTTACAGACGCTTCAGGTTACAGACTCCGCTAACCCAGAAATAGTACCTCGGGTTAAGAACTTTGCTTTAGGATGAGAACAGAAATTGTGCAGCAGCAGCATGGCGGCAGTGGGAGGCCCCATTAGCTAAAGTGGTGCTTCAGGTTAAGAACAGACCTCCGCAACGAATTAAGTACTTAACCCGAGGTACCATTGTAAATGTAAAGTCAAGAAAGGAACTGGCTAGTCAATTTTTCTCTGCCACACTAGGGATTAACTTGCCCACCTACACAACACTGTTCACTGCTTCAACAGTTCATAGAAATCAGGCCAGTAAAGCAAAATTTCACAGGTTGAGAGTAAACCACCCAGAGTGGTGAACCAAGCCTGATTGATGCCAGGGCAACTGGACACCTGTTTTAAATGTTCCCTCTGGGTACAAGTGCTATCTGGAAAGAAATCCGCACACCTAGGATATTGAGCAATGTATCATCTTCAGCTCCTGGTTCAGGAAGCTCTTTATGACAAGGGCCTGCCAATAGGTAACAGCCACTTGTTCGCTAAGCCTGGCAACAAGACGGCACTCTTCATTAAGTGTTTTCCACAAGATGAGCATGCACATTTTCTGTCACTGAAACCTCAGTTCTATACTTGCTTCCCCTCTCATAAGCAGTGGCGGAGCATATGCCAATGCTGCCCAGGGCGGGCGCACTCCCAAGGGGGGCGTGGCGCAGAGGGTGCCCTCCCAGGTGCAGGAATTGCCGCTTGGGTGCCCTGAGCAGCACACACGTGCCCTGCAGCCAGGGCCGGAGCGAGCCAATCACAGGGCCGGAGTGAGCCGCCATGGCAGACATTCGGCGCACTGTCTGCCCGTGACTCCCAAGCCTCCCCCAAGCCGTCAAAACAAAGGGGGAAGGGGGAATGCCGCCAGCAAAGCATCGCAGCTCCCTGCCCTTACCCCACCCCCACTGCCCCACCGCTTCCTACGCCCCTGCTCATACGTACCATTAAACTTATTGGGTTTGTGAAGGAGAGGGATCATTCAGCAGAGCCTCTCACACCCCCTTCTTTACCCAACTTTGCACAACAGCCCTGCAGTGCTGTTATCCAGGTCTCACTGTCCAGTAGTTGCTGCCACCACCATCCTTTTTTGTCAGAGAGCCAGTGTGGTGTAGTGGTTAAGAGCGGTAGACTCGTAATCTGGGGAACCGGGTTCGCGTCTCCGCTCCTCCACATGCAGCTGCTGGGTGACCTTGGGCCAGTCACACTTCTCTGAAGTCTCTCAGCCCCACTCACCTCACAGAGTGTTTGTTGTGGGGGAGGAAGGGAAAGGAGAATGTTAGCCGCTTTGAGACTCCTTAGGGTAGTGATTGATAGGAGAGGCTCAGAACTTACAGGGTTAAGAGTTCTGAGTGATGACGCCTCACATTCTGAGGGCGGGCATAGAACACGGAAAGGGAGTGGTTTCTCTGTGTGCTTTCAGTCTGCGTGTTTGCTCCGTTGAGCAAGCGAGATGTCCGCTCGGTCTCCAGGCAGGAGATTTATAGCTGTTGTGTTTTGCTAAGGAATAAAGTCTTTAAAGATAAGGAGACTGCTAAGTGTCAGCCTGAGTTACTGCTTTCGCACGAAGAACGTTCAAGCTTCTGTTCCGCTGTGTTTTACGCTCTGCTGCGTCAAAGGTCCCGGGGGGGGAGACCAGAGCTGCGCA
Organism: Podarcis raffonei; assembly: GCF_027172205.1. Taxonomy (NCBI): domain Eukaryota; kingdom Metazoa; phylum Chordata; class Lepidosauria; order Squamata; family Lacertidae; genus Podarcis; species Podarcis raffonei. Next base: position 67,871,755 of record NC_070606.1, read on the forward strand.
TGAGGAAGTGTGCCGGACCCCCCGGACTAAATTGACCCGAACAGGTTATGGAGGTCAGCAATAAAGATAAGCAACGTTCGTGCGTGTGAGGAGGCTGCAGCCGGAGGCCAGCCGATGTGACGCTGGGGAGTGAACTGCAGGCAAAGAGGCTGAGCAGCAGCCAAAGGCCAGCTAAGGAGTAACTGGAGCCAGCCGGAAGGAGCTCGCTGGGAAGGATCTGCCGGTCCGGGAGGTACCTGTAAGTAAGCTGGGCCCCCGGGGAGAGATGGCAGACAGCCATGAATCGTGTGCAGTCCCTTTTGAAGAGGCAGACGGGAAGGAGCCCTGGGTCGGTTGGCAGGCACTGAACAGAGTGGGAGCCACACCAGAGGGGGCTAGACGCCAGCCTGAGGGACGCCCAGAGGGGGCCAGATGCTGCACAGAAGCTGGGGAACGCCCAGAGAGCCCAGGAGGGGCTGAGGAATGCCCAGAAGGCCCAGAGGGGGCTGGGACTGTGTTGGAGGGCTGCCGGAATGCCCCTACATATGAGCTGCATGCTGGAAAGCTGCTGGAAGCTGGGAAGAGGAAAGCAGTGGCTAGCTGTTCCTCTGGAGGCTGTGCACCAAAGTTTGGGGGTGCAGGCCAGAAAGGCCATTCCAAGAGTCTTGAGAGTGCCCAGGCTGTTTGGCAGGAGCTGGAGGGGGTTTGCAGAGAAACCACAGCAGAAGCCAAAAGCCATTTTCCCAACGGCAGAAAAGCCTCAAGGAGGAGTGCTGCTGGAGAGGTTGGGGGGGCAGAGAAGACCAAAGGCACGTTTGCAAAGTTTTCCACTAGGCGATGTTTTGTTTGTGCCTCGGCTGAACACCTGCGTCACAACTGCCCAAAGAGAGCAAGGAAGCCAGGGCAGGATATGTTCAAGGTCGCTTCCCATGGGAACCAGCCGGGTTTCCATGGCAACAGAGGGAGCAGGCGTGAGAATGCTTATCAGCTGACTGCGTCGATGGCGGTTCTGGAGAACACCTGCAGCGATCGCCCCAAGGTCGGGGGCAGCAGGAAGTCAGTTGCTAAGGCAACAAGGAAGGACAACTCCGGAGGGGGGAGAGTCCTACGTTGGGTTGTTGACTCGGCTGCGAATGCCCATTTGGTCACAGCGCCACCTGATGGACAAATGTGGAACTGCAAGGCTGTTTCAACTGAGAAAACAGTTCAATTTGCTACAGGTTCACAGGGACGTGTAACCCATGTTTCTAACATGTTTGTCTCTTTTTTGCAGGCTGAATTGAAGGTTTATGTTCTCCCTGAGATAAAACATTGCCTGCTGTCTGTACCTTCTCTTTTACAGGAGGGATATTCTGTGAGTTTTGAAAAAAATGTTTGCACAATTTCCAGAGGTGGAGAGCAGCTCGTAAGTGTTGAGAAAAATCAGAACAACCTCTTTGTTCTGGAATCACCTCTGGAGGGAGGGAGGGAACACTCATGTGTCGTGTGCTTGCGTGTGGCACAAGAGGATGTCACATGGGTCCTGTGAGGACGTCCAGATGTTATCAGAGTGCACCAAAGGTTGCAAGGTAAAAGAATGTGGTAAACCTTTGAATTGCAAGGCTTGCAGGAAAGCCAGAAACAAGGGATTTAGCCATCCCAGGGTGGAGAGAGTGACCACAAGGCCTTTTGAGCTTGTGCATGCAGACCTTTTAGGTATGCCACAGCCAAGTCTGGGCAAGGCCAAGTGGCTGATGGTGCTGACAGATGATTATACTAGGAACTCCTGGGCTTTTTCTCTGAAAACGCAGGAGGAAGCAGCGCAACTGATCAAAGATTGGGTTGCAGAGGTGGAACTGAGGTTCTCCACCAAGGTGCAAGGGTTCAAATGTGACCGTGGTTCAGAGGTCACTGGGTCTGCTCTAAAGGGTTTCTTTTGCCAGAGGGGGATACGTCACAAGGTGACTTCGCCTCAGAAGAGTGGCGTGGCAGAGCTGAGGAGTAAAGCTCTGGTTCGAGCATCCGAGATTCTACTGGATGACTCTGGTTTGCCTCACAGTTTTTGGGGGGAGGCGGTAAAAACGGCCAATTTCTCGATGAACAGGTGCTACAATGCAGTGGTAGGTGACACCCCATATTTCTTGCTCAACGGACAGAAGCCACAGGTGCATTTCTTCCGTTCGTTTGGTTGCAGGGCCATGGTGCCTGTACCAAAGTGGTTGCAGCAAGAGGGTGGTCCAAAGTACCAGGAAATGATCTTCTGTGGGTATGAACCCGCGACCAAGGGGTGGAGATTCGCATATCCAGAAGGTGATCAGACCAAGCTTCTGGTCAGTAAACAGGCTGAGTTCTTTGAGCAGGATGGTTGGGCAAGGCGCAAAGTGCGCTCTGACACTGTCTCAGATTGTCTGTCTGACGCTGAGGAGGAAAGAGAGCCAGAGCCTGAACCTGCTGGTGGAGACCAGGTCCCTGAACAGAGTAGGGCATCTCCACAGGTTGTTAAAGGAGTGTCCAAGAGTGAGCCCTCATCTCCTGTGCGCATAATGGAGAAAGCTCACAGACGTGTCAAGTCAGAGGGGGAGTCTTCTGATGAGGAAGACGCACATGCTGGCCCCAGTGGGTCGGGAGGAGCACCCCAGTTTGTGCCCAGGCGGTCATCGCGGGCTACAAAGGGAATTCCACCTGAGAGGTTTCAGGTCACAAATGCGTGGATTGGTTTCGCACAGTGCGAACCTGAGGTTTGTGAGGTTCAACAGGTGCCTAACAACGATGCCAGGAAGGGGCGGAAGGCAATGGGGAAGGTGTTGAACACTCAGAAGTCCCCTCAGAACGTGATTCGAGAGGGGGTGATAGGAGAGGCTCAGAACTTACAGGGTTAAGAGTTCTGAGTGATGACGCCTCACATTCTGAGGGCGGGCATAGAACACGGAAAGGGAGTGGTTTCTCTGTGTGCTTTCAGTCTGCGTGTTTGCTCCGTTGAGCAAGCGAGATGTCCGCTCGGTCTCCAGGCAGGAGATTTATAGCTGTTGTGTTTTGCTAAGGAATAAAGTCTTTAAAGATAAGGAGACTGCTAAGTGTCAGCCTGAGTTACTGCTTTCGCACGAAGAACGTTCAAGCTTCTGTTCCGCTGTGTTTTACGCTCTGCTGCGTCAAAGGTCCCGGGGGGGAAGACCAGAGCTGCGCATGAGGAAGTGTGCCGGACCCCCCGGACTAAATTGACCCGAACAGTGATAAGGCGGGATATCAAATCCAAACTCTTCCTCTTCTTCATCTACAGCACCAGAAACAAAGAGGGGAACTGGGGGTGCACCAAAGCCATTGGTTTTCCAAAAGACCCTGATCCAGTGCACCCTGCACTCTGTGGCAAGAGATGGTTGGCATACTGGCTTAGAGAAATGAGAGTGGGCAGATCAGGGTCTTTCTTCCCAGAGTTTCTTCTAAGTAGACATATTAGGATAGCACTGCACTTAAAAAGGCCAGAGAGAGAGAAAAGATCTCTGGAAAGGACAACTTACTATTGACTTTCTGTCTCCTTTTGTAAAGTCCCTTTCTCACACAGGGAAAAGTTCTGAAGAATGGAAGGCAAAAGGTGAAAAGGCGAAAATGTTCATTAAAGCTGGAAATACCTGACAAGCGTTATAGCATCACAAAAGAGTCTTCAAGTGTTCCAGCATTCGGAGAGGGTGGGGCAGAGAAAGGGAATAAGAGCAGGCTTTTAAAAATCCAAGGACAAAAAAAAGAACAAATTCACTAATCCGAAGAAGAGAGAATGGAGTATAAAAGCAGATGCACAAAAACCTGTGCATTTAAGTGTTTTGAATTATGGAAGCCTTTTTAAAGAGAACCTAACTTGTATTATGAATTCTGACAATACAGCTTTGGGGTTGTTATTGTTTTCTTTTTTTAAAAAAAACTATTCTTGCAATAAAAGTCAGTGGTGCACTGCAGCGGTTTGGTGATGATTTCTACTTTTTTACAAATAAAAAGTTTTAGAGATACAGCTGGAGTGAATGGTGAGGCAGAAAGATCTCTAAGCAGCAAATCCCTTTGGAAGTAGCACCTTCAGACTAACCTGTTATTCTCAATCTCCACAAAAGTGTGTCCAAGCAGTGAAGGGGGGGAACAAACTGCTGCAGCTGCCTCCAGGGCCATGCACCTTCGCATTTTCCCAACTCTACATGCCCACAAGAATATAATAATAATAATAATAATTTAATAATAACTCTGGGCGGTTTCCACAAAAACCAAAAATACACTAAAATCATACATTAAAAACTTCCCTGAACAGGGCTGCCTTAAGATGTCTTCTGAATGTCAGGTAGTTGTTTATCACTTTGACATCTGATGGGAGGGCGTTCCACAGGGCGGGCCACAGGACACAGAAGTGTCCTGTCTGCCTGAGATGGGGCAGGGCTGCATCACAGCCCCCAGAGGAACAGGAACAGGGAGACTGTCTTAAGGTGCTCTTTGAAGAAGCCTCCTCCCTCCTTTAAATGAAAGGGTGGGATACCTTTTTGTGCCCCCTGCCATAACCCTGTATCACCTGTCTCCCCTTCTGGTTGGGAACCACTGGTCTAGACCAATCACCTACTACTCAGTGTGGGGTTTACCACAGAGCTGAGGGACCGGTAATCGTTTGAACTGTTCATGACTAAGCCACTCCCATTTGTGTTTCACTGACACTCAAACATAGGTCTGTCCCATTTAGTGTGGATTTTTTATTTTAAAAACCAAGCTTCACATTTAAATTGCATGTAAATTATTGTTTCGATTTATATCCTACCCTTCCTCCCAAACACCCTTTTTGCCGGTTTTGCTTATGCCTGTAGACTTATATTCACAAAAATTAACATCCTTCTAAGATATTTTTCTAAAAGGGTGCTTCTGACTCCCATCTTACCAGTCCATCCATTAACCCAGTTTCCTATTTCTGGTACTTACCTCTTTCAGCTGCTGTCTTTATCACTATTCCTAAAGAGAAAATTCAGTGCAATTCCTTTAAAGGTTCAGTAGCTTTGCCTGGAGACAGCCATAGTCACTTTGACAGGAGAAATATTCACACCTCTGGTTATTTGAAAGTATTTTCATGTAAACAACTAACTTGTAGTGGGAATGCTATAAATGGATATACTTCAGAAAAGACCAGCCAAGTTCCATTTGGTGCGGTCTCCTGAGTCGGAGAGTTCCCTCAGTTGTGCTCTATTAAAACAATTTAAGTTCAAGTCCTTTTAAAGGGCAAGAACAACATCATTTTGAAAACTGTACATGAATTCACCCCAGAGATGAAGTTTACTTTTATCTCCTTGTCATATTTTTCAGCATCATCCTAATAACAATTTCAATGGTCCCATGAAAACACATTGGTATCAAAAAGGGCCCCCAATGAACAAACCAGAAGTTTTTGCACACCCAGGGGAGCTCTCCCCCCCAAAAAAGTGGCGGAATCCAAATCAAAGGTGGTTCGATAGCCAAGGCAACACAGATAGCTTCCCTCTTCTCTCCTAAGAAAACACTTTTGTACCTTCTGAAGCCCCTACCCTCGAAATTACAAAAAATAGAATAAAACATGAAGACTGCAAAAACTGAGTTCCATTCAGTACTAGGTAAGTTATCTGTTATTTTTAAAGGGATTCAGTCAAAGATGAGAGTGGGCAATGCTAAATGAGGGTACTTAAGGCATTAGGGGTAGTAAGTAGGATGAGGGAGATCTGGGTTCAAAAAGCCTCAGTTGGCCATGAAGCTCACTGCATGGCTTTGGGTCACTCATTCTGCCTCACAGGATTGTCCTGATGATAAAATGGAGGTGTGGAGCCCAGAATGCTGCTTTGAGCTCCGTGAAGGAAAGGTGAGATAGACATGTAGAACAATAAGCATGCATTACCTGGAAACAGATGACAGCATCACCATAAAGTTTTGAAGCATCCATAGAAGCAACATTTGGCTATTTGGGAAAGTTCTCTAGATGTCCTGCAGCTGCATCCTATGGCAGTGCTGTTGGCTGTGTAAGCAGGAAAAATAGTCTCTTCCAGGTTCTGTATAACTTCTTCTCAAATGATCTCGACATACATCTGAAAGCAAATTTTCTTTAGCAAAATTCCATCTCTCTGTATGTGTGAGATCAGAATTCTAGCCAACAATTGCTCAGGAATGCCGAATCTTTCTAGAGAAATTGTTTGCTATGACTGCGCATGGCATTTATCCTGCTTAAGATCTTGCCATACTCAAATTGGCCCAAATGACAATTACTATCTCTATCTGTGATAACGACTCCTCTTCTACTTTATCTCCAAAATCATGTCATTTCATTGAAGCTCTTTAATGCATTAGATCATTAATACAAGGAACCTTTTCTTAATCAAGGATATTAGTATAGTAATAGTATCTATCAATCTATAACATTTAGTGCCTATATTACCATATTTTTCGCTCCAAAAGACACACCTAGTTTTTAGAGGGGGAAAACAATAAAAAAAATATTCTGAATGGGCAGGCTGGGTCTTCCTGTTATATACCTGCTGGGATTGACAAGGTATATGACCCTCACCTGAATCTTATTTAACTCTCGGGGGGGGGGCGGGAATTAGCATCAGACGTCATGTGCATGGAAGTTGCCAAATCAATTAACCAACTAGGGTTACTGTTAATAGCACCAGTTTTCCTATAACTTGATATTGTGGATAGTTCCGATGAACTGCAAAAGCATTTTTAGCTTGCTTTCTGTTGCCACCCTGGAACTTTTCTTTATTAGTGCCACTTTGTTTTGTACGATTCTTTGCAAATGAAGGAAAACAACTTTTCTCCTTGTATATGTTGATAATATGTTTTTGGTTACTGAGAACAAGAGTAACTTGTATTCAGGGCAACCTAGGGACGCCGGGTGGATCTTTGCACCCCAGCGCTGCATATGCTTAAGAAGGCCCTGTGAATGAGCTCAGTAGAAGGCAGTTCTCTCCTCCTGTTCTGCTTAGAGTGTCTCCTTCTTTCCTCTTTACAGACTGTAGTTTCAAGGATGGGACTGGGGCAATGACAAGAAGATCATCACTTCCACTTGGGTTGACTGTGTGCTATAAGACTGGTCTCCTCATACTGCAGGGTCTTCCATTTTACAGAGTGTATATTCAAGAAGGGGAGGGGATGGAAAGTGTCCTGCTGCAGGAATTCCTTTCCTCTTCTTAGATGGCATTTTTGAGGGACGGGCAAGGATGGTGCCATCCTGTTTCGTCACCTGATATGAAATGGGAAGGTGCCGCCCCAACTCACCATTGCCCAAGCCTCCCTTTTTACATATATAATAATTTTTATTTGATTTTACAAATATAGAATTATAACAATCCAAATTACATATCCCTATTTAGAGATTTCTCCAAATCTCTGGACTTCCCACCTTCCCCTCCATGGAGCCTATTGTCCACCTTCTCAACTGCATATTATTTCATAGTCCATATTTTGTATCTTTCCATATTATCCATAATATTCGCTACATTACACATGTTATTAAAATCCTGCTAAGTTTTGTCATTTCGGCATGGTTCAACAGCTTGGTTTGCCATTCCTCTCTGGTAGGGACTTCGACTTCTTTACATCTCTGGGCTAGTAGCATCCGCATTGCTGTTGTCACGTACATGAAAAGTCTTTTCTGTTCCTTTGGAATGTCGGTACCTACAATTCCTAATAAAAGGCTTATGGGTTGGTTGGTTGGTTGGCTGGCTGGCTGGCTGGTTTGTTTATTTTTACAAAAGTTATTTTAAACATTTTTTTCAATTCATTATACATTAATCAGAAAGCCTATTAGCTTTAAATAATTGCGTCTCCTAGGACACTGATGACAGCCAATTTCTTCCATTGATTCTTTCACTAAAACTGAGGGGTCAAACCACATGTGATGTGGGAATTCTGCAAGTGCAACATCCAACATTATGTTAATTTATCAACAGGGTGGGCCTATTTGGATTGGAAGCATGGCATGTAGAGGGGTCTAACTCTTTGCTTGCACACTCTGACTCCATTCCAAATTCCCAGAAAACTATTATTGGCCACAGAAGAAAAAAAAATACTGGTGTAACTCCATTTTCATTTCCATAGATTATAGTAGTAAGGTAAAGGTAAAGGACCCCTGGATGGTTAAGCCCAGTCAAAGGCGACTATGGGGTGTGGTGCTCATCTGGTTCCAGGCCAAGGGAGCTGGCATTTGCCCACAGACAGCTTTCCAGGTCATGTGGCCAGCATGACTAAACCGCTTATGGAGCAACAGAACACTGTGATGGAAACCAGAGTGCACGGAAACACCGTTTACCTTCCCGCCACAGCCGCATCTATTTATCTACTTGCACTGGTGTGCTTTCGAACTGCTAGGTTGGGAGGAGCTGGGACAGAGCAATGGGAGCTCACCCCATCACGGGGATTCGAACCACCAATCTTCCAATTGGCAAGTCCAAGAGGCTCAGTGGTTTAGAGCACAACACTTAAATTGTGAGCGTAGCATAAGAGGAAATTGGAGCCCAGGTCTTTTCTTCCACACCCTGCTGCAGTTTGATCCTGATCCCAATAAAGCCCAGCTTCCTGCAAAATAAACAGGCACCTGGAGTTCAAATGACATTTTTATACCATGTGCAATTTGACATTGAGAAACACACTTGTTTTTATTCATATGCAAGTGTATATAGATTAGGGCAAACTGTTGAAGTAAATTATCCAAATCTAAATCTCTTTATTTCAGTGGGTCCAACCTGAGTTTAACAAACATCTGTTATCACCCATTATTTAAGATGTTTATGCTCAGATTTCAGCCATAACTAAACAATCCTTCAACGATATTAAAGTAACCAATGTTTTGCCACCTTTGACAAACTTGCTTCAAGCCATCTCAATCCCTTGAGTGTTTTAAATGAGATAAACATAATCTGTGGTAAAGCTTCCAAGAACCACTTGTCTGAAAATTAGTCCATAATCTGAAGATAGAAAATGTCATCTTCCTTGTAAAGAAACAATAATGAAATATGACGGAACTATTGTTTACTGTCTGACACTCCAAGCTGTCTGCTAGGGACGTATTGACATAATTGTACCAAGACTAAAATTATGTGGAGATTGCTTCCTGAATTGTTCTGTTAATAGGTGTAATTTTCTCAGCCAGTATGAAACAAAATATCTGTCTTAGCCTGTTGTTTTTGTTTTCTAAATGACAATATTAATTACTGTTAGTGTACTATAATTTTCACAATACAGGAGTGAAAATACTGCTTTCGGAAACGTTTTAGAAGCCCCACAGTGATTGGCCTTTTGCCAAACTTTCAAGGTAATAGCTCAGTTGTTAGATTGTTAGGATAGTCTATCCAGTCTAATAAAGGGGGGGAGGTATGCTGTCTGGAAGACAATAGATAGATAGATGATTGAGATAGATAGATAGATAGATAGATGATAGATGATAGATGATAGATAGATAGATAGATAGATAGATAGATAGATAGATAGATAGATGATAGATAGATATAGATAGATGATAGATAGATAGATAGATGATAGATAGATAGATAGATAGATAGATAGATAGATAGATAGATGATAGATAGATAGATGATAGATAGATAGATAGATAGATAGATAGATAGATAGATAGATAGATAGATGATAGATAGATGATAGATAGATGATAGATGATAGATAGATAGATAGATAGATAGATGATAGATGATAGATAGATAGATAGATGATAGATAGATAGATAGATAGATAGATAGATAGATAGATGATAGATAGATAGATGAGAACTTAGTTCCACCTAGGTAAAGGTAAGGGACCCCTGACCATTAGGTCCAGTCGTGACCGACTCTGGGGTTGCGGCGCTCATCTCACTTTATTGGCCGAGGGAGCCGGCGTACAGCTTCCGGGTCATGTGGCCAGCATGACGAAGCCGCTTCTGGCGAACCAGAGCAGCGCATGGAAACACCGTTTACCTTCCCGCCGGAATGGTACCTATTTATCTACTTGCACTTTGACGTGCTTTCGAACTGCTAGGTTGGCAGGAGCAGGGACCAAGCAACAGAAGCTTACCCCGTCGCGGGGTTCGAACCGCCGATCTTCTGATCGGGAAATCCTAGGCTCTATGGTTTAACCCACAGCGCCACCCGTGTCCCTTAGTTCCACCCACAGGGACTTAAATGTAGGATTATAAAGAAGTTTTGTGTCACCTAATGACATAAAGCTTTAAATGGTAACACTTGGAGAAACTAAAATTCATTGAGAATTCTTGTGGTTTGTGTAAAGGCCATACCATTCCAATAAATTAGTCTAGGGATGGGAATTTTTAGTAGATGTTTCCTGGTACCTAGGTTGTCGGTTGGTTTTAATCTTGAATGCTTTTAGCTTCACAGTTCCACTGACTCCATTTGCATCATCATTGTCTTTTCAGAGAGAGGTGATGACTTAAACAGATGTTAGGATCAAAAGCTTAAAAAATGGACCAATTATATTTTAATTTTGTACGCATATATGTACTGGGGCGAGCCCATTTACTTTAATGGCAGCATCGTTTATGACTCCAGTTTTATCATACCCATTGAGTCAATCACCCATCTCCTACTACCCTTCCGAGAAAAGCCCCACCCCACCCTCCCACTATATATAAGGGTCTGGTGACTTCTGTGTGCATGCACACAAAAGCTTATACCCAGAACAAACTTAGTTTGTCTCTAAGGTGCTACTGGACAATTTTTATTTATTTATTTCGACTGCATCAGACCAACACAGCTACCTACCTGAACAATAGAAGCATTGTTTATGTTAGTCACGTATGTCCTCTTGTCACAGCTGTCACTCAACTCTTCCAGCTACTGTCCAGGACTGCTGCAGTTCTGTTTGGTCAGCCACTGTCGCAGCCCAACATTTGGATCCCTGTTTGGCAAATAGGCTTTGTAACTGCAACTGAAAACAAACTCCCTAGAAAATAAATGCAATCATTCCCAGAAGATTAGATTACATATCTTGGTGACGAAGCTGACAAGGATAAGCCTTCAGAAAGAGAAACATAAAGTAGGATTTCTAAAAGAAAGCAGCTACGATTATAGACTCATGGTTGGCATCTGCTTGTCTTGGGAAATAATGGAAGAATGCACCTTTGGCGATGAAGTCAAACCATTGGAAAGTTACAGCGCCTGCTGTGGCTGTAGAGACCGATACAGATGTATTTAAAAATGGACTAGCTAGCTTTGGAGATGTCGCAAGGACAATGCTTCCCTGAAACATAGGTTTGTACAGTGTTCTATAAGTTTTGGAAGAAAGTACTGGACTGTATAACTATGACTGTGCAGGAAAAAAGTTAAATCTTTCAGCAGAGAATATTCTTTTGAACTGTATACCTATTGTATAGAAATTAACGACAGGACAATGAAAATGGATTCTATGTGCCCTAATGGTGGCCAAGAGACTGATAGTGATGAATTGGAAGAATAACCATATGATACCCTTTAATATAGTAAGCTATTAATATGTACATATCTATTAGGATAATAACACTATATCAATTTATATTGGAATTATGGGATTATATTGCAGTATGTGTGTGTGTGTATTCTTATACATACCTTTGTTCTTTCTCCCCTCACTTCCCTCCTTTTGTCTCTGTATCACTTTTTTAAAAATAAAAAAGGTTTCAAAGAAGAATATGCAACTTCACTAGAGAAAGAGAAGCAAGTTTGTCAGAAACTTAGAAAGGAGGAAAGGCAGATAGAGTGATTTATTCAGACTTGAGGGCTAGAGACCACTAGATGTTGCTGGCATACAGCTCCCATCATTCCTGGCAAGTGGCTGCTATGGCTAACGGCTGATGGGACTTGGAGTCCACCAACATCTGGAAAGTCACGGCTTTCCCATCCTCCTTTGTGCTCTTATAGGAAGCTTAACTCCTGATAATACCCTGATACCCTGATAAAGAGGAAACATTAACAGTGACCCTTTCAGAAGCCCTCTGCTAGTTTTTTCCCTTTAATAACCATATACTTTGAAGGAGAAAGCTAAAATACAGCAAGAAGACAAAAGGGCACTTTTTGGATAATACTTGGGAAAAAATAAGGGGGGGAGTGCAGTGAAAAGTGCACAAGAGAAATCATTCCCTTAAGAGCATTACTCTTCGACCCGGCATTTCCTTGAACCTCAGGAAGAAAGTGATCTACGGAAGAATGTGTTTGAGATTTATGGGGAACATAATGCCTTTTTCAAGAAGGAAAATGCAATCCATCTCCAACTGCTTTTCTGCAGCTTTAGAAGCAGATAGTCTTTTACCCTCTGTACTCATCCAACATCTGACAAGGCCTTGAGGGAGCCTCTGCTTGGCTTCCATAATTCTGGTCCAAATGGCAGGTGAAAGAGCTGCAGAGGTGAGGAACCAACCAAGTGCTTGGAAGAGAATGGGGTAAGGGCGGGGACCATATGCAATGCATGATGGGGAATCTGCTGGGGGCCCACACCTACAGAAAAAAAATTCCCCCATCTTGCTTCTTTACCCACCTCTCACTCTGGCCCAGATTATGGTGGTGAAAGCAATATTTATTTGTTTATTCGGGAAATTTATAAGCCACTTTTTTATTTTAAAAAAAGGAAATCGAGTGGTATACAGGTTTTTTAAAAAAACACATACGCAAACCAATCCATCATTTAAAAGCAAGATAAAAATCAACAAACGATTTGAAAACAAATGTAACAAAATCATGTGGCTAGAAAGGCAAGCTGAAACAAAAAAAAAAGTTTTCAGCAGACTGTCTAAAACACTGTAAGGGACTTTGGACAATGGGGAGAGTGGTTATATTTCCGTTTTGTGCTGTGGTTAGAAAGTAGCCCCCTTCCCCAGAAAACAATTTGCCACCCCAAGATTGTGCAAAAACTATCAGAGAGCTTGAGGGGGCTGGTCTTTGACTGTCATCTGCTGCCACCTATTGGCAATAAACCAGATGAAAGCAACTCACTCCTGTTTATGCCTTGTTTATATGCCACTTTTCAGGACTTATGAAATAATGTAATGACCCAATGCCCACTGCAACATTGCTTACAGTGTTGTGTGCAACATTTTATCACCCCATTTATTTATCCATCTCTTAATTAGCACTACCATGTTTTTGCTAGCTGTGTTTGTTAATTAAAATATTAGCAAACCACCTTTCATTCTTTTAATGATGAAAAAATAAACCTTTCTGGGCACTGAGAAACAGGTTCTGAATTCATTTGACCCTGCAAACATATGGATGGTGACAAAAGAGGCAGAACCATGCCAAAAAGAAAGTTAAATGGAAATTCACTTTTAAAATAACTGACAAACGGGAGGGGGGAATGCAAATATTCGTTTACAAAATAATCAGTAAATGTCATAGAAATGATAAAACAGTAAATGATATGAAAATTATTATATGAATGGAAGAATTACAATAAGTCTACCACAAGCACTAAACATTACATGGAGCAGGCCAGACTTCCCATGGACAAATATTTTAATGCTAAAAATGCCCCAATGGAGCTCGAAGGTTAATTAGGAGTCGCCTGTTAAGTTTTGCATCATGTTCCCCATTGCAGTCATGAACTTAAGCTGAATGCAGACTGCTTGTATTTTTCCAGTGTTTATCGCTTTCTTCTCTTCCGCTATTTTTCTACTGCAATATATTATTCACAGGGTACTTTTTGTGACTGCTTTGCTTTCCCCCAATAACATTCCACTTACAGTGGCAGATGCGCATGTCTTCATTCTCTCTAGGGGCTCATATAAGCACTGGAAATAAGAAGCACGCTTGGCCTAAGTTGAAAAACTCTGCCTCCAGGGACTGTCTCTTAAAACGTACTTAGTTTCTCAGACAAAACGAATCCTACCAAATGCCTAGTTCGGAGACGCAGGGAAAAGTAATGTAGCAGGATAAAACTCCTTCGGGTGAGATTTCCCTGGAGCCTTCTCTAGAAAAAGCGGCAATATTCCTGGGATGATGAGGCTGCTGCCTTGCTCTCCTGAATCATTGGTATAGTTTTACACTTAACACTAATATGGACTGAAACATAGGAGACAAAGTTTAAGAGTGTGCTGTTTTAGAAGATTCCCCTGCTCTCTCACCCTGAGTAAGGTACATTAAATGTGTGCACCAACCATGTTCAAACCTCAATCTGGCACTTTGGAAAACACCAGTGAAGCCATGGTTCCGATGCCAACATGGAGGGTGATGGATGGAACACAGTGCTCTAGACAGAACGGTCAGCTCTGAATTGGTTCTGTTCAGTGATTTCGCTCGGTGTTTCAGCTCAGTGATTCAGCTCAGCTCAGAGGGTGGCCGCATCTGGCTGTGCTCTGATGTCCATCAATCCCATCCTCGTCGCCAGTGTTAAGTTGTGGGTGAGCATATCAGACGACACAGCGATTCTTCAAACAGCTCTTGTTTATTCACAGGCCAGAACAGAACTGAACTGAAGGGTTCAGCCAGCCTGCTTATATAGAGCTCCACTACAACGCAACTGTAACACTTTCTGTAACTATCCAATCACTGAACGTCACTTTCAATCCCTTATTTGCATGTGGACCTGAGTGAAAACTATCTACAGTATCCCCCTGCTGGCCCAGGGTGAGAACTTCAGTACATAACATCAGGTACCCAACTGCAGTTTTGTGCCTGACCATCTGAGACAGAGTCCTCTGGGAGGGTGGCTATAATTCCCCCCCCCTCTATTTGCTATTGCTAATAAGGGCTGTAACATTTTGACAGAAGTGAGTGCAATTATGGAATATAATAGCCCCTCCAGAGTGGATTCAGTCTGCCAGGTTACAGGCAAATAGCTTCAAGTGGGAGCGGGGGAGTTGCTGGACATTTATACATTATACAGTCGTACCTTGGAAGTCTAACGGAATCCATTCCAGAAGTCCGTGTGACTTCCAAAACGTTCAAAAACCAAAGTGTGGCTCCTGCAGCCAATCAGAAGCCACAGAAGCCCTGTCAGATGTTCGGCTTCCAAAAATAGTTCGCAAACTGGAACACTCACTTCCAGGTTTGCAGCGTTCGGGAGCCAAAATGTTTGAGAACTAAGTTGTTCGAAAACGAGGTACGACTGTATATGTATGTCTTGACATTGTCTGACATGAAATTGAAGTAAAGCCAATCGAACAGGCACAGATCTAAATGACTGGTACACCCTTAGCATCTGGACTTGTTGAAGTTGAATAGACCCAGCAAGGAAGCCTTCCAAAAGATTGGTCTCCTCTGGATGTTGTTGGACTCAGCACAGCCAATGGGTCATGACCAAGGAGAGCTGCTGTCCAACAACATATGGAAGACACCAGGCTGGAGAAGCCTGCAGCAAGGCCCGGTTCTTTGGATCTTATCTTGCATGGCAACCATTATCAGAGATCAATTTATAGTCAATGCTGTCAAGGCAATGAGAACAGGAATGAAGATTTCACCCTGCCACTGTGTTGCACAGAGCAACCCTCATCTTGCTTACATCTCATGCAAACATTCATATTCATAACAAAACCCAGTGAAGATTGGCAATAAAGCCTGGCCTCTTCCTTAATCAAGCCAGATAGCATAAACTGTTGCTGGCTTTGTGGCACAAGTTCCCAAACCGTAGGTCCATGAGCTTTCTTCAGGTGGTTTACAGCGTATCTGTAAAAAGGCAGTTAACAATCATACAGCACCTACCTAGCAGTGAACATTACAATTGCTACAAGATGCAAAAAAATGATTACGTGATCTTCAAAGACCGTCAGCAATTTCCAAGTGGTCTATGGGATCCATTGGTTTCATGGAGGATAAGGCTATCAGTGGCTGAGAAGTCCATTGATGGCTCTGCCTCTATGGCTGGAGATATAAATGCTTCTGAATGCCAGTTGCAGGAAACCACAGGAGAACGCTCTTGCTTAAGGGCTTCCTACAGGCATCTGGTTGGCCACTGTGAGAATAGGATGCTGGACTAGATTGGCCATTGGCCTGATCCAATAGGCTCTTCTTATGTTCTTAAAAAGTTTTGGAACAGTGCTTCATGGACTTCCTTGGTAACTGACCAGAATGCTTAGTTCTTAACAAGCTATGGCCAAGTGATTACAGGCATCACTACCATTTGCAGCATTTTGATAAATGTCAAATTATGTATCATTTCTCTACAGTCATCTAGAGACTGACTTGATTGCGGCAATTTATTTTTTGAGATAAAAAACATTTTGTGCATGATCAGGAAAGTCTCCAAAGGTGAGCCAGTGTACCAGATAAAAGATCAGTCAGCATCCCTGTAGACAGTATAACATTTCTCATCAAATGAGCATGTTTCTGTTAGGGTGGATGACTGTGGTTTGCCTCACAGTTTCTGGGGGGAGGCAGTAAAAACGGCCAATTTCACGATGAACAGGTGCTACAATGCAGTGGTAGGTGACACCCCGTATTTCCTGCTTCATCGGCAGAAGCCGCTTGTGCATTTCTTTCGCACTTTTGGTAGCAGAGCCATGGTGCCTGTACCAAAGTTTCTGCAGCAGGAGGGTGGCCCAAGGTACCAGGAAATGATCTTCTGTGGATATGAGCCTGCGACAAAAGGGTGGAGATTCGCATACCCAGAAGGTGATCGGACCAAGCTTCTGGTCAGTAAACAGGCTGAGTTCTTTGAGCAGGATGGTTGGGCAAGGCGCAAAGCGCGCTCTGACGTTCACTCAGATTGTCTGTACGACTCTGAGGAGGAAGGAGAGCCAGAGCCTGAACCTGCTGGTGGAGACCAGGTCCCTGAACAGAGTAGAGCGTCTCCACAGGTTGTTAAGGGAGTGTCCAAGAGTGAGCCCTCATCTCCTGTGCGCATAATGGAGAAAGCTCACAGACGTGTCAAGTCAGAGGGGGAGTCTTCTGATGAGGAAGACGCACAAGCTGGCCCCAGCGGGTCAAAAGGAGCACCCCAGTTTGTGCCCAGGCGGTCATCGCGGGCTACAAAGGGAATTCCACCTGAGAGGTTTCAGGTCACAAATGCGTGGGTTGGTTTCGCACAGTGCGAACCTAAGGTTTGTGAGGTTCAACAGATGCCTAACAACGATGCCAGGAAGGGGCGGAAGGCAATGGGGAAGGTGTTGAACACTCAGAAGTCCTCTCAGAACGTGATTCGAGAGGGGGTGTTAGGAGAGGCTCAGAACTTACAGGGTTAAGAGTTCTGAGTGATGACGCCTCACATTCCGAGAGGTGTGTTTAGAACACGGAAGTGGGAGTGGTCAGTATCTCTGAGAGAGAGAGAAAGACACACACAGTGTGCGTGTTAGCTCCGTAGAGAAAGGAGCAACATGGGCGAACTATCGCCAGGAGATTTATAGATATTGTGTTTTGCTAAGGAATAAAGACTTTAAGATAAGGAGACTGCTGCGTTTCAGCCTGAGTTATTGCCTTCGCACGAAGAACGTTCAAGCTTCTGTTCCGCTGTGTTTTACGCTCTGCTGAGTCAAAGGTCCCAGGGGGGAAGACCAGAGCTGCGCAAGAGAAGTGTGCCGGACCCCTGGACGTAATTGACCACGCAACAGTTTCTTTCTCTTGCAAAAATCACCGTATTTTAGACTAAGAACACATTTCCAAGAATTGTAAGTTTAATTACTTTGTGATGTGTTTGGCACTTTTAGAGTCAACTTCATAGAAGTATGGAGTAGGAGTGGTCACCAGGGGTTATCAAGTATTATCCAGAGCAAGCGTTATTGGAGGTCATCATAAGCCATCTTCAGATCATGCATATCACTTTATTTGCCACATCACAATTGCACTAAGCTAGATTCAACGAACATGTATCTGACATTGCCAAACCCTTTCTTCAAAATCTTGTTATGCACATTCAGTCCTCAGGTTTTATCCATAAATAATTTTAGCAAAAAAACAACAACACAGTTCCGTTGCTTAAAAAAAAACCCTTTGCTTGAAAGCTGCTGGAATCCATCTGAAAGCTCTACAAAAAAAGCAGAATCAACATACACACTCTGTGGCACAACAGACACCCTGGTACTGAGATGTCAGGTTAGTGACGGGAGTGAGTGAAGCTTGGAGAAAATCTGACAGAAACCTTTCCCCCTTTCTTCTGCATTCCCTTTCAAGTCAACCCTGAGTATAAAAGGTTTCAGAGGCACTGCAAACATAGCTATGTCAATGGGGACACTCATTATCTTTCAGTCACGACATTTTGACTGTAGCACTGCATAGCTGATAAATATGTGCTACCAGGATGAACCAGTCTGCTCAGATTCCATGAAAGGATATTGATGGATCTCGAGCAAAAACAAGCGAGCTATAAAAATACACTCTGATGCACTCAACAAGAAGGTTCTGAACAGTTTCAATGGAGGTAGAGAACTCACATCACAGTTGCACTCAGAGAGCTGCTTTTACTGATGCAGGTATTTCATTCCATTTCATTTTTAATAAAAGGATTCACCTTTTCTGCAGCATCTGCTCCTACTATGGTAAATGTGATTAACTCTTTTGTCGCTTGGGAGATATCGCCTTTATAAAATGGTGGAAAGACATTGTAGGCATTTTGTAGGCCTTTTTATGCCACCTTTCGCATCATATTCCAAGGGCTGTTTACAAGTAATCATAAAACAAGTAAAGGGGGGATACGAACACAGCACCATGAGCTAAAAGTGGACAAAAGCAGCTCAAAACAGCCAGCAAGGTTAAAATAGCATCTAAAGGTTTTGGGAAAGCAGAAAGGCATCAGGCAAACCTCTCAGATGAGAGCATTCCACAATGGGGTGCCACCCCCAAGAATCACCTCTCTCTGTCTCTGTCTCACTCTTGTCGCCATCTCAGATGCTGGGGGCAGATTTAAGAAGCCTTCCACTGAAGAGCACAGTGGGTGGGTAGGACGACAGTCCTTCAAGTGCCTTGGTCAGTGCTTTTTATCCAAAAAAAAAATGTTTAGGGGTACTCTCATTTTCTTACTCATATTGAAATACTGCCCCTCAATGAGGCCAAACTTAGATTCACAAAATGTGTCAGAAAAGCACTATTAAATGTCTGGGTTAGATATAAAGATTTGCTGGAAAATAAAACTCCAAGGTGGCTGTCGCCAATGGAAGCTAAGGCAGTTAAAAAGTTAAATATGGAGTCGAAATGGCCAAGATATTGGGAAATTCTGGAAAAGGAAGGGGACAAATTGAGATTGCAGAGTTTTGAAAAATTAAAAGGGAAGGTGAGAGATTGGTTGCATTATCATCAAATAAACGAAGTGTTTAAATTGGACAGTAAAATTGGCTTCCAGGTGGAAAAATCAAAATTAGAGACTGAACTGTTAGAATCCAGTACTAAGAATTTGTCAAAAATGTATAATTTGCTGCTGAAATGGAATACACAAGATGAAACGGTTAAATCAACTATGATTAAATGGGCTCAGGACATTGGTCATAATATTTTGTTCGCTGACTGGGAAAAGTTGTGGACCACCGGGATGAAATTCACGGCATGTAATGCCTTAAGAGAAAATATAATGAAAATGATTTATAGGTGGTACATAACCCCAGTCAAGCTTGCAAAGATCTACCACTTGCCTGACAATAAATGTTGGAAATGTAAGGAAAAGGAAGGTACATTTTTTCACCTCTGGTGGACGTGCCCGAAGATTAAGGCATTCTGGGAAATGATTTATAATGAACTGAAAAAGGTATTTAAATATACCTTTCCTAAGAAACCAGAGGCCTTTCTCTTGGGCATTGTCGGCCAAGGGGTGTTAAAGACAGATATAACTTTTTTTATGTATGCTACAACAGCAGCTAGAATACTCATTGCAAAGTACTGGAAGACACAGGATCTACCCACACTGGAAGAATAGCAGATGAAGGTGATGGACTACATGGGCTTGGCAGAAATGACGAGCAGAATCCGAAACCAGGGAAAAGAAGCGGCGGAAGAAGAATGGAAAAAGTTTAAGGACTATTTAAAGAAATATTACAAAATTAATGACAGTTAGAATGATGTTGGACTAAAGTAAATGGTTACTATTAGTAATGGTTAAGACAAGGAGAATAAGGATGATTAGCTTAAATTTATAGCAAAATAAGGGAAGATTTGCTGAACAATTGATTAGAATTTGGAATACAGAAACGGGAGGCATGAGGAAGTCGAAGAAGAAAGGTTGAAGAAATTAGGACATGAAATGGTACTTGTTTCTTGTTTTGTTTTTGTCTTCTGTTTGTTTATGTATGTTTTGTTTGTATGAATATAAAAATTGTTTAATACAAAAAAAACAAAAAAAAACTTAGATTCACAAAATGTTTAGGGGTATGTGTACCCCTGCGTCCCCGTCCCCCCCCAGAAAAGAAGCACTGGCCTTGGTACTAAACTCATGTTCTAATGTATTGCTCCTTTTATCATGATACACATAAGATATTGAACCCTTTTTTATGGAAAACCCTGTTGATCAGATTCATTTTATGCTTTACTCCTTTCAGATCAGAACATGTCCACCTCTGGCAGTGTAGCTCGATATGGAGCTGCTGCGTGTAAAACTCATTTTTAGCAAAGTTATGATTTTATTGTCTATGCCTGGCAGTCTACAGTACAATACACTTACTAGGAATTTTATTGTCGTGGTTCTCTTATTTTGCTTTCTTTCTTAATATTTTATCTATTTCTTTAATCTTTCTTTTTTGAATACCGGTCATTGACCATAATAAAGAGATCGACTAAGGAGTTTTGATTTTTTAAAACTCTTTAGTCAATCAGTTAATCTCTTTATTATGGTCAATGACCGGTACTCAAAAAATAAACTAACTAGATAGATGATAGATAGATAGATAGATAGATAGATAGATAGATAGATAGATGATAGATAGAGTTGTATTTATATATAAAATATTAAGAACTAACAATTCTAACAAATTAACAATTCTGTCATAAGGTAAAGCAGCCAAACCACAACAGCAAAAATTAAAATTTCCAGTTCAACCAAATGTCTACGTAAAAACAAACACAAAACATTCAAACAGATTAAGGAACCAGATTAGCCACAGTTCCCAGCCTGTTTTTCATTTCTGGTGACCTACTCTCTCCCCCTGTCTCGCACCCAAAGGGAACCTGATTCTGAGCCAACAGCCTCTCACTGTGGTTTCTGAGTAGCTGAACACCCTGGGTAACTTACTTTCCTCCAATCTATTAGGCTCTCACCCTGAGTGGCATGAATCATTGCCTACAAGCACCCACAGTGAGAAACGCCCACCTCAGCAACAAAGAAAAAGAAGAAAAAATCACATGAGAGAAAGGGGATGTCAGTAAACCACATTGGGTGTTTCTCTGCCCTTCTCAGTTCTGAGGAAATTCATGGGTTGCAAGGTCAGTAGGAAGCTGCTAGGAAGAGACATGCAGATGGATTTGTTAGTCTCTCCCCTCTCTCTTCTCCTTACCCGCTGGCACAAACTGTGTTCAATGTCCTCCAGGGTCTTGGGGGAAGCATCTGTGGCTTCACCCCTTGTCTTGCCTGAAACACCACCCAGTTTCGATGAAATGCCCTTGCCCAATTTCTTCTGATGACAGAATTGGGAGCGCACTCTTTGAACACCTGCACAGGTGCAAGTCCAACAGGTCAGCTTTCCTCAACCTGGGCGTCCTACAAATGTGGTTGGACTCCAACTTCCATCAGCCCCATCCCAGGGAAGATGGGCGTCGTAGCTGAAAACATCTTAAAGGCACCAAGTTTGTCAAAGATGGTGACAAAGGAATGACCACCATGAGAATTCTTATCCCCGATCTCATTTCAGTGAAATGCTGGCAATCTTCCGTAACAAGTGTCATTTCAAGGTCTGTCGCAGCCTGTTACACTCTGGAAATCAATAGCACACAACAATTTGTAGTTACGCTGAATTCCATGTTTTTTCCCTAAACTGTTCAAGGAATCTAAATTGTATTAAAAAATTGAACTTTTCATTCATGTCTAATATTACTTGTGGGCTCACCTTACCCATACCTGACAACTCAACTGCTTTGATCTGTCAGACTGGCAGATGCCACCTAGTACTCATTCCACACTTATTCTTTAGGCAGGCCTATCCATACATGTAGAAGTTGAGATAAAAGCACATGTCTTTTAAGCCCATTTTTCATTTTAATTATCTTTTTAAATACCTGTTTTTGAGTCTTTTGTTGATAATGCTAGAGTTTTATTTTTCTTTTCTGTAGACCACTTAGAGGTTTGACTCTTTTTTTTTTTTTTTACAATCGACCAGTATACTGTACAATGTTTGAAAAATCAATGAATCTCATAGCATAGGGGTAAGTCCCTGCTGATTACCTTTGCTGTGGTTGAATGAATGTTCCTAGACTGATCCACTTGCAAGATTATTAAACTCATCCTAGCAGGAAACTCTGCTTCAAAAGACAGGTTGACCTCTAAGCATTTTGTTAAAATCTGATAAGTTACTAATGTACAATGCAATCTTATGCATACAGTGGTACCTCTGGTTACGTACTTAATTCGTTCCGGAGGTCTGTTCTTAACCTGAAACTGTTCTTAACCTGAGGTACCACTTTAGCTAATGGGGCCTCCCACTGCCACCGCGCTACTGCTGCACGATTTCTGTTCTCATCCTGAAGCAAAGTTCTTAACCCGAGGTAATATTTCTGGGTTAGCGGAGCCTGTAACCTGAAGCGTATGTAACCTGAGGTACCACTGTCTCTACTTTAAAGTAAGTCCCTTTGAGCAGAGAGGGGATGATACCCATCATGCAGACGTACACAAGTCTTTATCATGTATTCAGAATAATCCTTTGTACAGAAATTAAACTATACTTATTGGCCACAGTAGGAAATAGTTGCTCACATTTCCCCCCTATTCAGTTTTGAATGTCTGTCTCCAATTTTCTTTCAAACAGATGAAGAAAGACGCAGTGACACAAATGAGTGGCTTGCTGATATTAAGCTCCTTCTGTGATGAAGAATCTAATGATGTGATGAAGATTCATTAATGCTGTCATTCGCATGAGAAATATGGCTAATTGAGACAATCTTCCACTCTGCCTTTAATCCACAGTAATAAGGTATGTAAACAGGATGAAAAGCAGTGCAATATAGGACTAGAAGTCTGCAACCCCAAAAATAGGCTAGTTAGCCCAAACCAGCCCAATTAGAGTTGCCATGCAGTGGTTCCACAATTAAGGTAGCAGGAGGTGTTGGGCAGAGGGAGGACACAGTGGACTGCCTTAGCAGATGGTGAAATGAAGAAATACACATTAATATCTAAGGATGGGAGGCATTTTGGTCCAAGCTACAAAACTGCCCTAAATGCCAGGTCACAATGCTATGTTGATTTTGGTAAACTTAAGTTTCAGAATATCACTACTACCGGGGTCCTAATTTGGCTTGCAAGTCCATTTTCTCCAAGCCATATTGGGTACGGGCAGGTAAAGTTATGACTACCAGCCAAAAGAGGGCTTATTGTTTTATTTGTTGTTGTGTGCCTTTTCTGTGATTTTATACTGCAGCCCCCCTGTGACCCTCGGATGAAGGGTGGTATATAAATTTAATAAATAATAACCATAACAATAATTTGCAAGCACTAGCAATCAGCTGAACTTTGGTGCCTGCAAAACCCTGTGCCTTGCCTGCAGTTTGATTGCAACATGTACAAATGAAGAAAACAGCGGTTACAGGCACCACCGATGAGCTGCCTCCATTGGTCTGATTTCAGATTTGTCTGAAGCCATCATTGCTTTAAAAGAAGCAGCAGCCTTTGGTCTCCCTATATCTATGATGCATCCTGATAGAAGCGATAGAGGGGTATGTTGTTGTTGTTTTCTAAAGGAAATTGTGGTGAGCAAAAGGCATAAGACCAAAACAAAAGCCTAAGCAAACACCACCTCAATAAACTGAGATTTGTTTCTGCAGCCATGACTTCAGCTGGAGAAGGGATGCATGGAACTCTGGGAAATATTGCATAAAGACATGTGAGAGTCTATGGCATTATAAATTTGATATTAAGCCACAACTATTTATTCTACTGAATAAAAAATGTTCTCCATATGATCTGCAGTGCAATTGTGTGCACACTTACACAAAAGTAAGCCCCACTGAATACACCAGAAGTTGCTTCTGAGTAAACATGCATTTGATTTTGGATGTCCTTGATCCTGTAAAATCTACACTGTAGATAATCATTACCATGCTCCCATGATAATTCAAACTGAAGAAAGAATGCCTTTATTCTTCCTGTTGATTTTGCATTGCTGAAGATAAAGCAGTTTGGATAAGGGAATATTCTCTTTCGATGCAGTATAGCATTTCCCTGTTTGCTCAACAGCCAGCAAGATCCCAGCTGAAACAAACCAAATACAGCAATGTAAAATTGATGATGAAAAATGTCTTATCTCAGTGCTTCTCAAACATTCTGGCGTTGGATTTACCTGTAAGTTTACAGAGGTCCCGCTCCACACATCCTTTTTACTGTGCATTCATTATGATTTGTGCTCATGTTGCTATTGGGGAGGTCACACACGATCTTGATTTCAACACTGCTTGAACCTGCAAACATTTTGGGGTGGACCTAGTACTTCATTTGCAGCCAATGCATTTGCCATAACTACTTGCTGAGAACCCATAGCTTTTTATACCACCAATATTCTGGTTTATTTTTGGTCCCGCTTTTGTTGCGCTATAGCCCCTCCTGACAGCAGTAATGTGGTGGCAATCAGGATAACATCACAGAACAAATGAAAGCAGAGAAATCCACAATGAATGCACTCAAATTGTGCCAAGAACACGTTGCAGAACACAGCTGAAATAAAGCACCAGTCAAGAGGGGTCTTCAGTCTTTCAAGATCTACTTTCCCCTCAGCAACAGAAAGCACAGGGCTGGCACACCATTAGTGAACCCTGATTGGATTTGCTACATTGCGTTTCAGCATTGATATAAGTCTGTGTCAACAGCAAGCGTTTGAATAGGATTTAAAAATGACATGTAGGAAAGGAGAGAGGGAGCCTGTCTTGCCTAAGGGGCCTCACAACAGTAACAGTATGTTGTGGCCCAGTGTAAGAAAATAAACCCCGGAGATAAGAGCATTTGAATACTACTCAGCAATTTATTGGGAATAGGATGACTGCTTATGTATTGCCCCCCCCCCAAAAGAGGTTAAAGGCTTATATTAAAGTTGCACTTGCTCACCTATATGAGTAAACACAAACTAAGAAATAATTATCTCACCATAGTGGAGAAGACGGTGACCAATTGACCAGTGTGCTTTCTGCTGTCCCGGTGCTGACTGCAGGTGGACTCCTCCAGCTCACCTTTCTTATGGTTCTTTGTCTTTAATTAGGAAGACTTGGATTAAAAAGCCCTTTCGAAAAACCATCCTCTGTAAAGTTAGTTAGTTAGCTAGGTTAGTTTACTATGTTGGCCACAACACAAAGGCGTCCCAAAGTGATTTACAAGAAAAACCAAATTGCAAATTACATAATAAAATACCCATAAAACTATAGAAATATAGCACGCATCGGGAAACAAGATGGGCACATGGGCACAATGCCTTAACACAAATTCATATTAGGGCAAACACATTTGAAAGGGCAAAGTCCTTGGCCAGTGATCAAACCTCCTCCACCTTGATTGAATGAACTTTGCATCCATATGCTGTAATGTAGAAACCAGCATGGAGTCATCGATGCTTCTGTTCACAGTGCAAATACCTGAACTGGAGCTCCACTTTCCTTTTTATGTCTCTGCTTTTCATTTTATTTTGATTTCAATTCACACTAGAGAATTTCCCTAGATAACCTTCCCACCCCACACAAATCACATCTGGATTCCTCCACAGAGGGCAAATGATTAGTGACTCCATACAGCAACCCTCCTGAGCCAGCAAACCTCATCAGCTTTCATGCCAAATGCCTGTGGGCTGCAGTTTCAGAGGCCATAACTTTCCATCATTGTCTTTAAGACTATATGCCTGGTTTTGTCACACATATACTTCTGTCCACCCGTGGGTGCAGTTTTCCTTTTATTACCCTGTACTGCTATTGCCTGTGAATTTTTACCAAGTTCTGTGGGGAGGGGACTGGGTTTCAGTGGCAGAGCCTGTGTTCCACATGCTGAAGGTCCCATACTCAGTGCCTGGTGCCTCCAATTAAAATGGTCAGGTAGCAGTTGGTGCAAATGTTGTCTGCCTGAGACCCTGGGAAGCTGCTGGAGACAATAAGGGACTAGATGGAGACAAAGGAAACTGTCCACTGGAGGCAGATCCTTTAGATCAGGCACGTCCAACAGGTAGATCGTGATTTACCGGTAGATCACAGGGTCTATGGTAGATCACTGGTAGATCACTGGCTCCCCCCAAAGATCTCAACAGCTTTGGCTCCCCCCCAAAAAGTTCAACATTTTTACCCTGCACCCCCAAAAAATGGGGCTTTCCTCCTCCCTAAGAAAAGCTCAACAACTTTGACCTGAACCCTCCAAAAGGGGTTAGCTCACTGCCAGTTTTTGACTCTGTGAGTAGATCGCAGTCTCTTGGGAGTTGGCCACCTCTGCTTTAGATCATATTAGGCATTGCCCTTTGATCTGCTGCCTCCTTACATCCAGTCCTACGACTGGCATGCTAAGATGAAGCTTTTTACACAGTTGTGTGATTCTTCTTTGGCTTCATTCGTAAAATCTCTTCTATGAAGAATATTCACATTGGCCAGGCTCCAGCTATTACTGATGGCTACTTTAGAGGGCAGGGGGAAGAAAGCTTCTATTCAGCCATAAGTTGGATAATATCTATTTTAGTCCATTCGTGGGAGTTGAGAAGTTGAGTCATTTTATTGTCCTATCATGGAGGACATTCATAATAGATATCTGACTCACTTTTTACCAGGAAAAGCCAACTGATCGGTATCTAAGAATCTTCTTTTCTTCTTATTTTTGGCTAAGAGCTCGGTTACTGCAAAGTGGCAACTTTTACATAAGCATTTAATGCTCGTGAAGAAACATACCCTTCTATTACTAATAACTCATATTAATTTCCCATTAGAAAATGGAATCGGTTTGTCGGCGCTGCTTAAACTATTTTACCACCCAATCCTTTAAATGTCTAGTGAAACGTAATTCCCATTGAGCTCAGTGGGGCTTCTTCTCAGGTACCTGACTCTGCAAGATTGCAGCCTTCATGGATATTACCTGCATAATGAAATGTTTAATGATTTCATTCAGTCTGTAACTGGAGTCATTTTATTAAATTTATGTAAATGGTTTTATAGAGCCGCTATAATAATTTCATGTTCTACAACCTATAACCACACAAGAAAAAAATACATTATACTATGGGAAGGGAGAAAGCATGTGCAGCTACTCCCCAGCACACCAACATTGGCACTGTACATGCAGAGACAAAACATCTGGATGCCACCTAAAGATTCCTGCATCAAAGTACTAAAAGCAAAGTGCCCAAACTCATCAAAGTTGAACAATATCAGGACCATCTAAAACAGGCAAAGGCAAACTCGGCCCTCCAGATGTTTTGGGACTACAACTCCCATGATCCCTAGCTAACAGGACCAGTGGTCAGGGATGATGGGAATTGTAGTCCGAAAACATCTGGAGGGCCGAGTTTGCCTGTGCCTGATCTAAAAAGTAGGCTTTGAGTTCTCCAGTACTCATTGCATTGGATGTTATGTAAATCAGGAGTTCAATGACGCAATGTTATAATCACAAAATATATCTTTTCCCACAGTCTTCGGAAGGACTGTAGAGGGAGATTACACACTTAGGTCACAAAGGTCATCATGTCTACTCAGAAGCTGCATTGAATTTAATGCAGCTTCAACTGAAACAGGCTCTACTAAGAGTTCTGCATGCCATACCCTCCAACATTTCTCCGATGTCAATAGGGACATCCCATGCCCTCCAACGTTTCTCCAATGAAAACAGGGACGTCCTAAGGGAAACTGGGATGTTCCAGGATCAAATCAGAAACCAGGATGCCTTCTGTAAATCCAGGACTGTCCCTGGAAAATAGGGACACTTGGAGGGTTTGGCCTGTTGCTGGGACAAAGAAACACACCATGGCCGAACCCCCATTTTTGGCAATGTTAATCTCAGTACGCTCAGTACTCAGAACACTCTGCCCCCAGCGTTCAATGAAACGCACAGGTTCCTTGTTAGGCAGATCGGGAAAATGAAAATAGAAAATCAGCCAAGTGATTGCCCCCTATGTCAGCCGAGCTGTGCAGAAGTCACAGGCCCATGTGGGGGTGCCCGAAACAATGACTCAGCAGGTGGGCAGGGAGGAGTTATGCATTCTGCTCTCCATGCCTTAGGTTACATTTTTTATTTTATTGTTTTGATCCAATATGTCCCTAGTAAAACCTAGTAAATCACAAGGTTGATGCCAAACTCACAAGCCTAAAGTCTGTCCTGCACTTATTTAGTGAGTATTTTAAAATGTACATTAAAAGACATCAGCAAACCCATCAGGATTTTTCAGTTGGTCTGGACCTGTTGATAAATCTTGCATTAGGACTGCAAACCTATACGCATTTACCTGGGAGTAAGTCCCATCGTAGGGACGCGGGTGGCGCTGTGGGTAAAAGCCTCAGCACCTAGGGCTTGCCGATCGAAAGTTCGGCGGTTCGAATCCCCGCAGCGGGGTGCGCTCCTGCTGCTCGGTCCCAGCGCCTGCCAACCTAGCAGTTCGAAAGCACCCCCAGGTGCAAGTAGATAAATAGGGACCGCTTACTGGCGGGAAAGTAAACGGCGTTTCCGTGTGCTGCACTGGCTCGCCAGATGCAGCTTTGTCACGCTGGCCACGTGACCCGGAAGTGTCTCCGGACAGCGCTGGCCCCTGGCCTCTTAAGTGAGATGGGCGCACAACCCCAGAGTCTGTCAAGACTGGCCCGTACGGGCAGGGGTACCTTTACCTTTACCTTTACCTTTAAGTCCCATCGTATTCCATGGGACTAAATACAAGGAAACATGTTTTAGAGATTGCACTGTAAATGATAACATATACAGTACAGAAAGAAGCAAGCACTTTACTGCAGTTGCCCCATCTTGCCAGCAGGGGGCCCACACCTGCAAACTGCTGCAATCACCAAAGTTCCCCCAACCTTCCTTCCACCTCATCTGAGCGCCTCTGCCATGGCCCCTTCATGTGCCACTTCTAATCTATGCCATAAATTATTGGAAAAGCTCCAAGAAATTGAAGTATAGTTAGACAGAGCTGTTCCACCTGTCCTTTGGTTTGGACTCAGTCTGAGACTTATGTCTTCCCTCCCCTCACAGTTTTGATCTATGGGCTACTTTTAAAATGAGGCTGCATTTTAAATTGTATTTTAACCTGTATTTTAAATTGGTTTTTTTTATTATTCTTCCCCTATTATGTTTCTATTGTAATTTTACTGGTGTTAGCCTCCCTGAGCCCGGCTCTGGCTGGGGAGAGCAGGGTATAAATAAAATTATTATTATTATTATTATTATTATTATTATTATTATTATTATTATTATATCCTGTGTGAGGAACATTTTTAAGCTTCAGGACCATGTTCTCATTCCAAGGGCCACATTGCAGGGGTGGGTGTGTCCAGAGGCAAAAACAGGTAGAGGAATGAATGTCAATTTTACCTTTGTATAGCTAGTTTCTGCACACACAGAGAGCCATCTCTAGCCTCCATCCAGACTATCAAAAGTTAGGATCAGAGTTCAAAGACAAATTCCAGGGAGGCGAAAACACCCGAGGAGGAATAAATAAAAATAAAACCAAAAATTGTCCAGTAGCACCTTAAAGGTAAAGGTACCCTTACGATACGATACGATACGATATCTTTATTGTCATTGTCCCTTGCGGAACAATGAAATTGAAAAACTACATAAAAACTACATAAAACTACCATGAAACTACATAAAACTACATAAAAACTACATAAAACTACATAAAAACTACATAAAACATTCAAAAACCCCTAAAAACTCTAAAACCCCATTTTAAAATACACTATACTACAGAGACCCCTTATGCTGCATTTAGAACCAGAATTGCATTAGTGTAGAAACTGTTTTTCAGGCGGCTAGTCCTGGCCTTTATAACCCTATACCTTCTTCCAGAAGGCAGAAGCTGAAAGAGATCATTTCCGGGATGCGTGCTATCATGTGCTATCTCTGCCGCTTTCTTATGGCACCTGGCAGCATAGATTTGATCTAAGGTGGGAAGAGTGCACCCAATAATTCTCTCTGCAGTCTTTACAACCCTGGATAGCATTGTTTTTTCCCTGGCTGTGCAGCTCCCAAACCATTAGGTCCAGTCGCAGACGACTCTGGGGTGGTGTGCTCATCTCGCTCTATAGGCCGAGGGAGCCAGCGTTTGTCTGCAGACAACTTCCTGGTCATGTGGCCAGCATGACTAAGCTGCTTCCGGCGAACCAGAACAGCGCACGGAAACGCCGTTTACCTTCCCGTTGGAGCAGTACCTATTTATCTTCTTGCACTTTGATGTGCTTTTGAACTGCTAGGTTGGCAGGAGCAGGGACCGAGCAACAGGCGCTCACCCCATCGTGGGGATTCAAACCGCCGACCTTCCAATCTGCAAGCCCTAGGCTCTGTGGTTTAGACCACGGTGCTTATACCCAGAACAAACTTAGTTGGTCTCTAAGGCGCTACTGGACAATTTTTTATTTCTTGATTTATTTCAACTACATCAGACCAACACGGCTACCTACCTGACTCAAGGAGGATGTGAGGCAGGGACAGTAGGAGGTGTGGCTGAGGAGAGGGGGCAGCCTGGCAGAGAGTCCTGAGGACCAGAGAGAGAGGTGTGAAGGGCTGGATTTTGGATAGCTCAGTTGGTTAGAGTGTGGTGCTGATAATGCCAGGGTAGCAGGTTGTATGGGACAGCTGCATATTCCTGCATTTCAGGGGTTTGGACTAGATGATCCTCAGGGTCCCTTCTAGCTCTACAATTCTATGATTCTATGTGTAGAATCAATAAAGTGCTTTATTTGACAGTATTAGGGATGTCATTTCCATTCCTACCACTACGCAATACATCTTGCTTTCCACTATTTAATGTACTGTACCCAATTCTTTATCTATGTTACAAATTTTAGGTAATTAATGATGTCATTATTTCCATACCAGTCAATTTAAAGGAAATGTCAAAACAATGCACAAGAAAACTGTCGTTAATTATGCACTGCAGTCATTCCCAAACTTCCCCCACTCACCCACCATGGACCGCTTTGAACATTATTGAGGATCTTGGGAGACGACTTAAAGATTTTTCTTCCTTTTATAGCTATTTTAATGTGCTGTCCCAGTTATGTTGCATTTTTATTGCTACTTTTATTCCTTATATATAGTATTCCGATTTGGATCCCATAGAATTCAAATCGTAATGCAATAAAATTGAATACAATATAACAAAGGAAGTAATAAAAATAAATTAAATATCAATATGAATATTTAATGTGATAGATGGGCCATCTTCAGCCACAAATCCAGAGACTTGCTGAAGCCCAAGATAGGGAAAGGGGTGGTACATTAAATGAATTAAAATCTCCGGAACCTGATGAGATGGACCCAAGGGTACTAAAGGAGCTGTAAATCTCAGAGCCTTTGCCTATAATCTTTGAGAATTATTGGAGAACAGGTGAGGTCCCTGTGAACTGGAGACCACAAGTTTTACCTGAGACAACAATGTCCTGCAGCAGCAAAAAAAGCTAATGTTATTCTAGGCTGCATCAACAGTCGTATAGTATCCAAATATAGTAATAATAGCAGTAGTCCCATTCTATTAATAATAGAAGTAGCAATAGTAAGTCTCACTCTATTCTGCCTTAATCAGACCACACCTGGAGTACTGTGTCCAATTCTGGGCACCTCAATTTAAGAAGGATTTTGACAAGCTGGAATGTGTGCAAAGGAGGGAGACCAAGATGATCAAGGGTCTGGAAAACCAAGCCTTATGAGGAGCGCTTGAAGGAGCTGGGCATGTTTAGCCTTGGAAAAGAGGAGACTGAGAGGAGATAGGATAAAGGTAAAAGGTAAAGGGACCCTTGACAGTTAGGTCCAGTTGCGGACGACTCTGGGGTTGTGGTGCTCATCTCGCTTTATTGGCCGAGGGAGCCGGCGTACAGCTTCCAGGTCATGTGGCCAGCATGACTAAACCACTTCTGGCAAACCAGAGCAATGGACAAAACATGGTTTACCTTCCCGCCGGAGCGGTACCTATTTATCTACTTGCACTTTGACGTGCTTTCGAACTGCTAGGTTAGCAGGAGCTGGGACCGAGCAACGGGAGCTCACCCCGTCGCGGGGATTCGTACCGCCAACCTTCCAATCGGCAAGCCCTAGGCTCTGTGGTTTAGACCACAGTGCCACCCAGCTGAAGGACCCTTCACAGCCATCTTCAAATACCTTAAGAACTGTCACAAGGAGGAGGCAGCAAGCTTGTTTTCTCCTGCTCTGGAGGGTAGGACCCAAACCAATGGATT
Source organism: Podarcis raffonei (assembly GCF_027172205.1). Classification (NCBI taxonomy): domain Eukaryota; kingdom Metazoa; phylum Chordata; class Lepidosauria; order Squamata; family Lacertidae; genus Podarcis; species Podarcis raffonei. The sequence continues at coordinate 67,904,121 of NC_070606.1, forward strand.
CAAGTTACAAGAAAGGAGATTCTGACTAAGTATTAGGAATAACTTTCTGACAGTAAGAGTTGTTCGACAGTGGGACAGGCTCCTTCGGGAGGTGGTGGGCTTTCCTTCCTTGGAGGCTTTTAAGCAGAGGTTGGATGGCGATCTGTCAGGGATGCTTTAGCTGAGATTCCTGCATTTCAGCGGGTTGGACTAGATGACCCTCAGGATCCCTTCCAACTCTATGATTCTTCCAATTCTATGATTCTACCACCGGAATGAAGCATGTGAACCTCTGGTAGTCCAAGGACCACAGTATGGAATCCTCTGATTTATTGACCGTGGGCTGTTTAAACAATAAAAACAAAGGGCACAATAAGCAAACACTGATCATATTTGCTGGACTGACATTGATTGTATTCTCTGGCTTTACAGTATTCCCATTCTGGATCCGGGACAAAAAAGCAAGCAGCAGCAATTTCCACTTCCGACAGATTTCTGTGGCCGTTGTATATTTTGTCATTTGGCAGGCCACCTCAACAAAGGCTGAGTGTTGATAGTAACACAAAGTTTCTGGCAGATGTAATGTTTTTGATTAGGGATTCCAAGAACTTTATGTTTTATGAAACAAAATAAAAAAATTCCATCCAGTAGCATCTTAGAGTCCAACTAAGTTTGTTATTGGTATGAGCTTTTGTGTGCATGCACACTTTTCCAGATACACAAAGTAGTGTACATACACACGAAAGCTCATACCAATAACAAACTTACCAGTTGGTCTCTAAGGTGCTACTGGATGGAATTTTTTTATTTTGTTTCGACTACGGCAGACCAACACAGCTACCTACCTGTAACTAGATTTATGTTTTATGGTTATGGAAAGTTAAGTTGCAAAGAGAACAGCTTGTTATCTTGTATATACAGATAGCAGACACATCACATTGTAAAAGTGCATTTGAGTGTGGGAGCTGCTGGTGTTTCTTTGCATCTCTCTAGTTTTGAACATCTTCGGAGGCACTTGTATGTGTGTATCACAGACAAGAAAAGAGGCAGGTGTCCCTAGTGAAAGGGGATGAGACGTTGGCCCTTTGGCTTTGCTAAATCTGTTGGGGCTGCTCTCGTCCATTTTTCTCAAGAGAAGGAAACCCCCCTTTGATGCCAAGCAAAAACAGATATCCCATTCAGCTCCAGACCACAACACAGACAAAGAGTTAAGCTCTCCTCTCTTTATAGGACTTATTCACACTTACCTTCTGCTCCGCTCTTTCCAGGCACAAGTTTGCGCTTAAAGCTTTGTGTCTAAACACTCTTTTATTTTTCCTTTTTTTTTTTGCCCTGGAGCTGAAGTGCAACAAACAGCCACAGATTGCCATTTGCTCCGATTCAGCTTTTTATAGTGCAGGTTTTTGCAGGGAAAGATCCAGAGCAAAAGAAAAATGAAATAATTCTTTTAGAACTTGGATATGGAGCTTTAAAATGCAGGCCGTGCCTGGAAAGCATGGAGGAAAGGCGAGTGTGGATAAACAAATAATCCCAATCCATCTCACGTTTCCTTGCAGCAACCAATTTTTTGAGGTGGGGGGAGTTACTCAAGAGCTAATGACAGGAAATCGTCACATTTAGTTTGGCCTTGAAACTCACTTCAGTGTCAAAAGCAGTTTGCCAGCTTCATGAGGCATTGCTATTTATAAAAAAATAATAAGCCAATGTACCATTAGGTCCACAGCACTGGATTAATGGTTGTTTGTTAGCTAGCTCTGATATTTCATATTGGTTCCTAAATATGGGCTTTTATTTCATTTATTTAGAGCATTTGTACCCCAACCTTCAGCCACAAAGGCTCCCAGATTGGTTTACATAGGATTATAAATCAATATGATTATAACTTTATTTTAAAATGTGAAGTTGCTGGGGTTTTTTTTGGGGGGGCAACCAATTTTCTGTGGATTAACATCCTTTGAAAAATATCTCATGGATTTGAATAGACAGACTGTCTGCTTCTGCAGCAATTTGTTCCATGACTTTAGAGGCATATAAGCCCATCTTTCTTTTCTACAGATTAATAACTGCTTCCCATTTTAGAGCAAAAAAAGGAAGTATCCCACAGTGACTGAAATTGCCAAACTTCTGCATATTTCCACTTAAAAGAATCAATGGCCACATTCTTTTTACCTATATGTTTTTGGGAATTTATCATCAGTCTCCATTTGCAGCAACTAGCTGTGTGACACACACGTCCAACAAAAAGTCTCTTTTCATTATAATTAGTTAAAGCAAGGCTCCTGCTAAAAGACTTCAGACTTCTCCAGCTAAATAATCAGTCTGCTGTGTTCTGAATTCAATGAAGCCATAATAAGTTTAATATGAAAGGCACTCCTTGCATTAAAGTTCTTACTTTTTTGTGAAAAGAACCATGTACACAAAACGATGCATTTATAGGGAAGCCCATTATGCAGATGACTTCCTTTATTCTGGAATAAATCCACTACCAATGCCTGTATAATTATAAATTTGTGCAAGTGCCCAACGAGGAGAAAAGCAATGAGACTGCAGAGTTAGCACAGGAATGAGCAAGGACTGGTGGCAGTTTAATCAATGGGAATCAATTCCAAACTGACAGGTTCAAAGAGACTATAAATATGAGGTTGAACGTATTAAATAGAAAGGCATCTTCCTGGGAAACAGCTGTAGAATTTTATTGCTTCAACATACTTTCATAGTAAAGTATTGACCAAAAAGGAGGAGGTAAAAGCTGCAGAATAAGAGAGAACCATCAGAAAAAAGATTGTGAATGTCTGGGATAACTCAGTTGGTAGATGTTATGTACTAACCTCGGATCCTAGAACAATAGGCAAGTAGGATCCTAGAATGCAACCACTGATTGGCTTGCAGGAGAAGACCAATCAGGCTCCAGGAAGAAGTTAATCAGCCTATTAGGCTGGTAGGATCATAGAATGCAACAACTGATTGCCCTGCAGGAAAAGACCAATCAGGCTCCAGGAGGGAAGCAGAATCAGCCAATCAGGCGGGACTCATTGTGTAAATAATGTATATAAAAGCCTGAGGTTTGGGGGGCAATTCAGTCACTGTTTTACAAGCTGCAATAAAGAGCATGAAATCACTATGGGACTCTGAGTATATTCAGCAGAGCATAAGATTCTTAATCTTAGGGTCATAGGTTTGAGCCCCAGATTGGGCAAAAGATTTTTGCATTGCAGGGGGTTGGACTAGATGATTCTTGTGGTTCCTTACAACTCTATAATTCTATGATTCTATTCATGCTGGCCAAGACATGCCAACTACATCCTTCATTGAAAAATTACTCGGGCTCAGTTAGTGGTGGTTAGTGGTTTGTCCATGGGAGCTAATTGTTTGGATATGTACCCAGCTCAAGAAGAATGACAAGAAAAACTGATGGACTATGCAGAAATGGTGAAATTAACAGGGAAAAATAGAGACAAAGACAATAGAGACTTTAAAAAAGACTGGGAACCATTTATGTTGTACTTACAGAATATTGCAAAGAAGTGGGTTTGATTAAACTCTTACAACTAATAAAACATGAAACTCGAAAACAATTACAATATAAAAATGACAAGATCAGAATAATATTCAGCTTTACGAAAGCTTTATTGAGAGTTAATAAAACAGGCTGGAGAAATTAGTATGTAATGAACCAGAAGAGGGAGTTGAGGGAAGCTGTGGGGAGGGGGGAATTTCGGAATTGTATTTTGCTTTTTTGTGGAGACAAAGTTATTGTGATGAACAAAATTTAATTAAAATTATTTTTATTTATTTTTTAGAAAAAGGAGATGTACCCATATCATTCCTGAAGGGAAGATGACATCTTCCAGCCCCTCCAAGAGTAGATCTTAGAGTTTTTATGTGAAAGAAACTGCAGTTTTTGTAAAGAGAGAGGGGGAGGGAGAGACAAAGAGAAAGAGAACTGAGAGCTAACAGTGATCTACTCTGAAAGCTCCTTCACATACATGCATCTCTCTATGTAGACTTGATGTGAGGGCTGATCCACACGGGGTCTCCTCTCCCCCTCCCCCCCCCCCCCGTACCACCACTTTCCCTAAACACCTCCCCCCGCTCTTTGACTCTAAATCCAAACAAACAGCAATTGGGGTTTTCTGTGTGTTATGTTCTGAGTTGAATAGGATGCAAAATGCAGCAGTCTGATTAGTCCTAGAACAATAGGATCCAAAATGCAGCAGTCTGATTGGTCCTAGAAGAATGCAGCAGTATGATTGGCCTACAGGAGCCACCCAATCCAGCTCCCGGTGGAAGTGAATCCGCAACCTGATTGGCCTACAGGAGAATCTCAGAATTAGCCAATCATATGCAACCCATTGTGTAAATAATGTATATAAAGTAGATATTTTGGGGGAACTTTCATTCCTCCTCACCACTATGAGCTGAATAAAGAGCATGAAATCCACTCTCGACTCCGAGTATATTTCACTCTGGATTGCAGTTTACTCCAAATTAGCAGTAAATAGCGGGTTTTCATGGGGAAAGCGCTGTGACAAAAATTAAAGCGCTCGGACCCACAGGTTTAAAGAGTACCTAGAAATGTGGCACAAAAGGAAGTCTGAATATGCCCTGAAATAACAGGCCTGCGGTTTCCTAGGAGTATTTGTGCTACTTGCTTCCACGAGTGCTTTGCTCTACTTGTGTATTTTTTAATAAAACAAATATTGCAAAGACACCAAAAGTCTTCATTGTTCAGGAAGTCAGACCCGGATAGCTCTGCTTCTGAAACGTTGCCCTGCTCAGGAGACTGGGCCTGCCGATATACGCAAATATTAGCTAGCAATTTTGCGATTTCATCGACTGGTTTTGTTAAAAGGTTTTCAGCGACTGTGTACTTTTCCCTGCGTGCAATGACAGCACTTGTGCAAAACACATAAATGCAGCCAGGCCACCTGATTCACCTCCCCACACACTGGCATTTCCGGAGGTGAAGCTTTACTGGAAAAAAAATATTATTTGCTAGCTGGCTGGTTGCATTTCCCACACTGAGAAAGCAGTACTATTTTTAAAAGAGGAAGAAAGAATTAAAAGAAAAGATGTGACCAGTTCTTTCATGGGGGTATGACATTTCAGATGGATTAGGCACAGTTAGGCAGACATCACATGTGACAATCACTGCAGGGTGGATGGGAAAGATGTTGGAGGGCAGAAATACAATATGTGGTGTGCCCTACATCTCCTGCTGCCGTCAAGTGCAGGGGAGAGCATTGTCCCATCTGCACTGTTGAAGCCTTTGGAAAGGTTCCTGCCATTCCGAAAAGCAGACAACAATGGCAGGAAATTAAATATCTTCTTGGATCCCCAGTTACTTTGGCTGCTTTCTCACAGCTAGCACAGGATCAGAGTTTGCCTGGGCTAATTTTGCAATACATACATGATGTAATAATAATAATAATTTATTTATACCCCGCCCATCTGGCTGAATTTCCCCAGCCACTCTGGGTAGCTTCCAACAAAAGATTAAAAATACATTAAAACATCAGTCATTAAAAACTTCCCTAAACAGGGCTGCCTTCAGATGTCTTCTAAACATCAGATAGTTGTTTATTTCTTTGACATCTGATGGGAGGGCGTTCCAAAGGGCGGGCGCCACTACCGAGAGGGCCCCCTGTCTGGTTCCCTGGAACTAAGGGAACTGCCAGAAGGCCCTCGGCGCTGGACCTCAGTTGAATGATGGGGGTGGAGATGCTCCTTCAGGTATACAGGACTGGGGCCGTTTAGGGCTTTAAAGGTCAGCACCAACACTTTGAATTGTGCTCGGAAATGTACTGGGAGCCAATGTAGGTCTTTCAAGAACGATGTTATGTGGCCTCGGCGGCCGCTCCCAATCACCAGTATAGCTGCTGCATTCTGGATTAGTTGTAGTTTCCGGGTCACCTTCAAAGGTAGCCCCACGTAGAGCGCGTTGCAGTAGTCCAAACGGGAGATAACTAGAGCATGCACCACTCTGGCGAGACAGTCTGTGGGCAGGTAGGGTCTCAGCCTGCATACCAGATGGAGCTGGTAGACAGCTGCCCTGGACACAGGATTGACCTGCGCCTCCATGGACAGCTGCGAGTCCAAAATGACTCCCAGGCTGTGCACCTGGTCCTTTAGTGGTACAATTACCCCATTCAGAACCATGGAATCCCCCACCCCCTCCCACCGCCTGTCCCAGAAAAACTGTACTTCTGTCTTGTCAGGATTCAACCTCAATCCGTTAGCCACCATCCATCCTCCAACAGCCTCCAGCAAACAACAGCACCATGGAACTGAAGAAGGAGAAGCTGTTCAGTAAAGGCAAACCTTTACTGGTACCAGGTTGGGCACTGGCCAAGGACCATGGGGGCTCAGAAGGGCCCCTCATGAGCTTCATCCAGCTGTGCAGCCACGCTCTCCACCCCGGGCTCTCACATGGCCATTTTAGTGGAAGGCGAGTGGCACTGCTGCACAAAAAACCCATAATGCAAAGCCCCAGACTACACATCTTTCCTACTTCACAATTACAAAGATGCAAAACATGCACCCAAAATGGCATTTTTCATGTTTATTCAACCCTGAAAATAGCTATGAGTCTCCCACCCACATTCTGAAACTTTCGAGAAATTGGCTCCAAAACTGGCTTGGAATATTTCAAAGCAATTAAATATCTAGTGAAACATGTTTTTTAAATATATGTATATAATGGAATGTTAGACAAAAGCTGTTAACAGAAAGGACATGCCTCGTGGAATTAAAATTAATTTATGCTCATTCCAATAGACTCGAGTTTGCTGTCTGCAGATTAGGCTTTTCATAAGGATGTTTTAACAGGGAGGATAATTGCATCCGTTTATAACGGAGGTGTGGGATGAAAGAAAGAAAAAATGTTAGACAGAAGAAGGAGTGCAGATCATGCAGAGTGTCGTAGAAAAATACAAACCCACAATGTTATGACTTTCCAAAGCTGAAATTCATCAGCTATGCTGTAATACTAAACCGTTATAACACTTTTTTAGCGTGCACAAAACACTTGGCATGGGTTATACAGTAATTCTTTGCAAGGCCAACCATGGTTATTATAGCCCAGGGGTCGGCAAATGTTTTCTGCAGAGGGCTGGTCCACTGCCCCTCAGACCTTGTAGGGGGCCGGACCATATTTTGGAAAGAAAAAAAATGAACGAATTCCTATGCCCCACAAATAACCCAGAGATGCATTTTAAATAAAAGGACACATTCTACTCATGTAAAAACACGCTGACTCCTGGACCGTCCGCGGGCCGGATTTAGAAGGTGATTGGGGATCCAATCTCATTGTCTCCATCACATTTGGTTTGGTGCTTAGGCACACCAGCACACCCGCTTTAGAATAAAGAGCCTGAAGCCCTTGCAAGGTCAAAGTCGGTCCTTTCTGCTTCCCCGTCTATCAAATGAAGGCACATTCACCAGCAAGCGATGGCCAGCCTACTGAAGGTGCATAAGTATATGAAGTGGTCCTCGCCTGACTTATTTCAAGTGAAATATATTCTTCTTTATCACCCATCAAGGTCATGATCTGATATACAGATAGTCAACATAGAATCATAGAATCATAGAATCATAGAATCATAGAATCATAGAGTTGGAAGAGACCACAAGGGCCATCGAGTCCAACCCCCTGCCAAGCAGGAAACCCCATCAGAGCACTCCTGACATATGGTTGTCAAGCCTCTGCTTAAAGACCTCCAAAGAAGGAGACTCCACCACACTCCTTGGCAGCAAATTCCACTGTCGAACAGCTCTTACTGTCAGGAAGTTCTTCCTAATGTTTAGGTGGAATCTTCTTTCTTGTAGTTTGGATCCATTGCTCCGTGTCCGCTTCTCTGGAGCAGCAGAAAACAACCTTTCTCCCTCCTCTATGTGACATCCTTTTATATATTTGAACATGGCTATCATATCACCCCTTAACCTCCTCTTCTCCAGGCTAAACATGCCCAGCTCCCTTAGCCGTTCCTCATAAGGCATCGTTTCCAGGCCTTTGACCATTTTGGTTGCCCTCCTCTGGACACGTTCCAGTTTGTCAATGTCCTTCTTGAACTGTGGTGCCCAGAACTGGACACAGTACTCCAGGTGAGGTCTGACCAGAGCAGAATACAGTGGCACTATTACTTCCCTTGATCTAGATGCGATACTCCTATTGATGCAGCCCAGAATTGCATTGGCTTTTTTAGCTGCCGCGTCACACTGTTGGCTCATGTCAAGTTTGTGGTCAACCAAGACTCCTAGATCCTTTTCACATGTAGTGCTCTCAAGCCAGGTGTCACCCATCTTGTATTTGTGCCTCTCATTTTTTTTGCCCAAGTGCAATACTTTACATTTCTCCCTGTTAAAATTCATCTTGTTTGTTTTGGCCCAGTTCTCTAATCTGTCAAGGTCGTTTTGAAGTGTGTTCCTGTCCTCTGGGGTGTTAGCCACCCCTCCCAGTTTGGTGTCATCTGCAAATTTGATCAGGATGCCCTTGAGTCCATCATCCAAGTCGTTGATAAAGATGTTGAATAAGACCGGGCCCAAGACAGAACCCTGTGGCACCCCACTAGTCACTCTTCTCCAGGATGAAGAGGAACCATTGATGAGCACCCTTTGGGTTCGGTCAGTCAGCCAGTTACAAATCCACTGAGTGGTAGCATAGTCAAGACCGCATTTTACCAGCTTCTTTACAAGAATATCATGGGGCACCTTGTCAAATGCCTTGCTGAAATCAAGGTAGGCTACATCCACTGCGTTCCCTTCATCTACCAGGCTTGTAATTCTGTCAAAAAACGAGATCAGGTTAGTCTGACATGACTTATTTTTCAGAAATCCATGCTGACTATTGGTGATCACAGCATTCCTTTCCAGGTGCTCACAGACTGTTTGCTTAATGATCTGCTCCAGAATCTTCCCTGGTATTGATGTCAGACTGACTGGGCGGTAATTATTTGGGTCCTCTCTTTTCCCCTTTTTGAAAATAGGGACAACATTTGCCCTCCTCCAGTCTGCCGGGACTTCGCCTGTTCTCCAGGAATTCTCAAAGATGACTGCCAGTGGTTCTGAAATCACATCTGCCAGTTCTTTTAATACTCTTGGATGCAGTTCATCTGGCCCTGGAGACTTGAATACATCTAGACTAGCCAAGTATTCTTGTACTATCTCCTTAGTTATTCTGGGCTGTGTTTCCTCTGCTGAATCATTTGCTCCAAATTCTTCAGGTCGGGCATTGTTTTCTTTATCGGAGAAGACTGAGGCAAAGAAGGCATTGAGGAGTTCAGCCCTTTCTGTGTCCCCTGTTTGCATTTCACCATCTTCTCCTCTGAGTGACCCCACTGTTTCTTTGTTCTTCCTTTTGCTACGAACATACCCATAAAAGCCTTTTTTGTTGCTTTTAACCTCTCTAGCAAGCCTGAGTTCATTCTGTGCTTTAGCTTTTCTGACTTTGTGTCTACACGTGCTGGCTATTTGTTTGAATTCCTCTTTGGTGGTTTCCCCCCTTTTCCATTTTTTGTACACATCCTTTTTTAATCTTAACTCAGTTAAAAGTTCTTTAGATAGCCACCCTGGCTTCTTTAGGCACCTTCCATGTTTCCGTCTCATTGGTATTGCCTGAAGTTGTGCTTTTACTATCTCCCTCTTAACAAACTCCCAGCCATCATGAACTCCCTTTCCTTTTAGTATTACTGCCCATGGGATCTCACCCAGCACTTCCCTAAGTTTTATGAAGTCGGCTTTCTTAAAGTCGAGAAATTGAGTCCTAGTATGCTTGGCTGCTCCTTTCCGCTGTATAGTAAACTTCAGAAGAGCATGATCACTCGCGCCTAATGATCCTTCCACTTCTACCCCACTAACCAGGTCATCAACATTGGTTAGGACCAGATCTAAAATGGCTGTTCCTCTTGTAGCTTCTCCCACTTTCTGGACAATGAAGTTGTCTGCAAGGCCAGTGAGGAATCTGTTTGACCTTATGCTCTTGGCTGAGTTTGACATCCAACAAATATCCGGGTAATTGAAGTCCCCCATTACTACTATCTCCCTTCCTTTTGCATGCTTGGCCATCTGTTCCAGGAAGGCATCATCTATGTCCTCCGTTTGGCTTGGGGATCTATAGTAAACTCCCACAGTGAGGTCACTGTTATTCTTCTCTCCCTTAATTTTGACCCAAATGCTCTCACTTTGGCTTTGAGGTTCTAAATCTTGGATCTCTTCACAGGTATACACATCCCTGACATATAACGCCACTCCTCCTCCTTTCTTGTCTGGTCTGTTTCTCTGAAATAGATTGTATCCCTCCATTATTACATTCCAATCGTGGGACTTATCCCACCAGGTTTCAGTGATGCCTATTATGTCATATTTAGTTTGCTGTACCAAGAGCTCAAGCTCATCTTGTTTATTTCCCATACTTTGCGCATTAGTGTACAGACATTGAAGTCCATTAATCATTCCCCCGTGTCTCTTATTTAAGGATTTTTTCCTCCCACCACTAGGTCTGCGTGCTGTTTGCTCCATTCGGTCTATGACATTTGGATGATCATCTTCATCAATTGATAGACTCCTACCTTCAGGAGCACTGTCTCCCTCCCCCACATTAGTCAGTTTAAAGCCCTCCTGATGAGGTTTCTGAGATTTTTTGCAAAAACATTCCTACCAACCGTTGTGAGGTGCAGCCCATCGCTTGCCAGAAGTCCATCTTCAAGAAACTGCATTCCGTGATCTAAGAATCCAAACCGTTCCTGTTTACACCATTTGCGAAGCCAGTTGTTCACTTCCACTATTTTTCCCTCTCTCCCTGGGCCACGTCGTTCAACTGGGAGGACAGATGAGATGACAATTTGTGCATTTAATTGCTTCAATTTCCTGCCCAGAGCCTCGTAATCTCTTTTGATCTTCTGGAGGCTATTGCTTGCAGTGTCATTGGTTCCCACATGAACCAAGAGGAAGGGGTATTTGTCAGTGGGTTTTATGATTCCTTGCAGTCGTTCAGTTACATCTTGGATCTTAGCCCCGGGGAGACAGCACACTTCCCGAGACATCTTGTCAGGCCCACAGATCACTGCTTCTGTTCCCCTCAGTAGGGAATCCCCTATCACCACTACACGCCTCCTCTTAGGTCTGGTCGGGGTTCTTCTGTGAGCTGTCCGTTCCAAGGTCGCCTGCACATTCCCTGAAGACTGCCTTTGCTGCTCGTCTTCATATACCTGATCGACTGTAATGAGGGAGAGATCCTCAAATGGAGTCTGCTCTTCGTCTTCCATGCTAGGGGAAAGGACCTCAAAGCGATTGCGTATTTCTAAACAATCAGAGCGAACCCTGGGCCTCCTACTTCTTTGAGTCACGTTTCTCCATATATCTGGCTCCTGTGTTGGTGAACTAGCCTCCTTCTCAGGGGAGTCCCCTGTCTCCTCCTTGGTGGAGACGGTGTGCTCTGTTGCTTCCAAGAAGAGCTCCAGCTCTCTAATTCTTTGGAGCGTAGCTACACGTTCCTCCAGTTGCTGGACTTTGTCTTTTAAGAGGGCAATCAACATGCAATTGCTGCAGGTAAAGCTGCCTGCAACCTTTGGCAAGATGGCAAACATTGCGCAGGAACCACAGGCGACTGCAGCTGTTCCCTCACCCTCCATCTTGAGAAGGTGTCGTTGGGGGTGACTACAGCGGTCCTCCATCATAAAAAGCGTGAAGACAGGACAAATAAATCCCCCCAAATAAACCTATATCTCCCCCAACAAACGTTTGAGACTAGCTCCCCTAAATCTAAAAGATGGATCAAACTGCGCGCGCCGCTAGGCGCGCGCCGCTGCCCTACAAGCTCTGACAAGCTCCTCCCACAGCTAATCCCCTACCTCAACAGAAGCCCTGCCCCCTCTGACCTTTGCACAGAGAAAGCAGCTAATAAGCCACAAGAAACTCACACAAGAAAACCCTTTTTGTTCCTTCTTCAGCCGCTGCCCTACAAGCTGGTGCCCTCGATTTCACATGGTGCCCTCGATTTCACCTTTCAGCAGCCCGGCTAGCATGCCCAGTGTTCAGGAATGATGGGAGTAGAAGTTCAACAGCTAGTGGACACCTAACTCTGTTACCTCAGCTGAAGGGATACAAACTGATCATGCGACTCTAAAACTACCTCTGTTCATGAGTTCATGGAAGCCTTCCAGAACTATGGGTATATGATCATTCTTATCTTCATATAGAATCATAACAGATCTGTTGTTGTTTAGTCGTTTAGTCGTGTCCGACTCTTCGTGACCCCATGGACCAGAGCACGCCAGGCACCTCTGTCCTCCACTACCTTCCGCAGTTTGGTCAGACTCATGTTTGTGGCTTCGAGAACACTATCCAACCATCTCATCCTCTGTCGCCCCCTTCTCCTTGTGCCCTCCATCTTTCCCAGCATCAGTGTCTTCTCCAGGGAGTCTTCTCTTCTCATGAGGTGGCCAAAGTACTGGAGCCTCAGCTTCACGATCTGTCCTTCCAGTGAGCACTCAGGGCTGATTTCCTTAAGAATGGATGCGTTTGATCTTCTTGCGGTCCATGGGACTCTCAAGAGTCTTCTCCAGCACCATAATTCAAAAGCATCAATTCTTCGGCGATCAGCCTTCTTTATGGTCCAGCTCTCACTTCCATACATCACTACTTGGAAAACCATAGCTTTAACTATACGGACCTTTGTTGGCAAGGTGACGTCTCTACTTCTCAAGATGCTGTCTAGGCCTGTCATTGCCCTTCTCCCAAGAAGCAGGCGTCTTTTAATTTCGTGGCTGCTGTCACCATCTGCAGTGATCATGGAGCCCAAGAAAGTAAAATCTCTCACTGCCTCCATTTCTTCCCCTTCTATTTGCCAGGAGGTGATGGGACCAGTGGCCATGATCTTCGTTTTTTTGATGTTGAGCCTCAGACCATATTTTGCGCTCTCCTCTTTCACCCTCATTAAAAGGTTCTTTAATTCCTCCTCACTTTCTGCCATCAAGGTTGTGTCATCTGCATATCTGAGGTTGTTGATATTTCTTCCGGCAATCTTAATTCCAGCTTGGGATTCATCCAGCTCAGCCTTTCGCATGATGTTGGGATACTGCCAGGGAGATAGAATCCATCTGAGCCCCCAAGCTCGGTGCCGGACGATCCATCGACCTCCCGTAGTCAGGCAATATCAGCAATTCAGCGACACTAAGCCTCAGGCTTAGTGCACACTCTGACAGCAGAATTCACACAGCAAGAAGTTGCACAAGCATGAGAGCAGAACATGCATATTTACATTTTATTAGGCGTTGGTCAGAACAAAGGAGACATGACCGTCTGCTCCGACTGCTCAGGCAAAACAGCCAAAAACGAAACGAACTTACAACATAAACATCCTGTGAGACAGGAACTTACGCAGGCTGTTATACAAACATCCTGCTCCCTTTTAAGGTGGAACGGAAATATCCTAACATCCTCCCCCTTTCCGTGTAACCTGTAGTACCTGTGGTTCAACCCAATTGCAACCTTTGTGCGTAAACCTTCAGTTGTTCTCTGTTAACAACCTTAGACAACAGATCAGCAGGAATTTCATTTCCTGGCATGTAGGACACCTGAATGAGTCCTTTCTGAATACACTCCCTTGCACGATGTAGCTTAATCTGCAAGTACTTGGTCCTTTGCTTGCAACTCTCCGAGTTCAGCAAAGCCAAACAAGATCTATTGTCTTGATACACTTGTATAGGACATTTCACAGAAACCCCAATGTCCTTAAACAGTTGCATCAACCATTCACAATCCATGAGTGAAAATGACAGAGCATTGAGTTCTGCTTCACAGGAACTTAGGCTAACTGTTGTCTGCTTTTTGCACAACCAGTCAAACAGGCAGTGGTTGTACATGTAGCATACTCCAGAAGTGCTTGTACCATCCGTGGTGTCACTTCCAAAACTTGCATCTGCAAAGATTTCAAGACCTCCAGTCTTCTGACTGGTGAACCTCAGCCTGTAGTGCATAGTCCCTTTCAAATACCGGGCTATGCGCTTCAGAGCTTTCCAATCCTGAACAGTAGGATTGTTAGCATGTCTGCTCAGCAGGTTAGTGCTTACAGCAATGTCAGGTCTTGAACATCTAGCAATGAAATTCAACTTGCCTAGAATGCATCTGTACAGCGTTGTGTCAGAAAACGCTTCAGCAGTACTGTCTACCTGGTAACCTGTCACCATCGGTGTGTCTGCTGGGTTTGCATCAACCAAATTCAACCTGGTTAATACATCAGCAATTTTCTGTGTTTGGTGTACCAGAAAATTACCTGCTTGGTCTCTCTCCACCTGCAGAGAAAGATAGTTGGATACCTCACCAAGATCCTTCATGTCAAAGTGCTCCTTCAGCTGAGCTAGGGTGCTTTGGTAAAAAGCCTGATTCTTCCAAAACATCAGAAGATCATCAACAAAACATAAACAATACAGTTTGTTTTGCCCCTCCTCCTTGACAAACACACATGGATCAGCTTTGCCCTGGTGAAAACCTAGAGAAAGCAACGTTTCAGTGAGTTTTGTGTTCCAACACCTGGCACTCTGCTTGAGACCATATAAGGATTTCCTCAGTTTACAGACCATTCCCTTCTGTATCTGCATCCCGTCAGGTGGAAGCATGTACAGCTCCTCCCCCAAAATCCCGTACAAAAAAGCTGTATTAATGTCATGATGGGAAACATGCAGTTTCTCCTCCGCAGCGATCTTGAGCATCAGCCGAATGCTCTCATATTTGACCGTGGGTGAGTAGGTCTCGTGGTAATCCTGCCCTGGTACCTGTGAAAAACCTCTGGCAACCAATCTGGCTTTGTGTCTGACAACCTTGCCATTCTGGTCTGTCTTGGCCTTGAAGACCCATTTGCTGCCAACCAGTCTCATCCCTGGGACTACCGGTACCAGTTCCCAAGTCTGGTTCCTGTTTAAGGAATCAACTTCAGCCTTCATGGCATTAAGCCAAGGCTCAGCATCTTTAGAGGTTAACTCCTGAACCTCTTTGAAGCTTGAAGGTTCCCACACCTTCTCTGAGCTACTAAGAACAGCAGTTGCCATCTTAGCAAACTCATCAGCAAATCTCTTTGGAGGTTTGCCTTTGGTCGCCCTTTCAGACCTGCGAACCAGACGCAAGTCTTCTGGACTCATCTCCTCCTTCTTAGGAGAATAGTGACCAATGGTGAACAGTGGTTCTTCCAGTTCATTGTCAGACTCATCAGATGGTCTGACTGAGGCCTTTGCGCTCTTGTAGTCTGCTGTGTCATCACTGTCACTGACAGCAGCAGCAGCGCCGCCCACTGAACTGGAATCCGAACTCTGATCATCATCATCATCATCCTCATCCTCAGTTTCCTCAGCTTTCTCAGCATGATCTGCTTTCTTCACATCACCTTCATCCTCCTCTGGGTAACTCTGGAAAATTCCCACATTTTCCCCCCACTTAGGATTGTACTCAACACTCCTTGTGAACTTTATGGATTTAGAGTTAGTCATCCATACTCTGTATGCACCTTTTTCGTACCCCATGAACAAACCATGTGCCCCACGCTTCCCAAGCTTGTTGCTTTGTGGGGTGTGTACCCACATGTCAGAACCAAAGATTCTCAAGTGCTTGGTGTTAGGTTTCTTACCAAACATTTTCTCATAGGGAGTGCAGCCAATAGGTGATGACAGTCTGCGATTAAAAGTGTAAACCAAATTCGAGAGAGCCTCCCCCCAAAACTTCTCAGGGAGGTTGGCATCATGCAACAAGGTTTTTATTCCTTGCAGCAACGTTTGATTTGCTCTCTCCGCAAGCCCATTCATCCATGGCGATCTAGGCGTTGACAAGTCATGCTGGATTCCCTTCTCAGTCAGGAAAGCTTCAAACTGCTGAGAAGTGAACTCCCCGCCCCGATCAGTAAACAGACAGCCAATACGTTTACCGTGAGCATTCTCCAACCAAGCACAGAATGCCTTGAACTTAGGAAATGCTTGCGATTTCTGCTCGAGCATAAACACATGAATGTACCTGGAAAAAGAATCAATTAGAACCATGAAGTACCTTGCTCCTCCCAAAGAGGGCGCTAGAGGACCTACCAGGTCTGCGTGAACTAGCTGGTAGGGTTTGGAAGCCTGCCTGCTAGACTCCTTGCCTTTTGGAGCAACCTTCACCTTGTTCTCTGCACAAGATACACATTTCATGTGAAATTTGCAAGGTTTGATGTCCAAACCTTCAACCAACTCAGGCATCTTGGCTAGCGCTTGCCAAGAGAGGTGACAAAATCTGCGATGTGCATCGTGAATGCATCCTGCATGAAGAACCTTGTTAGTTTGTGCAACACAACAAGTATCAGCATTAGACACAGCAACATCATCATAAGTTAGACTGAACAAACCATCCACCAACTTTGCATGCCACATGTCCTCTTTGCCTTTTCTGATGACACAGACAGTCCTCTTGAAGGAAATTTCAAAACCACGCCCAGTCAGCTGTGGTACACTAATCAAATTGTCCGCAGCTCCTGGAACAAAAAGTACATTACTAATGGTAGTATGCAGACTTTCAAGCTTCACAGTCCCAACTCCTGTAGCTTGCAAAGTCCTTCCATCAGCCAGCTGGACCTCTCCATCTTGAGGTGTGAAGGAGATAAACAGATGGCGGTCTTTGCTGAGATGGCGCGTGCAACCTGAGTCAATTACAAACCTGGCCTTACCCTTTGAAGCAGATTTGCTGGCAAACAAAACCTTGTTTTCCACCAGCGTGGGCTTTTGCAGCTTGCCTTTAGCCTTTGGTGAAGCTGTGCCAGCAAACATAGCCGTGTTTTCCACTGGCGAGGGCTTTTGCAACTTGCCCCCCTGCTCCTGGCCATCAGACGTGCCTTTAGCCTTTGGTGGAGCTGTGCCAGCAAACATAGCCTTGTTTTCCACTGGCGTGGGCTTTTGCAACTTGCCCCCCCGCTCCTGGCCACCTGCAAGCATCTTGCTCTGTTTACATCTGGTCTTCCGGCCTCTGCAAAGGCTCTGACCTTGGTTCTCATGAGAAACAGAGCTCTCAGCTGCCGACTCCTTGGCTCCCTCTGGAGGCTGGAATGCTGCCTGGGATGACATCACAGTCAGCTCCCCCTGCAGCTTGCAACCGGTGCCCTCGGCATCTCTGCATTCACTCGCATTCTGGGAAACAGCCAGGACCTCCGACGCAGTCAAACTCTGGGCTGGGATGACTGGCAGATGGGCTATCTTCAAAGCATTCCACATCTGACGTGCAGTCGTGTTGCCAGCTAGCGTAGCAATTTCCTCCAGAGAGACGGACAAGACTATTACGTCTATGGCTCTCGAATTCTGAGCCTCCCATCTCCCTGTCAGAGGAACTGGAGGGGCTTCACAGACAGTATGCCAGACTCCAAACTGATGCAGCAAACTCTCACACCATTTTGCCCAGGTCTCATAATTGTCCCGATTTAATTTTGGGTACTCAGCAGCTTCAGAGGCTTGGAAAAACTCCATTCCAGCTCTTAACGTCAGCCGTGAGTCTTCTTCACTTCAGAGACTCCTTATCTTGGCACCCATAAATCACGAAGCCTGCTTGGCTCGGCTCCCAGGCCAATTAGGCCAGCCGGACATCAAAGAGGCTGCCGCGGCAACAGAAAAACCTCTGCTTTCGCTTTTCCCACACATACCTCAGCAGTCTGTCGCAGTCTTACTCTCCTGCAAGTGCTGTGAATCTGGGCCCGAAACCTGTTGTTGGGATACTGCCAGGGAGATAGAATCCATCTGAGCCCCCAAGCTCGGTGCCGGACGATCCATCGACCTCCCGTAGTCAGGCAATATCAGCAATTCAGCGACACTAAGCCTCAGGCTTAGTGCACACTCTGACAGCAGAATTCACACAGCAAGAAGTTGCACAAGCATGAGAGCAGAACATGCATATTTACATTTTATTAGGCGTTGGTCAGAACAAAGGAGACATGACCGTCTGCTCCGACTGCTCAGGCAAAACAGCCAAAAACGAAACGAACTTACAACATAAACATCCTGTGAGACAGGAACTTACGCAGGCTGTTATACAAACATCCTGCTCCCTTTTAAGGTGGAACGGAAATATCCTAACAGTATTCTGCGTATAAATTAAATAAGCAGGGAGACAAAATACAGCCTTGTCGTACGCCTTTCCCAATTTTGAACCAATCAGTTGTTCCATATCCAGTTCTAACTGTAGCTTCTTGTCCCACATAGAGATTTCTCAGGAGACAGATGAGGTGATCAGGCACTCCCATTTCTTTAAGAACTTGCCATAGTTTGCTGTGGTCGACACAGTCAAAGGCTTTTGCATAGTCAATGAAGCAGAAGTAGATGTCTTTCTGGAACTCTCTAGCTTTCTCCATAATCCAGCGCATGTTTGCAATTTGGTCTCTGGTTCCTCTGCCTCTTCTAAATCCAGCTTGCACTTCTGGGAGTTCTCGATCCACATACTGCTTGAGCCTTCCTTGTAGAATTTTAAGCATAACCTTGCTAGCGTGTGAAATGAGTGCAATTGTGCGGTAGTTGGAGCATTCTTTGGCACTGCCCTTCTTTGGGATTGGGATGTAGACTGATCTTCTCCAATCTTCTGGCCACTGCTGAGTTTTCCAAATTTGCTGGCATATTGAGTGTAGCACCTTAACAGCATCATCTTTTAACATTTTAAATAGTTCAGCTGGAATACCATCACTTCCACTGGCCTTGTTATTTGCAGTGCTTTCTAAGGCCCATTTGACTTCACTTTCCAGGATGTCTGGCTCAAGGTCAGCAACCACACTACCCCCTTCATGGATCACTGCCTTGCCGTGGCGAAGGGGCTTGAAGAACTCAGAGAAGCTATGAACTACGCCGAGCAGGGCACACAAGACGAACAGGTCATAGTGGAGAGTTTTGACCAAACGTGATCCACCTGGAGGAGGAACCGGCAAGCCACTCCAGTATCCTTGCCAAGAAAACTCCATGGACAAAGACAACAGGCATATAACAGATCTAGCTGGTGCTTTTTTTCTTTAAAAAATGTTTAGGGGTAATTTCATTTCCCTACTCCATATTGAAATACTGCCCCTCAATGAGGCCAAACGTAGATTCACAGAATGTTTAGGGGTATGCGTACCCATCCCCCCAGAAAAAAACACTGCATCTAGCACAAACAGAACAAAACACTGATCTGTACAAAATTTTATTCTGATTTGACGGTTCTCATTTGCCCGGTGTAGTGTGCTTTCTAGGTGCATTTAACGGTGTCCTCAAACAAACAGGTAAGTTAACAAATACCATCTAAGTGTGTTGCGTTACACATGTTAGCTCAGCAGTAAATTTCATTACTTTTCAATGGGTCTTACTCTCCAGTAACGCGCAACAGGGATGCAGCAGAAAGTAAATGACAGAAAGAATGTTTGATGCCTGACGCAAGAGTGAAATGAAAAAACATTTCCGTCCTGACTTAGAGAAGAGAAACTCTACTAGAGTCATAACCATTGCTTCTAAGAAAACCACAAACCAGCCTGTTATCACGTAAGACTTTGTATGCTTTAATACCACATATCCAACCACTCAGAGACTTCGGCGGTGAGAAAACGGTTTTACATCATAGACACGAAGAGGCTATGCAAATAAGACAGCTAGTTTTTAAAAGGCACTGACAATGGTGTTTTGTGCTTTCCTGATGCAAGCTCTACATTCAACTATCGAACAAGGTGTTTCCAACTTGTATACAAGGTTAGTGTATGTTATAATTAATTGAGTTCTATAGGACTATACTGAAATAGCAGGAACTTAATTAGTTTTATCCATATTTCTGCAGAAATATTTTCTGTGGAGTAGCTTCCTGGTATAGTAACTCGCATAATTTCATGTATTTTGAGATTATGCTTCCAGTGCTGACAAAGCTCAACAGGGTAGCTCAGGCCTTGCATGTAAATAGTGCCAGGGTCAAGCCATGGCATCTTCAATTCGGGTAGGAGGTGATGAGAAAGACGTTTCTGTCTGAGTTCCTTGGAGCTGCTGCCAGTCAGAACAGACAATATTGGGATAGGTGGACTGACCTGGTTTAAGGCAGCTTCCTATGTAAATCCAACTTGTCATTTACACACTAAGATTAAAACAAGTAGTCTTGGGGCACCTGAAAGGCTAACACATTTATTATCGCATAAACTTTCCTGGACTATAAACATCAGGTGCATTTAGTGTTTTTCTGATACATAAATATCTTCTTCACCCTGTGCCAGAGATATGCAATGTGATGCCCTCCTGATATCGTTGGACTCCAGTGTCCATCAGCATCAGCGACCATGGCCAGTGGTCAGGGATGATGGGATTTGTAGTCAAGCAACATCAGGAGGGCATCTTCTTGGTGGCTGCTCCCAGACTTTCAATAGATTTTATAGTTTTATATATAGTATAGTTTTAATTCTATCAATGCTTCATTGTGTTTTAATTATTGTGTTTTTAGCAGTTCTTTTTTTTAATCTGTAAACTGGTTTTAGTCCCATCAGGGGAAAAGGTGGGGTATAAATAAATATAATTATAATGTTGGCTACCCCTGCCCTACCTCTTGCTCTTTCTATGCTGAAGATCCTATATACTTCCCACTGAAATTTAGAGTGGGAAGCTAGTTAAATCTTACACTGGAAGTACCAACCAATAAGGGCTGTGACAGAATGAGTCTAGCCTTTTTCTATCTCTATGCTGTATAGTCAGGCTTTTTCACCATGTAGCCAAGTGCTGTCTAGTTTAGTGACAGTGGCTCTTTAGAATCTCGGACAGAGACTTTCCCCATTACCTGCCACCTGATGAGAGACCCTGGTCTTTTGTGTGTTTTCTTGGTATTTAATAATAATAATAATAATAATAAATTTTATTTATATCCCGCCCTCCCCAGCCAAAGCTGGGCTCAGGGCGGCTAACAACAATCAAAATAGTCCAACATTCTAAAAACATTCATTATAAAATTAATTAAAATCAAATTAATGGCAACCATCAAGCAAAATTCTGTGCACATTGCCAGAGGAGGGGGTCAGGCTGCGCCCTGACCAAAGGCCTGGTGGAACAGCTCTGTCTTGCAGGCCCTGCGGAAAGATGTCAGGTCCCGCAGGGCCCTAGTCTCTTGTGACAGAGCGTTCCACCAGATTGGAGCCGCGGCCGAGAAAGCCCTGGCTCTAGTTGAGGCCAGCCTAACCTCTCTGTGGCCTGGGATCTTTAGGATGTTTTTATTTGCAGACCGTAAATTTCTCTGTGGGACATACCAGGAGAGGCGGTCCCATAGGTACGAGGGTCCTAGGCCGTATAGGGCTTTAAAGGTTAAAACCAGCACCTTAAACCTGATTTAAAATAAATCCTAAACCCTGGTCATCACAGTACTCACTATTCAAAATGAGGCACTCACTATAGTCCAACAGTCAATCCAGCAATTTGGATTAAGAACACTTAAATTGACTTTGAAACTTCCTATTATTTACATGATGTGTCTGGTTGTTGTAAACGAGGGCAAGAAAGCAGAATCATAGAAAAGATGGAAGGGACCCCAAGGGTAATGCTGTATTGTTTTTAACACTCGATTGGAAGCTGCCCAGAGTGGCTGGGGAAACTCAGCCAAATGGGCGGGGTATAAATAATATTATATTATTATTATTATTATTATTATTATTATTATTATTATCATCATCATCATCATCATCATCATCATCATCATCATCTAGCCTAACCCCTTGCAATGCAGAAATCGCAGCTAAATCATCCATGACAGTTGGCCATCCAACCTCTGTTTAAAAACCTCCAAGGAAGGAGAGATGTATCTGTGACACGTGTCAGCATTCTGACCAATGCAGGACTGCAATCACCCAGAGGCAGATTTTGGGAATGGTGACCGGTTCAATCACACTGGGTACAGAGCCTTGGAGGTGCGACAATTATGATTTAGAATGGAGTGTGAGTGGCAGAGGAGCACCAAATTTCGGTGTCACAAAGCGTGCCGCTGAAATTTGAGACCCGAAGATCTGCCACTTCATTCACATCGCAGTCTGGTTGAACTGATCCATTTTAAGCTCCATGTGTGGCAGTGGTTCAACTCTAGCAAAGTCCTAATGCTTGAGGCCAGAATGTTAGCACCCACAGAACCATTTAGATTCTTCTTTCTGTGGAAAATATGGCGAGAAATTACATTGATCAATGTGATGATTCAATATACAGTCATACCTCTTATTACGTTTGCTTCAGGTTACATCTTTTCAGGTTGCGTCCTGCAGTGACCCGGAATTACCAGAAAGGGTTACTTCTGGGTTTCTGCGGTGGCCCGGAATTACCAGAAAGGGTTACTTCCGGGTTTCGCCACTTGCACATGCACAGACATGCAAAATGACGTCATGCGCATGCGCAGAAGTGGCGAATCATGACCCGTGCATGCGCAGATGCGTTCCTTTCAGGTTGTGAACGGGGCTCCGGAATGGATTCCGTTTTCAACCAGAGGTACCACTGTAGATTAAATACTGAGGGAGGGAAATGGAGGGGTAGATACAACAACAAAACTATCACAAGGGAGTAATGTGACCTGAAAAGAGCACAAGAAATCAGAGGAGAACCTGGCAAGGTATGTTTAAGTTTCTGAAGCTTATCGCTTTGTTATAAAGAGCTGGGTTTCCTCTCTCCAGGAACTCTGCAAAATTTTACCTCAGATAGTACTAATGCTATGACATTTGCCTGCAGAGCTCCTGCTGAACTAGCATTCTGAAAAGTTGGAAGCATCAGAGAGAACAAGTGCTGCACCTATCAGATTAAATGTTTCCTATGGCA
This sequence comes from Podarcis raffonei, assembly GCF_027172205.1. NCBI lineage: Eukaryota > Metazoa > Chordata > Lepidosauria > Squamata > Lacertidae > Podarcis > Podarcis raffonei. The sequence continues at coordinate 67,926,869 of NC_070606.1, forward strand.
TCCAGATAATCAAGGTTATGTTAGACTGAACATTTCCTTGTGGGCAACTGCAATCAGATAAGGTAGGTAAACATGCGTTCTTCTTTTACATTTTGCTCCACTGAAGGCTGCGCAAAAATATAAACTACATTTCTCACTTCATAATAATAATAATAATAATAATGTTATTAATTGCACTTGCCCATCTGTCTATGGGCTGAATCTACACACAGGAAAAACACTATAAATAAGTTATAAATTAACGAAAGGAAAAAAAACTCTATGTAAAATTGCATAGACAATGTTTTTAGCTCTACAGTGCCATCTGGTGTCACATGTTTATGACGCAGTTATAGCATTGTAACACGAGTAATGTAGCTGAGTCCTGGGTTGCCCCAGCCATTTATAGCAGAATGATTGGGCATAAGATATTAGGGGTGCTGGAAAGTTTCCCCTTCATAAGCAGTTTAATAACAGGCTTCTGAATCAGATCAGACCATATATTTTTCATAACCTATTTTGCTTAGTTCTTGTTTTACTCCTACTTGCATTGTAGTGTATACATCTATGTACTGTGCAACTTTCATTAATACTAACATGTCCTGTTTTAGGAACTTCCCATACTTGAGGGTCAAACTAGACAATACATATGACATGCATAAACTACAATCAAACCTCAGTCATCGAACATAATCTATTCTGGAAGCCTGTTCAGCTTCCGAAATTTTCGAAAACTGAGGTGCGGCTTCTGATTGGTTGCAGGAGCTTCCTGCACTCAAACGGAAGCTGCATTGGACGTTCAGTTTCCGAAAAGTGTTCAAAAAGTGGAACATTTACTTCCGGGTTTTCGACATTCAGGAGCCGAAATGTTCCAAAATGGAGGCGGTCGGGATCCGAGGTTTGATTGTATCTCTCTACTCTTATAAACACACAAAAACACACGCATACCAGCACCCACGACATACATTTAAAGCACTATAATAACACTCTAATACTGTGGTTTGCTAAGGGTGCTGAGAGATGTTAGGATACTGCTATTCCTCTACAATTAGAGTTCCCTTGGAAAACTGGAAACCATCCAGGGAATTGTAGGTGTGTGAGGGGAATAAGGTTCTCCTAACACAGTGTTTCTTCACTGTTGTTGGACTACAACTCCCATCATTCCTGACCACTGGTCCTGCTAGCTAGGGATGACAGCAGTTGTAGTCCAACAACAGCTGGAGAGCCGAGCTGGAAAAACACTGTCCTAACAACTCTCAATACCCCTTACAAACTACATCTCCCATTATTATTCGGGGGAAGCCACGCCTGTAAAAAGTGGTATCATAGCACTTTAAATGTATGGTGCGGATGTGACAGAGACAAAGTCAGGCAACATCAGAGCAAGACTGGTGGAAACTGGAGGACGGGACTGCCCAGAGGCTGAATGTCATTGCCACATTCAAACTCACTCTCACCAGCTGCTTTTTCTCGCCCACGGGGGGGGGGGGGGGGGATATGCAAAGTCACTGTATTTTTTCTCTGTGAGAAGAAAATTTACTTGGAAAGCAGAGAAATGGTATGAAGGCGGAATGAGTCAAGCAGTCAATCCTCTGCTAAAAGGGGCAGCCCCTTTCAGTAAAAAGACAAATCAAAACACAAAACAGTTCACACATCCCACAAGTATTATTTAGTCAGCTACAGGTGGAATTTTGGGACCATGGCACCTCACCCCAAAACGCCTTAGTTCAATTGCCAGGCCCAGACACAGATCGTGACCCGCCCTGAGATCTACAGGTATACAGTGGTATACAAATTTGACTAATAATAATAATAGGAATGGATCTAAATAATCCAGGTGCTGTTGTTAGAACAAATAATCAAGCTTTAATTATCTCTGCATTCCATTTTTGCTACTTATTTTTAAAATATCTCTTTACAGAAAACTGTCATAATGGCGAACTGCAGTGGCAGGATTGAGCAGGGCATAGTTACTTTTGAAATTATTCTTTACAGCCTACTCACCTTTTTCGGAGTCATATTTAATACAGTTGCCTTGTGGGTTTTCTGCTTCAAACTGGGCAAATGGACAGAGACCAGAGTTTACATGATCAATTTAGCCCTGGCAGACTACACGCTGGTCCTTATCCTACCATTCATCATGTACTTTCACTATAAGAACTGGCCTGTGGATGACTTTTGCTGTGTCATATTCGGAATCAGTAGCATGAACATGCCAATGAGCATCGGCATTATCATGCTAATAGCGGTTGATCGGTACCTTGCAATCAAACATCCCCTGAAAGCCAAAGTAATCAGGTCTCCGCGGAAGGCAGCTCTTTTCTGCTTATTGGTTTGGCTCTGTTGCTTGCTTTATACAATCCCATTCAGTCTCTCGTTGAAAGGAGAGTTTTGTTTTCATAAACTTTCTAAGGAGAACACAGCTCTTACCCTGGTCAGATTAATCGTTTTCTTTTTCATACCACTGGTTATATTGTTGTTTTGTTCCATACAAGTCATCCGATGCCTCAGGAAGAAACATAATGCTGGTCCTCATGAAGAAAAGTTAACCCAGAAAGCCATCTGGGTGGTCTCAATCAACCTGGCCACCTTCATTATATGCTTCCTGCCTTTCCACTTGAGTTTACTCTTTAGCTACTTAGCAAAAGCATTTGAAGTTGCTGACTGCGAGGTGTGGCAAGCCATCGCCAATACCATACACGCAACTGCGTTAATGACCAAGCTAAATTGCTGCCTGGATGCCGTGTGCTATTACATGGTTGCTAAGGAATTCCAGGAAGCTGCAGCACTCTTGCCTCCCTTCAACGCAATGCAGTCCAGGTCCAACTTAACTCAAGATTCACAGCTGCAAAGCAAAACACCCGAAAATTCACAACTGCAAAGTTTAAACAGCTGAAATCACAACATCATTTTAAGATGCATCTAGTCTCACCTTTGGAGGACTATGTCCAATCAATCGAAACATCGCCTTTCGAACGCTATGTCGAACGAAGCCCCACAAACTATTCAAGACCAGTAAACAAATTGGATATCACGTTAATTTTAGTGGATACGTTTTAAACCGATGCTGCTCCCTTGAATTTTCGCCGATGGAGATCAGTGTGCTGGTTTAACATCTCTTGCTGAAACGGCAGATTATGTTCTGGATCCATACTTCTTGCGGAAAGATACATATCCCTGTATCTAAGATGATATTTTTCATGTTGAAATCCTGTCTTTATACTCAGGCCTTCCTCAGCTGAATTAGTGCTTGTAGTTTGATACAGCTTACAATGATCAATTTGTATTATGCATTGTAAGTTTGTTTTATGATTGATATACATTTGGTTGCAGAGTGCATATACTATATTAAGAGCTTTACCTTTTAAAAAAATAAATGCTGGTTTTTGCATGATGTGCAATATAGTTTTTATATAGAAGCATTGCGCAGTGGTTAGAGTGTTGGACTTGAACTAGGAGACCAGAGTTCAAATCCCCACTCTACTGTGAAGCTAACTTTCAGCCACTCACTGTCTCTCAGGCCCCCACCTGCTCTATACATTTAAAGCAGCATCATACCCCTATAAATATATATGACTTTGCCCAAAGAATCCTTGGAAGTGTAGTTTGTTAAAGGAGACCCCTATTCCCCCCATGGAACTACAATTCCCAAAATTCCCTGGGAAGAGGTATTGTTAAACCACTCTGAGAATTGTAACTGTGTGAGGGGAATAGGGGTCTCTCAAGTGGCGCTGTGGTCTAAACCACTGAGCCTGGGGCTTGCCGATTGGAAGGTCGGTGGTTTGAATCCCCGTGACGGGGTGAGCTCCTGTTGCCAGGTCCCAGCTCCTGCCAACCTAGCAGTTCGAAAGCATGTCAAAGTAGATAAATAGGTACCACTCAGGCAGGCAGCTAAACGACATTTCTGTGCACTGCTCTGGTTTCGCCAGAAGCAGCTTAGTCATTCTGGCCACATGACCCGGAAAAACTGTCTGCGCACAAACGTCAGCTCCCTCGGCCAGTAAAGCGAGATGAGCGCCGCAACCCCAGAGTCATTCGCGACTGGACTTAACTGTCAGGGATCCTTTACCTTTGCCTTTTAATAATTCTCAACACCCTTAACAAGCTACACTAACCAGGATACTTTGGGGGGAAACCATGGCTGTTTAAACTGGCATTATGATACTGCTTTAAATGTATAGTGCAAATGAGGCCTCAGTCTAACCTACCTAACAGGGACATTGTGCAGATAAAATTGGGAAAGGCAAAAGTTTGATTGCAAAATTGAGCTCTTTGGGGTCAAGGTGAGATATAAATGTAACACATAAATACATTTCTTTTTTATACACAAAAAGGAATTGTCTGTCAGTTAAAGGGTCAATTCATTACACACACACACACACACTCATTTTGACTCAAGAAAATCACCATTTAATCGGGACAAATAAACACAGTAAATGGACAAAAGTAAAAAGATTCACAAAATGTTTAGTGGTATGTGTACCCCCAGAAAAAAACCCTTTTGTGTGTGTGTGTGTGTGTGTGTGTGTGTGTGTGTGTGTGTTTTAACATACAAATAGTGATGTGCTTATTCTAGAAGGTTATTTAGAAATGCACATATTATTTGCATAATATACATGGTTATTTTCCTGCTAATGTTAAGTCTTGAAGCACAGTTCCTGGCAGCCAGGCTGCAGGATAACCACAAGCCTGGCAGACTGAGCTATGTGGTTTAAGGGTGCTATCATGCTGCCAAGTTGGGTTGCACCTTGATAGCTATTCTCAGAAACAGAAGTAGAACCTTCCATATGCAGTGAACACAGGAAGCTGCACTGCACCGAGTCAGACCATTGCTCCACCCAGCTCCATATTGTCTACACCGACTAGCAATGGCTCTCTCAGGGTTCAGACAGAGGGTTTCTCCCAGTCCTACCTGCCAGGGATTCTACCTGGGACCTTTGCATGGAAAGCAGATGTTCTACTACTGAGCTGCAGCTCAAATGCTCTTATTCAGGGTTCTTGCTAGCCAGCCATGCCCTTTTCAGCATACTGCATCTAGTTCCTTCCCTCTCCCCTGGTTTCCATCTCCCCTCCCACCTTCCAGCAGTCAGTCCGCATTCTGTGACCAGGAAGCATGAACACAGGCCTGATTGGGCTGTTTAGGGGGTTTCTTCCACCTGAGGAATTTTTTTTCCTAAAGTAGGGGGGGTTAGTAGGTGTACTTCTGCAACCCTTAGGGTCCCCCCAAGCCTCTTGATAGCAATACCACCCTCTTGTGTGTGGACGATGCCATTCTGGCTGCATAACTTAGAAAAGGAGTTCATTAGTAATATGTAGGACCAACTGGTACCTGCTGCAACAAAATGTTGCAGTTGGCAAGTGCTCCTGTTCAGGTTTCCAGCCACTCCTCATCATTCCATTCCTCCTCCTTCTTGTCCCCCCAGCAGAGGCACCAACTTGCAAGGGGGGCTTCAATGACTGGAGTAGGAGGGGAAGGAGCCAGCCACTGGAGCTGTCCTGCAATCAGCTCCAAGCTTTTTGAACATTGGGGGACCCAGCTCCTACTCCAAAAATATAGGGGGGGCCAAAAGGGCTCAACCCCCAGGAACTGGCGCTCCTGCCCCCCCGGCATTTCATTTTCCCCTCCAGCAGTCAATCAATGTCGTCTACCCACTGAACATACTGTACCTTTGTGTTTAAGACAAGGTTTTTTTATTAAGAAATTAAAATTAGGGGGTCGTCTTATACACGGATAGTGCATAGGGGGGACGTGGGATTGGTTCCTTTCGTGAGCCGGATATTATCAGCGGCTATTGTGTGTGTTATTGGTGGGACAGACAATCGGTGGCTTTTGCAATGTGTGTGAGTGTCGACATCAGTTAGGCAGGTGAGCGATTTTTGGCAATCCCTCCCCCCCAAAAAAAATGCTCAACAACTCTGCCCCTCCCCAAAAAAGCTCAACAACTATGGGCAATCTCCCCCCATTTTTTTAATTTGGAGTCCCCAAAAATAGGGAGGTCTTATACATGGAAAAATACGGTGCTCAGTCTTTACCGAGTTGCTTGTTTTTGTTTTTAAAAACACCCTTTGGGGGTTCCAACCCCCCGATAAAAAAATATTTTTGTACTTCTGCAAAGAGACGGCAGGCGGCTTGTATGACATTTCTCTGTGGAACCCATATCCAAAGAAGATGAGCACCTTATTGTGAATGAAAACAGGTCGCTCTGTCCCTATCTGTATTCCCCATTCTACACCTCTTCTCTTAGAGATGTTTACTTTTCCTTGAAATATATTTCAATACTTAATCGGGGTCATGTGAACAATGAAGTATTTGCTGTGATGGATTTTTTTACTGGATTCAGCTGAGTCATAGTCATCAATGGGGGGGGGGGGGGCTCTGAGAAATGTGCCGTCGGAAACAAAGCCTTAGTTTAAAAGATGGGAGATCTCCGACACGTCTTGTCAGCGTTGCAGTTTCATTGCAAGCACGCTGCTTCAGCCACAGATTGCCATGGGGGGAAAGTGAAGGGCACCAAGTGAAACCACGTTTCCAATTGCATCCAGCTAATCAGGCCTAACTATATTAAGGACAACAAGCAAATAACAAAGTGATGTGTCTCCATAAATAGTTCATTAAGAGACGAGGTGGTTCTGGTCCCATTGAAAGAGGTTATTAGATCCCCTCCCTAGACCCAGGTGGTTGTAGAAACTGTCAGCCATTTGCCACCATCCCTTTTTGTTTGTTTGTTTCAAAGGATGGCAAAGGGGTGCATTTTCCTTCAAGAATCAGGCATTTCGTCCTCCTGACTGAGTTTACTGTTGGTTTTTGAGCTTCAATTGTTTTTTATTTTACTGCGGCTGGTTTTATTGCTGTTTTGTAAGATGGTGTTTTCGAAAGCCTTACATTTAAAACAAAACAACCACTTTGGGTGTATGTGCCTTGAAACAACTGATCACGAACATGTGTTAAAACGTATTAAATAAACAATTTATTATACACTTTGACTCTCTTCTATCCTGTTTACCGCCTCTGAAGACAGAAAAGAATGATAAATGGGATGTGCATATTCAACGGCTTGCTGGTCACTTTTGCTTGCTGGTGTGGCCTACCTCAGGGATAAATGAAGGCAAGGGGAAGACCATGTAACATGACACGGAGCTCCTTGGAAGGACAGTACCAAAATGCAATAATAAATATCTGCACTGTACACACAAGTAAATACAAGAGCAATTTAAATATGCTTTAATGTGCGAAAACACCCTGAAAGTTGAATTTTATGCACTTATCTGAGAATAAGTGCTAATGAACACAATGAGACTCACTTCTTAATAAAGACGGATAGGTTTGTGTTGTTAGCTAATGATTCTGTTGGGCTATATATATCAAGTGAACAGGGGTCTAACAACACCAACCACTTTACAATCAAATCAAGATATATTGATCAACCAAAATAAAGGCAGTAGCCAAAAAAATCTTTGTCCATGGAGTTTTCTTGGCAAGGATACTGGAGTGGCTTGCCGGTTCCTCCTCCAGGTGGATCACGTTTGGTCAAAACTCTCCACTATGACCTGTTCATCTTGTGTGCCCTGCTCGGCGTAGTTCATAGCTTCTCTGAGTTCTTCAAGCCCCTTCGCCACGGCAAGGCAGTGATCCATGAAGGGGAAACATGAGTTTGTCATGCCACAAACATGAGTCTGACCAAACTGCGGGAGGCAGTGGAAGACAGGAGTGCCTGGCGTGCTCTGGTCCATGGGGTCACGAAGAGTCGGACACGACTAAACGACTAAACAACAACAGCCAAAAAAATGAACAAACAGATTTCAGCAAGCAAGCAAAAGTAGCAAGAACAGCACATGTAATAAACGACATATACAGTGGTACCTCAGGTTACATACGCTTCAGGTTACATACGCTTCAGGTTACAGACTCCGCTAACCCAGAAATAGTGCTTCAGGTTAAGAACTTTGCTTCAGGATGAGAACAGAAATCGTGCTCTGGCAGCGCGGTGGCAGCAGGAGGCCCCATTAGCTAAAGTGGTGCTTCAGGTTAAGAACAGTTTCAGGTTAAGTAAGGACCTCCGGAACGAATTAAGTACTTAACCCGAGGTACCACTGTAATACATAAAACTGAAGTTTGTTGTTTTTTACAATTGAGCAGTATACATTTTTAATGAAATTAATTAAATGATTAAGTATAGAAATACATGGGGTTACATCATACGCTTGAGTTTATTATGCCAAGCTTAGACTTCTTCTTTGGTGCAACAGGAAATGCAATTAAAGCTAAGCTACAACAGAGACTCAGTTCCAAGGAATTGTAGTTAGCAGGAAGTCAGCCAACCACACTTCAGAGAAGAAAGCTGTTAAGCACTAGAAGCCTGCAGCTTGCTAACTTCCACTTTGGGATCCTGATTCCTGGCCAGTATTAAATTGAAGATACCTTTTGAATGCTGGAAAAAATGTTTTCTTTCAAGGATTTATTGTCGGCTTTATTTACTTCTCTACTCTTCCTCCAGCTTCGTTATTGCTAGTTCACCACAAAGAATAATAGAATTGTAGAGTTGGGACCAAGGGGGTCATTTAGTCCAGCCCCCTGCAATGCAGGAAAAATTCGGCCAACGTGGGTCTCGAACCCACGACCCTCACATTAAGAATCTCATGCTCTTCTGACTGAACTATCCGTGAGCCTGTTGGTGTTAGTGGCTACAGAAAAAGGAGTAATCACACAGGTGACTGACCTTGGATCACTAGCAGCCAAGCCTTATTTCAAGATTGGGTAAGGGGAAAAGAGAATCTGGAAGAACTTTTCTATTATTATTATTTATATATAAAAAAGGCCTTGAAGAGAGATGTCTGGAACAGGAAGCAACCCTTACAGTTTACCATTCCTTTTGTGTGGTTGAGACATCATAGGCTGTTGTCATCCATGCAAAAATGTGTGAACAAGTTCTTTTTAAAATACAGTACATGGGTCTGGATTCAACTAGCAGGTCCCACTAGCCACACAAGGCCTTCTGAGAGCCAGTGTGGTGTAGTGGTTAAGAGCGGTAGTCTCGTAATCTGGGGAACCGGGTTCGCGTCTCTGCTCCTCCACATGCAGCTGCTGGGTGACCTTGGGCCAGTCACACTTCTCCGAAGTCTCTCAGCCCCACTCACCTCACAGAGTGTTTGTTGTGGGGGAGGAAGGGAAAGGAGAATGTTAGCCGCTTTGAGACTCCTGAAAGGGAGTGAAAGGCGGGATATCAAATCCAAACTCCTCTTCTTCTGCTGGCACAATGGGACTTCCCACCCTGTCCTCCTCATGCGTACACACACACACACACACACACACACACACACACCATTGCCTCTGGGAGGATTGTTCCACTATTTATGCAATCTCAAAGCTACAGTGGTACCTCAGTTAAGAACTTAATTTGTTCTGAAGGTCCGTTCTTAATCTGAAATTGTTTTTAACCTGAGGTACCACTTTAGCTAAAGGGGCCTCCCGCTGCCACTACACGATTTCTGTTCTCATCCTGAAGCAAAGTTCTTAACCCGAGGTACTATTTCTGGGTTGGCGGAGTCTGTAACCTGAAGCGTCTGTAACTCGAGGTGCCACTGTACATTGAATGCCTCCCATGATTAGCTAGTTCATAGCATCATAGAATTATAGAGCTGAAAGGGATCATGAGGATCATTAATCTAACACCTCATGCAATGCGGGAATCTTTTGCCCAGTGTGGGTCTCAAGCCCACAACCGTGGGATTAAGAATCTCATGCTCCTAGTTACTATTTATATTTATTAGTCGCTTTATAAAATACATACTGTTAAGTTGTGGGGGAACATATCAGACGACACAGCGATTCTTCCAAAGCAGCTCTTTATTTGTAAGCTGGAACAGAACTAACTGAGGAGCTCAGTCAGCCTGCTTATATAAAGCTCCAGAACAATGTAACTGTTGCCATTTTCTAAAACTATCCAATCACTGAACGTCACTTTCGATCCTTCATTTGCATAACTATCTACAGTATCCCCCTGCTGGCCCAGGGTGAGAACTTCAGTACATAACACATACGTTAGCTAACCTACAATAAGGTGCATTTTATCAATGCCACAAAGATTCAGACGACCAGTTTTGTCCAGTTTTGTGATGGCTCGCTGTCGCCATTTCATCTATGGTAGTTAAGACAGAAATAATGAATCAGCTGCCTGCTCACCTGCCAATCCCATCCAAAGCTGTCAGATTACTTGTGCTGGTGCTACATTTATATGGCCACTCAGGTGAAATTCATCTCCTCCCTCCCATCCATCCACCAGCTCTGTCATATCCAGGGCTGCCCAAGACACTCTGCTGCCTGAGGTGAACCAAAAAAATAGTGTGCACCACTGGGAACTGTAGTTTATTAAGGGTGCTGGGTCAGAGCATGGATAGGGAATATCAAGCCTCTCTGCTGGGGCTCAGACCTGCTTTGCACCCTCCTTATGATGGTAGTGGAAGAGCATTCCTCTTTCTCCCTTCCCTCTCCCCCCACCTCCCAAAAAACATGCCTCCTCTTTCGATTCTGCAGACTGACGTCTCTCTTGCATTTGCGCCATAGCTTACTGGCTGCAGACTGAAGCTGTTCTCCTGCAAAGCTGTTAAGTTGTGGGTAAGCATATCAGACGACACAGCGATTCTTCAAACAGCTCTTGTTTATTCACAGGCCAGAACAGAACTGAACTGAAGGGTTCAGCCAGCCTGCTTATATAGAGCTCCACTAGAACACAACAGTAACCATTTTCTATAACTATCCAATCACTGAACGTCACTTTCGATCCCTTATTTGCATATGTGGACCTGAACTATCTACAGTATCCCCCTGCGGGCCCAGGGTGAGAACTTCAGTACATAACACTGCCCATCAGGAGAAAACTGCACACATAGGTAGAATGGAACTTGCTCAGAGCCATGGATGCCAACTTCAATAAAATATTGGAGTGGTCCCCTCCCGCATAATCAATCTCATGACATGGTGCGCACACACCATTTGAATGGCAGTGCCCATCAATTTTTAGAGAAACACCCCAAAAAATATTTTATTGGGGGGAGGTCCAAAGTCCCCTTGGCCCCTAGGAGTTGGCTCCTTTGACCGGGACTCTCTGGGTTAGTGGAAGGGAAAGGAAGGGAAATGAATATGGCATGAAATGGGAAGGAAAAATGTCATGGTGAAGCAAGGGGCACTAAATGGAGAAGGAAAATTGGGGGGTCGGGCAGGAGGAGAGGGAAAGCAGGGAAGTCAAAAAGCAAGGAGGATGAACTGGAGGGAATGCAGGGAAGCCAGGAAGCAAGGAGAATATTTTTTATTTATTTTCTTACTTACTTCTTATATGCCCTTCACCCTAAGGTCCCAGTGCAGCTTTGCAGCATTAAAAACAATATTAAGACAGTTTGGACTAGATGGGCTATTGCTCATGGGTAGGTAAACTAAGGCCCGGGGACTGGATCCGGCCTGCAGACGGTCTGGGAATCAGTGTGTTTTTACATGAGTAGAATGTGTCCTTTTATTTAAAATGCACCACTGGGTTATTTGTGGGGCATAGGAATTAGTTGATTTCCCCCCAAAAAATATGGTCCGGCCCCCCACAAGGTCTGAGGGACAGGGGACCGGCCCCCTGCTGAAAAAGTTTGCTGACCCCTGGGCTATTGGCTTGATCCAGCAGACTGTTCTTATGTTCTTAGTGAGATACTGCGCTGTATTTTGCAACAGACCACACGACTTCGAATGCATTTCCTTGACTAAGCATTATTTAACAACAGAAAAACAGCAGATGACTTATTAGTCATGGAAAAAATTGTGTTTGCAGAAAAGCCTATATACATGTAAATAGATAAAGATCTAACTGACAAAGATATGGTCTTAAAAATTTTCCCACTGTGCCTACGAATTCTGAGAAAACTAACTTCAAAATTAAAATACTAAACTTTTCAAGATATGATTTCAAGACAACTTTTCAAGAGCGAAACAGCTGGTTCACAGGAAAAACAGGCTGTGAGAACAAGATTTTCAAAAGAAGAGGCTGAGTAGCCAGACTTATAACACTGAGTTGAAAAGAAAACAAACCTACGGCAAGGATACTCCAAGCTCAACCAAAAGATCCCAGACTTGTTCAAGTGGACTACTTGGAACTGTTGAGTGGTAAGTTCTGCTGTGTGGAGACATTGTCTTTGTGCGTTTAATCTGATAGTTCTCTCTGCTGCAGCTGATCACCACACAGATTTGCAAAGTCTTTGCTTCCAGGGTTCACATCTGCCTATTTTTTTAACAGCTGCCAGTTTAGAAGCAAAGACTGAGTTTACACAGCAGTGGATTGCAGCCTGCCCAAAAGGTTGTCCTCAGGCTTTTCAGCAGGCTAGAATCCACTACTGTCTGTAAACTCAGGCTTTTCTTTCTAATCTAGCAGCTGTTAAAAATATGCAGTTGGGAAGCAAATAGTGTGAAAATCAAAAATGTGGGTGGCTTGTTTATCTTCCTCTTTTTAATCTCATGATGGGACAATTTTCTCCATTTGTGAGATGGTGAAGTCCTTAAATAAGACTCTGCAAGGTCAACCTTACATATTATTTGTTATGTACATAATTTATATGCTATCTTGTTATTCTAATTTAATTGCTAGATAAGGACAATCACTTTGCATAGTGGGAATAGAACAGAATATTCTAATAGATGCTCATTCATTGGTTTCAAAACTGGCAAGCAATGGTTGGCTGCAGTGTTATGGACTAGCTGTAGTTTCCAAACTGTCTGCAGAGTAGCCGAAGTTTGAAGTTACCAGGGCATGGATCATTGTGACTAGTCTCCCTCTGTCTACAGTCAGCACATCAGCCTCAGCGGATAGAAAGTCCTTTGTGACACCAAATCTAGTTGAGTTTCAAGAGATTGTCATACAGGACTCCTTGACTACATTATAATGGCAAATGACTATAACTGTAAACTGTGTTGGCACTAACACCATGTAGTTAGCTCCAAGTATGATTGCAGACACTTCTGGTTCAGGCTGGTTATCATAGGTGCCAACTCCCTGGGGCCCTTGGTGCCAGAGCACTCACAAAATTCCCTATACAGTGGTGCCTCGCAAGACGAACGCCTCGCAAAACGAAAAACTCGCAAGACGAAAGAGTTTTCCGTTTTGGAGGTGCTTCGCAAAACGAATTTCCCTATGGGCTTGCTTCGCTGCCGCCCGCCAGCATTTTAAAAGCCCCCGGGACAGCGGAGACTTCTCCGCTGTCCCGGGCGATCTGAAAATTTTAAAATCTCCCCGGGACAGCAGAGACTTCTTCGCTGTCCCGGGCAATCTGAAAATGCTGGCGGGAGGCAGCGAAGGCTTCGCTGCCGCCCGCCAGCATTTTAAAATCTCCGCTGTCCTGGGGGCTTTTAAAATGCTGGCAGTTGGGAGGAAAGCCCTCCTGTCCCCGGAGCTTGCGGGGTGGGAGGTGGGGAGAAGGGCTTTTCTTCCCACCGCCAGCCTTCAGAACAGCCTTCTGAAGGCTGGCGGTGGGAAGAAAAGCCCTTGTCCCCCCCCCCCCCAGCCTTCAAAAGAGGTCGGGGGACAGACTGTCCCCGGACCTGGTCTGAAGGCGGTTTCCATAGGAACGCATTGATTGATTTTCAATGCATTCCTATGGGAAACTGTGCTCGCAAGAAGAAAAAACTTGCGGAACGAATTAATTTCGTTTTGCGAGGCACCACTGTAAAGGGGCCGGGCACTCACAAATTTCAGTGCCAGGGCCATGCACGCTGTATGGCACCCACAGTCCCGGGCACCTATGGTTGCGGAGCCAAACTGGCACTCCTGCTAGTTATAATCATGCCGGGGGGGGGGGGGGAAGAGATCTCCAGTTATATTTATAATTGATCAGGACTACATGGGTATCTACTGCTATATGAGGATAAATAAAACTGATATGCTTTTATGAGGCTGCTGTCATAATTTATATGACAGTGCTGCTTACATATTTAAATAAGCGTACATATTTAAATAAGCAAAATATTTGGAATGCAAAATTCTGTAGAAATATGAAAGATTATTATTAACAGCTTGAATGCTGTCATTACATGAATATTATTGTTAATGTTATTTATAAAATTTGCACACTTCCTTTCATCTGTAGATCCCAGGGTGGATCACAGCGTTAAAATACAGTGGTACCTCGGGTTAAGTACTTAATTCGTTCTGGAGGTCTGTTCTTAACCTGAAACTGTTCTTAACCTCAAGCACCACTTTAGCTAATGGGGCCTCCCATTGCCACTGTACCGCTACTGCACGATTTCTGTTCTTATCCTGAAGCAAAGTACTTAACCCGAGGTAATATTTCTGGGTTAGCGGAGTCTGTAACCTGAAGCGTATGTAACCTGAAGCGTATGTAACCCAAGGTACCACTGTACAAGATAAAAACACAAAACACACAATAAAAATGATAACAACCCAATAACCCCACTCCCCACACCCGCTCCCACTAACACATCCCAAAGTGCACAGGATGTTAAACAGCCAAAGGCCCTGTGGAAGAGGAACGTTTTTGCCTGGCCACTAAAGGTATATAATAACTATAGCATGTTTCTTTTACAGCACCGGTATGGAAATGACCCAAGAAGTGAGTCAGGAATTGAACTGCAACACCACTAGCAGTCAAGAGATATTTCTCACTCAAGCACTTATTTATATCCCCATTTTCTGCTTTGGAGTCGTCCTGAATGCCTTGGCCTTGAAGATATTCTGTTGCACTCTGAGCAAGTGGACTGAAACGAGAGTATACATGACCAACTTAGCCATTGCAGATTTTTTGTTGCTTTTTACTTTGCCTTTCAAGATGGCTTATAAGACAATCAATGTGACTACACTGTGTTTGGCCTTTGAGTCTGCATACTTCATTAACAGGTATATGAGCATCTTCCTTATCACCATCACAGCAGTTGATCGATACATTGCCATAAAATATCCCCTCAAAGCAAGGCATATACGGTCCCCTCTGAAGTCAGCTGTTATCTCTGGGTTTCTCTGGGCCTTGATGATCAGCATTGGATATGTAACTAAAAAATTTGAGAAACGAGCTTCATCAGGCACTTGCTTTAGAAGGATTTCCAGAGAACCATCAATGTATGCCTTTGCATCTGTCATTTGGGGATTTTTTATACCATTAACTATTTTTAGTTTCTGTTCCATTCAAATCACAAAGAAACTCGTGAAGAAGAAGAAAACAAACCCATATGAAGAAAAGCGCATCCAGAAAGCAATCAATATCATTTTTGCAAATATGAGCATATTTGTCATATGCTTCTTACCTATTCATCTTGCATACTTAATTCGGTCCATAGCTGACTTCACTGAAGCCAGCTGCACTCACATAGAAAAAATTGACAACTTTACAAACCTTGCAGGAATTATTGCCAACACCAACTGCTGTTTGGATGCCATTTGCTATTACTTTGTGAACAAGGAATTCCAGGAAGCTTCCATGAAACTAAAAACCAAATATCTAACACAACAGAAACAAGGCACTGAAGATCAAGACCTAAAGACTGCATGCCCAGATATACGTAATGGTGACAAGTGCACTACCACTCAAAATGCTGTTTTTTCTGTCCCCCAAAGTGCTCCAACAAATAATGTGCCATTATTACTGCTTCAATGCAGCTCTTCTCAATTACTTCTCAATACAGTGGTACCTCGCTCCCACCCAGGTGGGTCAGAGCAAGGAAGTTGCGCCGCAGACTTGTGCCGCTGCCCTTGGCTACATGGTGCGCGCGGGGCTGCTGGCTGCCGCCGCCATGCCGATGGAGAGCCGGTTCCCCATCTGCAGGACGCTGCAGTACCTGAGCCAGGGCGACATCATCTTCAAGGACGCCATGAAGGTGATGACGGTGAACTACAACACGAGGGGGCCTCTCAGCAAAGGAGCCAGAAAATTTGTATTTTTCAACATACCTCAGATTCAGTACAAAAACCCTTGGCTTCAGATTGTGATGTTTAAGAACATGAAACCACCGCCATGCTTAAAATTCTATTTAGATACTGGAGAGCAAGTCCTGTTTGATGTGGAAGAGAAGACCAACAAAGAGATCGCAGAACATGTTAAGAAAGTTCTTGGTAAAAGCGAGGAGACACTGCAGGGAGAAGCACAAGAGAAAATGAAGCTACGGCATCCCACAACATTTGGCCCCAAAAAGTACCACTTGCGGCAATGTACGTGTTAAATTGGAGGCCATATTGCCTGCCCTGGTAAAGTGCCATTACCAAAGGAGATGACTGGGAAATATAGAACTGCCATGAAAGAGAGTGCTGCTTCCTAAGCCAACTTTCTACAGCAGGGAGTAAAGCATTCAGACTGACAAGAAAGTGGGCATCTTAACACTGATGACAACACATTGGTCTTTTTACAAACCACCATTTAAGTAACAGAAAAATATCTGGACTTACTTAAACCAAGTAAGGATGAATCTTTTAAATAAATTATGGAATTAAAAAAAAATACAGTGGTACTTCTAGTTAAGAACTTAATTCGTTCCAGAGGTCTGTTCTTAACCCAAAACTGTTCTTAACCTAAGGTACCACTTTAGGTAATGGGGCCTCCTGCTGCTGCCGTGCTGCCACCGCGTGATTTCTGTCCTCATCCTGAAGCAAAGTTCTTAACCTGAGGTACTATTTCTGGGTTAGTGGAGTCTGTAACCTGAAGCGTTTGTAACCCGAGGTACCACTGTACTGATAAAGTTGTGTTACCTCCACCAGCAGGGAATTCATGCGTGGGGTGTAATGTCTCTATACACAGAACACACCGTCCATCTCCCCAGAAGTCCCTCAGATATGCCATTATCCCTGCATAGAAACTCGGTCCATCTTAATGGCCAGTGTGTTTGTAAGTAGGCTAGTGGGTCATGAGCTATCTCAAGCAAACACAAGGCACTTGGAGACAAAGGGTGCCAGCTTGCTTGCAATGCAAGCTGGCTGACTCAATCAGCAGGCTCCTGGTTTGGCACTATCAGCTAACCTCCCCACTGCCAACCTGGTTCCAAAAAACCTTATAAAATTCAGGTGTCAAGACTGTGGCCTTCATTCTAAGCAACTTGTCTCATGGGGGAAGACTTTGTATCTGCCCTATATTATTTTACTAGCTCTTCTGAAAGGAACTACCACCCTCTTTCAGAACTGGACCTCTTGTCCCTTGCATTACCAGCAGCAACTGTTCTTTTACTCTATCCGAATGCCATGACCAAAGCAATAAAAGGTAAGGATAAAAAAGGTAAAGGACCCCTGACAGTTAAGTCCAGTCACGAACGACTCTGGGGTTGCAGTGCTCATCTCGCCGACCTTCCAATCGGCAAGCCCTAGGCTCAGTGGTTTAGACCACAGCGCCACCCGCGTCCCTAAGTGAAGGATAGCAGATGTTTATTTTAGCTTGATTACGGACTCAATAAGCAGTGATTTCATCCCTCAGAACAACAATTGACAGGCTCCTATAGCAGCCCGTACGCAGAGCTTTCGCCTGTCTCCGTTGATGCATTTCCAAGCCCCTTTAATATGTTGCAAACATTGAGGTCTTGCTGAACATGATTAGAAGGGACCGGATGGTTAAAGGTATACAGGTCGGAGCTAAACAGTATAAATTGAGAGCATTTGCAGATGACCTAGTTTTGACGTTACAGGAGCCAGAATCTAAAAGAGTTTTAGAATTAATTCAAGAATTTGGTCAGGTTTCAGGATTCAAATTGAACAAGTTAAAAACTAAGGTTTTAGAGAAAAATTTAACATTGACTGAAAGAGAGAAGTTTCAGAATGAAACAGGTTTGACTGTGGTTAAGAAAGTGAAATACTTGGGGATTAATATGACAGTTAAAAATGGGAATTTGTTTAAAGATAACTATGAAAAATGTTGGATGGAAGTGAAAAAAGACTTAGAAATTTGGTCAAATTTGAAGCTTTCCTTGTTGGGTCGAATTGCAGCTATAAAGATGAATGTATTGCCTAGAATGTTGTTTTTGTTTCAAACATTGCAAATTGTGGACAAGATGGACTGTTTCAAGAAGTGGCAGAAAGACATTTCTAAATTTGTCTGGCAGGGCAAGAAGCCCAGAATAAAATTTAAGATATTAACTGATGCAAAAGAAAGGGGTGGATTTGCCCTGCCAGACTTTAAACTTTACTATGAATCAGCAGCGTTCTGCTGGTTGAAAGAGTGGCTGCTTCTTGAGAACACAGACATTTTGGATTTAGAAGGTTTTAATAATGTGTTTGGGTGGCATGCATATTTGTGGTACAACAAGGTTAAAGCACATAAGGCATTCAAAAACCATATTGTCAGGAAAGCATTGTTTAATGTCTGGATAAGATACAAAGACTTACTTGAAAATAAAACCCCAAGGTGGTTGTCACCGATGGAGGCTAAGGCTCAGAAAAAACTTAATATGGAGGCCAAATGGCCAAAATATTGGGAAATTTTGGAGCAAGCAGGGGACAGACTGAAATTGCAGAGTTTTGAGAAATTAAAAGATAAAGTGCGAGACTGGCTTCATTATTATCAGATAATGGAGGCTTACAATTTGGATAAGAAAGTTGGCTTCCAGGTGGAAAAATCTAAATTGGAAACAGAACTGTTAGAACCCAAAACTAAGACTTTGTCAAAAATGTATAATTTGCTGTTGAAATGGAACACTCAGGATGAGACGGTCAAATCTGCTATGATTAAATGGGCAGAAGATGTTGGCCATAATATTATGTTTGCTGACTGTGAACAGTTATGGACCACAGGTATGAAGTTTACGGCATGTAATGCCTTAAGAGAGAATATTATGAAAATGATATACAGGTGGTACATGACCCCAGTCAAGCTTGCAAAAATCTATCATTTGCCCAACAATAAATGTTGGAAATGCAAGGAAACTGAAGGTACATTTTTTCACCTTTGGTGGACGTGCCCTAAGATTAAGGCTTTCTGGGAGATGATATATAATGAACTGAAAAAGGTATTTAAATATACCTTCTTGAAGAAACCAGAGGCCTTTCTCTTGGGCATGGTCGGCCAGTTGGTGTCAAAAAAGGATAGAACTTTCTTTATGTATGCTACAACAGCAGCAAGAATACTTATTGCAAAGCATTGGAAGATGCAAGATTTACCCACTCTGGAAGAATGGCAGATGAAGATGATTGACTGCATGGGATTGGCAGAAATGACCGGCAGAATCCGTGACCAGGGAGAAGTCGGCGGAAGAAGATTGGAAGAAATTTAAGGACTATTTACAGAAATATTGTAAAATTAAAGAGTGTTGAATGATGTTGGATAGAAATTAAGGGGTTTCTAGCTGTAATGTTTTGAGATAAGGATTTGCTGAGTAAATAATTTGAACTGGAATACAAGAAGGGGAGGTATGAGGAGGTCAGGGAAATAGTCATTGAAAACTAAGTATTGTGAAATGTACGTGTTTTTAAACTTTTTTGCTTTTTTCTTTTTGTTTGTATAAAAATTGGAAACCTTAATAAATATCTTTTTTTAAAAAAAAAAAATGTTGCAAACATTAACATTCTGAGACTAGACTGCAGTGCCGCTTTAAGAAATGGCTACCTTGAAGCCCTACCCCAAGCCGTCCGCATCTAAAAAATGAGCCACCTTTTCAACAGGTGTCTGAACACTAGCTAAGATTTTTTTTTCTTATTCGTTGCATTTGTATACTGTCTTTTTGCCAAGGCACCCAAGGTGGTTTACAGTTTATAAGGGCTGAAAAAAAATGATAGAACAGGCGAGGGAGAAGTCCAAATGGAGAATGCGCTGATGCTGTGTTTGCCTGTGTCCCTCAGTCTCCACTTCCTCCCACAGGGCAGAGGCTGTCCATCTAACTATGTAGAGATTAATTAGTATAGTAAGACCGTACTTTCGCCAAAGGTTGTAGCAAATAACCCTAGTTTACATAGTGGGATGAAGAACCAGCAGTCTGTAGGCTGGAAGTGGCCTATGGAGCCTCCTCAACCAGCATACAACCGGCCCACCCCCATTCCCTCTATGAAGGTTTTAGGCTGAAAAAGCCCCTCCTGGAGTTAATAGGAAGCCATTTTCAAGTTGAATTATGGCACTGGGGAACATTTACAGGGGATTGCAACTGAGGAGGTTGACCACAGTGGTTCAGTTAGGAATGAAAATAGCAGTGTCTCAGATTTTCCAGGGACAGGCCTGGATTTACAGAAGCCATCCTGGTTTCTGATTTGATTCCAGAATGTCCTGCTTTTCCTTACGATGGTCCTACTTTCATCAGAGAAATGTTGGAAGGTATGGAATTATGTGACCGCCGAACCAAAGAGATAAGTAACTATACAATCTTTAGAAGACATCTGAAGGCAGCCCTGTATGGGGAACTTTTTAAATGTTTAATGTTTTTATATATGTTGGAAGACGCCCAGAGTGGCTGGGGCAACCCAGTCAGATGGATGGAGTATAAATAATAAAATTATTATTATTATTATGAACTAGGACGTCCCTATTTTCACTGGAAAAATGTTGGAGGGTTTGAAATAGTCGTGTGTGTGTGTGTGTGTGTGTGTGTGTGTGTGTGTGAACTGCACTTCAGTTCATAAATGTCCATGCCACAGTACGGTATATTTGTCAGTTTTTAAGTTGCCACATACCTCCTCGTTTAGTTGTCATTCAGTGTTTGTGGGAAATTCCACTTTTATTTTTAGCATCACTTGGTTTCAGTTGTACCCACACATTTAACTCTTTGTTCTCTTCAACACTTTGCTCTCAAGAGAAAAATATCACGTTAATAAGGGGATGGAAAACCGATGGCTCACTGAATGTTGTTGGAATACAACTCCGATCACCCCAGACTATAAGCCACGCTAGCTGGGGATGATGGAAGTTGGAGTCCAATAGCATCCAGAGGACTATAGGTCCTACAACCCATTTTAATGTTTATTTGTTAGTTACAGTGGTACCTCAGGTTATGAACTTAATTCGCTCCGGAGGTCTGTTCTTAACCCGAAACCGTTCTTAACCTGGGGCGCGCTTTCGCTAATGGGGCCTCCTGCTGCTGCCACACCACCACCGCGCAATTTCCGTTCTCATCCTGGGGCAAAGTTCTCAACCCGAGGTACTACTTTCGGGTTAGCGGAGTTTGTAACCCAAAGTGTTTGTAACCCAAAGCGTTTGTAACCCAAGGTATCACTGTACCTGTCTATCTCCCATACAGCTATTTGCTTGCAACCAAAAAGGGCACGTTATCTAAGCATTATCAATGCATAACTACAGCTAGGGATTTCTCGTGTACTGTAGCCTTTCTCTTTCATGTTTTAGTTTAAATGTTATTACAAACAATAAACATAAACCTAGCAATAAATATATTTGCTTCTGCTGTTGTAAATCACTTATTTATTTTTTAAAAAAACACACGTTTTTCTGAGAAGTAGAGCATCACTGTCAGCAGCTAACTGCTTGGTGTAAAGTTTTTTGTTTTGTTTTGCAATGGTTTTTTGTTTTGCACTTTGGGGGCACTGTTTACTGAGTAGTTGTGCGACCAGAAATTTGGAAAAGAGGAAACCAGTGGTTCTTTTTACTTTTTCATTTACTCAGGGTAAGGGAAGAAGGAGATTGGTAGCTTGCTAACTAGTATAGTTTCTGAATAATTCTGACTGCAACCAGGAAAAACATTAAAGTTGCTCTACTATGTAATTTTCCACAGAGCACAGCTACAACACCAAAGATATGCATCTCTCTGACAGCATTTGCATATCTTCCCCTTCTTCCCACAACTAAGTACCTAGTAGTGGTGGTGAAAAAGTGTACTTTATATTTTGCCACCACTACAACACCACCTTGAATTCACCACAACTCCAAAAGGGTGACATTTAAAAAGAAACACAAACAGGAACTCTGGTCTGCTTGCTTCCCTCTAAAAAGAGGAAATAAAATATGTGGTGAAGAAGTTTACGGTTTGCATGCCAGTTGTTTTTCAACTCGGGTTTTCCTCAGCAGTGAATCATGAAAATGGCACGGCTTGTGGGGAGGTCAAATAATGAACTCAACGACGCTATGGGAACCCTTATCTCATTTGCATTCCATTCTATTCAGGGAATAGATTTTAAAAGAACATGTACTAAAAAAGATTCTATATAATTATTAGAACCTCCTTTCTATGATTTGTTCTTAGTCATCCATTTGAGCACAAACTGGTTGATGTGCACAGGTTTGTATGACACTGAAGATCCTGGTCCAATGGTTATTCTAAAAATGCTAAGCAATGTGGTGAAAGGGTTGTTTTCCAACGATGGATATTTAAGACTGATTTGCTTGCAGATTAGATACCAGTTAAAATGCAGTTTGGCATATTTGTTTACTCACAATGAGGGTTCTTAGACACATTTATTTCTCTAGATTTAACTGCCATAAGGCACTAGGGGCTCACAACCCTGTGGTGCTTGACTTAAATGCAAAGCTGCAACCGCAGGAGCTGCCTGCCCATTCCACGCTGCTCTTCCTCCTCTGGAGTTCTCATGGAGCACGCCAAATGGGTGTTTTCTGCCAAGGGGTGCCCACTAGCTCCTCGTTGGCCTCATCCGGGGTCATTGTTAGGAAGGGTCAAGCTCTCTGGCTCCATGTGGGCACCATACTGATGCTCTACCACCCCACCCACTCCTTCTCTCCTTGCAGGCTCCCTGGTGCTGCATGGCCCTGCTGCAGTTTGTGCAATTTATGCAGAATTTGCCACCAGACTGGCAGTTTGGGGGACTCAGTGTGTCACGGCAGGCAGCCCCTCTCCTTCTGGAATATTAGAATTGTAGAGTTGGAAGAGACCCCGAGGTTCACACATACACACCGCAAGGCCAGAATCTCAGCTAAAGATGGCCATTCAACCTCTGTTTAAAAACCTCCAATGAAGGCGAATCAACCATCCTCGGAGGTAGTCTGTTCCACTGACAAACAGATATTACCATCAGAAAGTTCTTCCTAATGTCTAGTGGGAATCTCCTTGTAATTTGAATCCATTGTTTTGAGCCCTACCCTCCGGAGCAGCAGAAACAAGCTTGCTGCATCTTCCATGTGACAACCCTTTAGATATTTAGATCATATCTCCTCTCAGTCTCCTCTTTTCCAGGCTAAACATACCCAGCTCCCTCAACCATTCCTCATAAGGCTTGGCTTCCAGATCCTTTATCACCTTGGTCGCCCTCCTCTACACGTGTTCCAGCTTGTCGATATCCCCCTTAAAATGTGGTGCCCAGAACTGGAAACGGTATTCCAGGTGAGGTCTGACCAAAGCAGAACAGAGTGATTTAGAAATACTTCTCTGTGTACATCAACAGCTGGCAGCAAGGTTGGATACACCAACATTCTGTATTTTGTGTATTTGCCTTGTAAATACCTGCTCAGCTTGGTACTTTCACCTCCTCTTGGCTTCTGATGGACTATACGGCAGCCTCAATTGGGCCAGCATGCTTTGCGCCAGCTCCTTGAGCATTGGATTATCCTGCTATTATACTGTAAAGGCTGGAAGCTTTTGTATTCAGACAGTAATTGTTATCATGTTTTTGCCATCTTAGGACTTTATCTGTCGGCCTGCCAGTATTCAGAGGGCACAGCTGGTAGAAAACACAGTAATATGTCCCCTGCTCAATGTGAGCTGCCAAAAAGCACATTACACCATAACACAATATTTAACCCTCCTGACAAGGTGTGATGAATTTGCCTGTAGCCAAGAGAATGAAGGAGATCTGTCTGTTAGTTCCTTCATGAGGACAGAATTCTGAATATTTTCACCAATAAAGTACTCGGAAATCTTTTTGCCAGTGATCCAGGAAAACAGAAAGCCGGTGTATTGTCCTCAGCTTTCTCAATCTTTATTCTCACTTCTTCCCCACTGGTAAAGCAGATTGTACCCACATCCTCTTTCTTTGTCTGGGCACCTGTAATGTTGCTAATCCTAGTTCCCTAATCACGACAGACATTTTCCAAACTTTCTTTTGAGATGGTCATACAGTATATGTCACTAGCGTCAATCTTTCTTTTCTTTCCCTTTGCCTTTCCCCTTGTCTAATATGCCCCTCTTACCTCATTATCATTTCTGTCTAGGAAATTAACTTTCTGCCTAGTTTATGCATTAAGCTACAAGTAAGACAAATGATTGTTTAATGCGAGCAAACAATGCACTCACTGCTGCACACTGCTCATGTCTGCGCTTCACTCTACCCCCAGTCCTGCTGCTTCTGCACCAGAAAGGACACAGTGTAAAACCAGACTACTGGTTTGTTTCTCTCCAAGCAAACCACAAGTGGAACCTAAGGTTTGGTTTTGGCTTACTGATCATGGTTTGTTTGTGGGACACAAACCATGAGCCCATACCTGCATGTAACCTATCTGGCTTGCTTCTCCCTCAGAAGGCAACAGGCAGGTGTGGGGAAAGAGTGAAGCACAAACTTCTGAACAGTATGCGCCAGCATACTGTTCATTCTTTAAACTAACTGTGGTTGAAGGTGGCATGCAAACTGGGCCATTGTCTAAATATGCACAATTCTGCCACATAGTGGTGTAAGTGTGCTGCTGCTGCTGCACTGTACAGTATCCAGTCTTGCTTTAGCCTGCAGCCACTGGGGCTAATAGCAAATGGGCTATTGATATGAATGTTGTTTCCAGTATATAATGGGAAATGATCACTGAAAGTCTGTAAGTAATGATGGCAGAAAAAACACAGATGATACACCTGGGAAGGCAAACGTGTGTGTTGTCAGCCAGGTATACAACTTCCTTATTGCCACCATACAATATTGCTACTTCTGAAATCACAGGCAGGGCCTCATCATGATTTATGACTTAAAACTCAGTCCTAAAGTGCTCCAACAGTCACTTAACAAGTAACAGCAAAATTATTTGAAATGACAGATAAATCCTACTTATTTTTATATTTGCTATTTATAACATGGTTTCAACGATCTATTTTGACTGCTAGTTTCCCAGCTTGTTCCGTTTGCTTTTCTACATTTTTAAGATAAGGCACTTTTTAAATGTTAGAAGTCTGACACGTCTTTTCAATGTATATCAATCATGCCTCAGCACATCAGTCATTACATTGTCTTATTTAAACAGGCCCTTGTCTAGAACTATTTTCAAAGTAAGTGCAGAAAGTTTGGCAGCTGGCCTCTTCTCTGAAGCAATGTAAATTACTGTAGTGTGCGTTCATCAAAATTTCATTTCTGTCTGTCTTTCCAATGTATTTAATATTCCAAAAAAAGAAGAGGAGGAGGAGGAGGAGGAGGAGGAGGAGGAAGAGGAGTTTGGATTTGATATCCCGCTTTATCACTACCCGAAGGAGTCTCAAAGCGGCTAACATTTCCCTTTCCCTTCCTACCCCACAACAAACACTCTGTGAGGTGAGTGGGGCTGAGAGACTTCAGAGAAGTGTGACTAGCCCAAGGTCACCCAGCAGCTGCATGTGGAGGAGCGGAGACACGAACCCGGTTCCCCAGATTACGAATCTACCACTCTTAACCACTACACCACACTGGCTCTCAGTGTACAGTGTGCCCCCCTCCCCAAATATATACCAGCAGAAAAGTTTGTGTGGTGTTGTATTATTTTGCAAAGAGTGGAAGGAAGAATGAGAAATATCCAGTCTAATTGCAATTTAGAACAGTGATTCTTCTCTGCAGCACCCTTACAGAGCTGTGCGGTTACAGAATATAGGACAGTGTGGCACAAGAACTAGGAGTAAAATCAGTCATCTTCCCCGCCTTTCCCCGCACATTTAATCTAAGCTTAAAGATGAATGCTAATGATAATAGGGGAAATTGTCATAAAATCAAATGTCTCCATTTAAATATGTAAGGGAAAAGGTATGTTGTAAAATGCAGCAATCATTGAAATGTTTTTGCTGGCAATAGCGTGCTTCCAGGGGTGAAGTCAAACCGCTGCATTAACAGCACCAAATGACCTCCCCAGGGAACAAACCTGGGCAGTGTGTATGGAGGTCCTGGGCTACCCAGAGGATAAGACCCGACTCTCGGCCTCGCTGATGTAGTCCAAAGGAAAGCAGAGCCATATGTATGGCACCAGCTAGGCTGCAGGAGTACCAGAAGGAACAACACACCATCCAACCATCTTAAGGACTCCACTCCAGATTTGTGCAGGGTTTACTCCTTAGTCTTTTCTTCTCCCAAAGATATCCCACAAGGCAGTTGGAGGTTTAGGTTCAGAGTTTTCCTTCCCAGGCTGATGAGCCCCATGTGCCCCTCACTTACAGGTACCTCTCAGCATGACCTGAACACAAGCAAAAGCACATAAAGGCACGTCCTGGGACAGGGGATGTAACCTTGGGGAAATCTCAGCACCTGGGTTACAATCAGTCTGCTAGCCAGAAGTTCCCCATCCCTGCTTCAGCTCATCCTGTTTTCTGAATGATGTTGTTAGATGTTGGTGGGAAGATATTTATTAATAAAGACTTCCAGCATCTGAACGAAAGCAACGTTGGCTGACAGCCGGCTGCATTTCAGGCAGCAGCGAGCTAGTAAAGCAACTCTGCCCCTGGCAATGAACCCTGTGAGATGAAAAATATTTTTGCCTGCTTTCTTCCACCATGAGTCACAAAAATAAAAGGCTAGAATACAACATATCAATATGGCCACAAGCTCAATCTCTGCTCTGAAGGATCCCTCAGCTCTCCACAGAAGATTTAGGTTGCAGTTATAGAAGGGGGGAAAGGAAGAGTAAGTCCCATTTACATAAGTTTTCACCATTATTGAATATCACCCAAACAGATTAAAAAACCTGGGATAACAGAAATATATTTGCCTATGATGCAAGGACCTATGGATATTATATAACAAATCTGCACTCAGTTTGTGATATGGCAACCCTACTGCAGCCCACCATCTATGTGTTGTGGGGGCCTATTGGCTGCTTACCTTTTTTCTTCTTCTTTGCAATCCCAGACAGGCAGAAAAAAAATAAGGTCTATTAATCTCTTGTTTGCCTCCCAAACATAGCAGATGAAGTGGGAGGCAAGGAGTTCACTTGGTGGATCACAGGTTTTGCAGACCTGTTTTAAACTCCTTTATTGAATGTTCATCTGCTATTTAAAAAGGAATGACCCTAGTGTTTGAACTTCCAGGGATATAAAAAAGCATTAAGCCAATTATGCTACCCAATTGTTATTGAGAGGGAGCATAGCTCAGCGGTAGAGCATATGCTTTATATGCAGACGGTGCCAGGTTCAATCCTTCACCTTTCCAGTGGATTAGGTAGCAGGTGAGCGGACAATACTGGACTAAAGGAATAATCAGGCCTGATAGACAGCAGCATTGTATGCTCCTATTGGTAAACAATTAAGAAGCTTTTTTCTGGCTTAAAATGCTCTAACCAATGAGTGCAAACACTATGGAATAAATGGCAAACAGTTGGCACTTAAAGTATTAAAACAAAACTTTATTAAAGTTATGAAATAACAGCCATAATTTAAATTATTATTTGCTGCTTGTATTTAGGGTTTAGCTCTTTTACCAAATACTCCCTTCCCTTTCCCTGACACTGGAATTCTGCCCACTGCAAATTTTCTGGTAATAGCCTAAGCCAAGGGCTGGTTATGCAACTGATTTGCAGTATTCAACCAACATATACTTGTTGAATTGACTGTTCGTATTAAACTTTATTGCATCTAGGCAAACTGCATAAGGCAACCAAGGCAGTTTCTGTGCCAAAGCCAGGCCGAAACCATGATAGAAATGGATCTAGAAAATCAGTCTTCTTCCAGAGTGTCTGAATCTGGTCAGTGACCACCCACTCATAATAATATTTTACTTAGAATAAAATCCAGTTTGATTTGAAAACTGCCTCCAATTCGATTAATCTGTGTTAAGCAGAACGTAACAGCTAGCACATAAAGGCATTCTTGCAATTCAGTGATTTTTGAAGATTTTTGAAGATTTGAAGAGAATATTAAAATACAGCCCTTCTACTCTTTTTGTAACCCTCATTACAAATGCTGAAAACTTATTTACCTTTACTTTCTTAAACCATTCTTTAAATGATATGCAGCTTTTCTAAATGTGGGTTCTGCTTCCTCCTTGTGGCAAGTACAGAAACTGTTTAAGACAGTTAAGAAACACAGGATTTCAAATGACAGATAGATTTCCCACACGATGGCACTGTTGGGTGGTTTTCTTTCTGAATAATGTTGCTCATTAGCTAAAACATATACATTTCATTGTGCATTTTGGAAGCTTCTGTATTAATTTTAAATGAGAGTGGTGATATTTTACAACACAATTGTACTGCGGTACATTATGTTTTTGGGATAGTGGTCGTTTTGTAGTGGGGAGTGAACTTAGCTTTCTATCCCTCCTAGAGGCGGATTGATAAAATGGTTGCTCCCAGGAGAGCAACTCAAGAAGAAGAGGCCTGATAGACCTAGTCTTTTGTTGGTTTTTCTGTATACTTGTTTTTTGCTGTTTTCTAAGTGGTTCATTTCTGAGTTTCTCAGTTGCTTTGAGCCATATTTTTGTGAAAAGCAATATACTGTAATCATATGTACATGCTTTGTTCAGTTGAATTTACTCCCTAGTAAGTGCATATAGGGACGCGGGTGACGTTGTGGTCTAAACCACAGAGCCTAGGGCTTGCAGATCGGAAGGTCAGCGCTTCGAATCCCCGTGATGGGGTGGACTCCTGTTGCTCTGTCCCTGCTCCTGCCCACCTAGCAGTTCGAAAGCACGTCAAAGTGCAAGTAGATAAATAGGTACCACTCTGGCGGGAAGGTAAACGACGTTTCCGTGCGCTGCTCTGGTTCACCAGAAGCGGCTTAGTCATGCTGGCCACATGATCCGGAAGCTGTCTGCGGACAAATGCAGGCTCCCTTGGCCTATAGGGCGAGATGAGCGCGCAACCCTAGAGTCGTCTGCAACTGGACCTAAAGTGCATATAAGGCTGCAGCCTTCAAAGAAGATAAAGTTATAAAGGGCAGTTGGTTAATTCAAAGTTTGGAGAGGGTAGACGTCTGTTTTCAATGCGCTTCGCAATCCACAATCATGGGCTACTTCACACATTTCAATTATGTGTGAAAAGCATGCAGTTTTCACACTTGACAGTGAGTGACAAAAGTGCATCCCCCCCCCATATTGTAGAAGGGTGCTTTTGTTGACATGGGGTTCCGACGATCCATTTAGCTCCCCACCCCTGCCCCCAGAAGCGAAAATGTTTTCCGCCTAAAGTGTCACGCTCCCCTCCGCCCCACAACCACCCCCATCATATCAGGCCACAACCACCCCGAGTTGGAGAAGGCCCCGTTTAACCAATCAGCGTGCAAAAGCGGAGCAGCCTCCGCCAATAAGGCATCAGTAGGGCGACCGAAAGGGGCGCGAGAGAGGCCGTTGCCCCCAACGGCTGAACAATTGACGTTAGTCTCAGACGGGATAGGGCGCAGAACGCTCCACCGGTGTCCGTGAAACTGGTCATCTCCGCGAGGCGCCATGGTAGGGAGCGGGGGTTTCTGTGGTGGGGCTTTAGGAGGGACGGCATGGCGGGTGTTGAACCCCTTCGGCTGAGGGTGTTCTGACGGGGGCCGTGAGCTCGGGGTAAGAGGGTGGTAAGCAGGGCCCTATGGCGAGCGGGGAGACGGAAACCCGAGGTCTCCCGCGTCGTTCGCGGCGAAGGCCGGCCGACTCGTGGCGCGCGAGCACGAGGGAATGAGCGGCGGTTTCGGCAGCCAATGGAGAGCGGCCGCGTGACCCCGAAAGGCGCGAATCTTGCCGAGAGAGTCGGTTGGCTTCGCGCCGTTGGCGGTCTTTCCTCAGGGCCGAGAGCGCGAGGGCTGACCGTCGCTTCGCCTCAGATTTGCCATGGTGGGTAGCGGTGGAATATTGTGGTTTTGCTATTAAAGGGTGGCATGGAGGAGGCGTGAAAGCGATCGCTTTCCTTTGAATCAGGCCCACAGTGGGATAAGTCGGTGTTGAAATGTAAAACTGGGTATTCTGGCATGAAATCGTGGAGAAGGGCGAAAGGAGATAGTGGTCGGGAGGGAATGCACTGTAATTATAAACCGTTTGGGAAGTGCGTAGTGGCCAGATTATGGCAAAATGCTGTGAAAGATGACAGGTAATGAGTGCATAAGTAAAACTTAATTGGATCATATGGGAGGTAAGAGAAATACATCCTCTTTGAAAGTGTTAGTTAAACAGGCCTCGGATATTCCATTAAATAGATTATCTAGGCTGAGATAGTGGTGTGTTTGAAAAGAGAGCCACTTTAAAAAAATAGTATTTGGTGTCTGTGATGGTACATTTTTTTTTTTTTTAATTCTCAAGTCATTTACAAAAGAGCAAACTAATTTTCACTCTTCTATGTGTCTTTGTTCTGTGTTTTTTTTAAACAGCGTGAGTGTATATCTATCCATGTTGGACAGGCTGGTGTTCAGATTGGTAATGCTTGCTGGGAGCTGTATTGTCTGGAACATGGAATCCAACCTGATGGTCAGATGCCAAGTGACAAGACCATAGGAGGTGGTGATGATTCTTTCAACACTTTTTTTAGCGAAACTGGAGCTGGCAAGCATGTGCCTAGAGCTGTCTTTGTGGACCTTGAGCCAACTGTGGTTGGTAGGTATATTGCTTCTTTCCAATGTATAAAATTGCTAGTGTTAAGTAGACTTTATTGCAGTTTTGAGCAGTATATTAGAGTTATTATAGATTAATATTAACTTTAGCAATACAAATTTTACAGAATAGTTTTGTGGCAAGCTATCTGTTTTTACCATTTCATGCATAATGTTTTAAGGCTAAATGCATCAGGCAAAGGTGAAATAGGAATGGTTTACAAGATTCTTTATAATTTTTTGTAGATGAAGTGCGTACAGGCACTTATAGGCAGTTATTTCATCCTGAGCAACTTATTACTGGAAAAGAAGATGCTGCCAACAATTATGCCCGAGGCCACTATACCATAGGAAAAGAGATTGTTGATTTAGTGCTGGATCGCATTCGCAAACTGGTAAGTTTTAGTAGAAAACTAAGAACAGACACCAACCTATTTCGCTACCTTTCAAACTAGTCAGAAAAAAATATTCTATTATGAAAATAGGAGAGTACATTTAAATTGAAAGTATCATTAACAGGCCATAAATCCAAAGGACACACACAACCAAATTGCTAATCACACCCTCCTTACCACCTCCCATCTTTATACAAACTTAACTTACAAGTAAAGACCCATCAATCTTGAATTAATTTGACATCTGCACAGACAGCTATAGAACTACTGTAAGTGAGTAGGTTTTTGTAACACATACACTTGTACAGAGAGCAGTAAAATATCAACACATGAGTATTGCATAGGGATCTTCTATGTTCACAGGATTTTGGTATGTACAGACTTCCCATGTTCTGGTTTAGGTCCTTAATCTTAAAGGTATGATTTTATTGTGTCAGAATAGAGTTTAAAGGTGATTGAAATAGATTTAGTAGACTTAACAAAGACAGGAAAATTGTTTCTTTATTGCACATTAAAAAATATTCCCAAAGCCATGCACTGTAACTGACCACATAAATACCGTATTTTTTGCACCATAACACTCACTTTTTTCCTCCTAGAAAGTAAGGGGAAATGTCTGTGTGTGTTATGGAGCGAATGCCTACGGATGGCAGGGGAATCTGCTGCAGTCGTGAGCAGAGGATCCATGCTTCCCCTTCCCTCTGCCGTGGCTCGCTTTGAAACAGCAAAGCGGGAGAAGAGCCACTGAGTGGAGAGGAGAGAGGGACAGAGAGCCTGCTTGCTTTAAAGGAGAAAAGCAGGAGAGGAGAGGAGCCGCTTACACGAGTGTAAGCGGCTCCTGTCCGGTTGGCTCCTTTATCGCAAGCAGGCTCTCTGTCCCTCTCTCCTCCCCACTCGCTAAATAACAGCAAAGTTTTTCGCAAGCAGGCTCTCTGTCCCTCTCTCCTCCCCACTCGTCTTATAAGAGCCTTCTCCTCTTATACCCCTCTTCTGCATTATTAACAGCATCCTTTTCCACCCACCCCACACGTGTTCCTTGTCCCTTGAGTGCTTTTCCTTCCCTCCCCACTTAAAACGTGGTTACAAAGCACGGATCCACATGGATCCTCAGGATTTTTGCATTGGGCTACCCCAAACTCACCATCAGATCACATGTCTGTGGCCACAGCATGAACCACAAAAATCATACATCCACTGTTGCATTTAGAATATTTTTTTCTTGTTTTCCTCCTCTAAAAACTATGTGCGTGTTATGGTCGGGTGCGTGTTATAGAGCGAAAAATACGGTAATTAGAAGTCATTTTTGTGTCTTAGATGGGGGGGGCATACACCAGTAACAAGCTAATTTTATCCAAGGCAACTATTTATGTTATCTGAAATAGATAAATAAATTCTCTTTTGTTCACACATACCATTTTTTAATATTTTTCTAGAAATCTTTGATTTCAAGTAAAATGTACTAAAGATTTCATTTTACTACTTATTAAATTCAGTGCATTGTATCCAACATTAAACATATTTGTAGAACCACTGAAATTAATGGGCTTGATTAATTTAAGTTGACTTATTAGATCTACACTAAATAGAACTTACTAGTGTAGAATGCAATACTGAACTACTGCTTAGCTTTATCAAACATCAAAACAGCATATTTCATGAAATAATCAGACAACATTAAATAAGTCTAGGATCATTAGATTTTAAGACTTTTTAAGAAAAATGGAAGGAAATTTTTAATTAGCCAAATATTTTAAATGCACACAGTGAAAACAAATGATTTCTAGGAATGTCTTCATCAGCCCTGTTCATCACCACTAACACACAGCCCTTGGTACATTAAGTACACACTTGGAATACTAATATTTTGCTTGCTGTCTTTTTCTTCTAGGCTGATTTGTGCACAGGTCTTCAGGGTTTCCTTATTTTTCATAGTTTCGGAGGAGGCACTGGCTCTGGATTTGCATCTTTACTCATGGAAAGACTGTCAGTTGATTATGGCAAAAAGTCCAAATTGGAGTTTGCTATTTACCCAGCTCCACAGGTATCTACTGCTGTAGTAGAGCCTTATAATTCTATCCTTACTACACACACAACATTGGAGCATTCTGACTGTGCCTTCATGGTAGATAATGAAGCTATTTATGATATATGTCGACGCAATCTTGACATTGAGCGTCCCACTTACACCAACCTAAATCGTCTCATTGGCCAAATTGTTTCATCTATCACGGCTTCACTCCGTTTTGATGGTGCTCTGAATGTAGATCTGACAGAATTTCAGACAAATCTTGTCCCATACCCACGAATCCATTTTCCTTTGGCAACATACGCACCTGTCATCTCAGCTGAAAAGGCATACCATGAGCAGTTGTCTGTCGCTGAAATTACTAATGCATGTTTTGAGCCAGCCAACCAGATGGTAAAGTGTGACCCTCGCCATGGCAAATATATGGCCTGCTGCATGTTATACAGAGGTGATGTTGTCCCAAAAGATGTCAATGCAGCTATTGCAACTATCAAGACAAAGCGTACCATTCAGTTTGTGGATTGGTGTCCAACTGGATTCAAGGTATTTTAAAGCATTTTAAGTGAATTTACAAACCTTTCAGCCATTTCTTTATAGGTGGTTTTCATGGTGCACAAGCTGTCCATAAGTTCATTTTTAATCTGTTGTAAATTAACAACTAATAGGTAGTTGTTTTCACATTTGCCATTTTAACAGTGCAGTTGTAATTTTGAAAGTGAAATTAGTCAAATTAGTTCATAGAAAATGCTGCACTAATCAAATACGGTTTTAAAAGTTTCTTGAAGATGCAGGCCTCAGTCTAAAATGACAGGGTACATTTGTTCATTCATGAGGCCACTTTCATTCTTTCAGAGCAGATCCTTGTCACAGTTTTATTGAGTTCCAAAGATTTCCAGATACTTTTTAGAGGCAGGCCCATGTGCCGTGCTTTGTAATCCAAATGGGAGAGTATGCAGTATTCAGTGCACTTAAAAAACACTACGTATGAAATGCAAGTGCATTTTAGATATCCCAACAATATTAAACTCATGAAAATTACATTTCTTATTTGTCACTAAGAGGCACAAGATATCCAGTAATTTGGAAAGTTCATGGCCATACCACTTTTTTACTAATTTGTGGCAGTTAGCATTTCCTATCATCATTAAGCTCTCAAAGTAGAATATCAAAGGGTGAGATTTTTCCTTTAAAAATCTTGTAGCTAAGGACTATTATTAATGTTTCTATTTTTATTTTCCCTTTTACCCAGAGTGCTCAGAGCACTATACAGTGGTACCTTGGGTTACAGACGCTTCAGGTTACAGACTCCACTAACCCAGAAATAGTACCTCGGGTTAAGAACTTTGCTTCAGGATGAGAACCGAAATTGTGTGGCAGCAGCAGCGGGAGGCCCCATTAGCTAAAATGGTACCTCAGGTTAAGAACATTTTCAGGTTAAGAACAGACCTCCAGAACGAATTAAGTTCTTAACCCGAGGTACCACTGTATATAGTGGCATCGCATTTTATTCTCACAACCTTATAAAGTAGTGTAGGCAGAGAGATTGTGGCTACCCTGAAAATAAGCTTCATAGCATAGTTTGGGATTTGAGTACAAGTCTCCTTAAAGAACAACTGTTTGCTACACCACATCAACTAACCTATTAAAAGTAAAATAAAAAAGTATGTAACAGAAATCACCCCTTAACCAGACAGCTCATATAGAAATGGGCTGCAGATTTTTCCTCTGCGGAACAAAGACATTTGGGCAAGGAAGGAGGTCCAGTTTTCTCTATTCCCTCAAATAGGGGACCAGATGGAACAGCGCCCGTCATTGCTTTTACTGATTTTCAGAATTTGAATAATGTAGGTTTTAAGAAGTAGGGTTTGCCTATCATTTTTAAAGTATTTGTTTAGCATTGGGGGGGGGGACGACTTAACTAGATAGAGAGACTTTTAAATAGTTTGCCCTTTCCTGGTAGATTTTGTGATCTTTGTGTA
Source organism: Podarcis raffonei (assembly GCF_027172205.1). NCBI lineage: Eukaryota > Metazoa > Chordata > Lepidosauria > Squamata > Lacertidae > Podarcis > Podarcis raffonei. The sequence goes on from NC_070606.1 coordinate 67,961,801, forward strand.
TGCCAAAAAATGTGATCCTAAGATATTAATAAGTTAACCATATATTTAACAATATTATGACTATTATTATTTGAATTTATATACTGCCCTATACCCGGAGGGCTTTCTTGGCTGAAATATAACTTAATGATGACTGCATTCTGAATGTTAATCCTGTGTAGTTTTATCGTTTTATTGATACACACAACCCCCAGGTCAGAAGTACAGTCTGCTCACAGTGGGATCCTCATGATTGCCCCCAAACCCACTTATCCTTCCCTTCCTATGGTGTAGAAGCAGAACCTCAGGACATAGTGGAGAATAGATACATACAATTTTTATATTCTCACCTACCTGATTGTCTTGTTCAAGTTGCTTAATATTCAGTTCATCTCTAATTTTCTTTCTGTAATGTCCTTGCCTGCTGTAATGGGAAGTAAGGAAGAAGCAAAACTCATAGGCCCTGCAATGATTCCCTTGAATGTGGGTGGTGGAGCATTGTGCTGTAGGGAAACATAATTAAACTTTCATTTTTCTTCTAGGTGGGCATTAACTACCAGCCTCCTACTGTTGTGCCAGGAGGGGATCTGGCCAAGGTGCAACGTGCTGTGTGTATGTTAAGTAATACAACTGCCATTGCAGAAGCTTGGGCTCGTCTTGACCATAAATTTGACCTGATGTATGCTAAGCGAGCCTTTGTGCATTGGTATGTTGGAGAAGGTATGGAGGAAGGAGAATTTTCTGAAGCTCGTGAAGATCTAGCTGCTCTTGAGAAAGATTATGAAGAAGTGGGTGTTGATTCTGTGGAAGCTGAGGCTGAAGAAGGGGAAGAGTATTAGAGAAAAAAAGTAATGTCAGATGATTATTTGAAAATATTTTCATACTTCAGTTCACTTGTTCTGTTTCAAATAAACATTTAAGCGTTCTAGCAGTTTGGTTTAATCATTTAAAATAGCTTTAAAATCTTTCTTAGAATAGTTATAAATATATTCTGAGAAAAGTATAAAATAAAGTTTCTGTCAGAAATGCTATGTACTGCCTCCTAGATTTGAAGATCTATTCTCCCTTCGCCCTTGCATTCCTTTTGCAACAATCTTGAAAACCTGAAAAATTTATATTGAAAAGAATCATACTAATACATTACAGGATCCTAAATCTTAGCAGACATGTCTTTATAATGAAAATCACATGGGGATATCATTGTACACATTGAGCTTTGTGTTAAATAAAGAAACATGAATGAATGTATGTATATCTTCCATTATTTCTTTTTTAAAAAGTTTCTGTTTCCTATTCTATGGTTTAATAGAACCTGATAATGGTGTCATGTTCACCCTTATATAGGACATTTCCAGAACCAACTGGAAAGAATACCTCATGAAAGTATCCTTAAAGATTAGGTAGAAAAATGATGTAATCTGTCCATGTAAATTTTAAAATAAAGACAAATTGCAAGCAATACATTGAGAAAGGGAATATAAACCCATCTTTTCAGGCAGTCAAGAGTCCTTTACAAAGGTTTGGAGTCGTACCAAAGAATAGTATTTGTGTCTTAAGAAACCGGATCATAGCGTGAAGTAGCTTCCAGTTCATGTGCAATGCCATTCTGTATTAGAAGCAAAATTCACTGTGTTTTACTCTGAGGTAAGTACATACTACAATTTTAAGCAGCAATAGCATACAGGCATTAACTTTTTTGTTACTCAGTCATTAAACATGGATGCCTATTAAAGCTCCTGATTCTAGATCTCGTGTCCCTGCTATGCAAAACCTGCAACATTTTGACTGGTTGCAGGGGTAATTGTGATAAGTAACAATGGCAGCCTGTGTGTTTGTCTTTATTGTTGGGAATCCAAAGACTTTTATTAAGATTCATTATAATAGAAAATGCTGTTAAATTTGAAGAATGGGTGCTATTTTATATTTGCACGTTCATTCAAAATTGCAATGTTCTCAATGTTAAGTTTACAGTTAAACTTGAGTTGCATTTTTTACAACATTTGAATACTTTTCTAGCCTCCGGTTAGTATGAATAGAGCTTGCTTGTATTTATCCCTTGTCCTGTAAAAATGAGCTTTAACATTTGCAATTATTTGAACAATGGGTAGGAGTGAATGAGCCTGCGGCCACGGAATACTTCACAGCCTTGAACCATAAAACAGATTTAGGGTTGGATGCAATGCCGTATGAGGTGTGGGTATATGATAAGGGATGGCCAAAGGTTTATGGAATGCATATGCCAGCACCTTATTTCTGTATACATTAGCTATTGTTGCTGAGATAGTGTCAGGGTTGACCTATGAGAGGGTAATTTTCTGTTGGATTGAGAAATAGCCTCTTCCATTCTCAGGGCTAGGAAAGTCTCAGCAGCCATCTGGGATCTTGGAAGACATTGAAGGAGGGCCCTTCTATTTCAGCAGCTGAATTCTAGAGATTTTGATCACTTGGGCCCTGGAATGACCCTGGGGGGGCGGGTAAAAAGGTAAAGCGACCCCTGATCATTAGGTCCAGTTGTGACCAACGGGTTGTGGCGCTCATCTCGCTTTATTGGCCAAGGGAGCCGGCGTACAGCTTCTGGGTCATGTTGCCAGCATGACTAAGCTGCTTCTGGCGAACCAGAGCAGCGCACAGAAACGCCATTTACCTTCCTGCCGGAACGGTACCTATTTATCTACTTGACTTTGACGTGCTTTCAAACTGCTAGGTGGGCAGGAGCAGGGACCGAGCAATGGGAGCTCACCCTGCCACGGGGATTCGAACTGCCAGCCTTCTGATCAGCAAATCCTAGGCTCTGTGGTTTAACCCACAGCGCCACCCGGGGGGGGGAATACTAAGCAGTGGAGTTGTTAAGGTCATACTATTTTGCAGACAAACTTCCAGATTTGGGACTATTCAGCCCACATAAGCTTAATTAGATAACAATAATGACTTGATTCATTGTATCAATAAGAGGACAGCATCAGAACAACTGCAAGAGCTTAACATTTCTATGAGTACTATGTGGCAAAGGTATTGTGAAGAGCTCAGTTTGAGTTTTCAAAGGTGTTGTCAAATGGGAGTGGTCTAATTTCAAAGTATTAACTTGCCTCCTTTTAGCCACAAAGCAAATAAATTGGAAATGTGGAGTGGAGGAAAAATGCTAATAAAAAGGATATACAGTGGTATCTCGGGATGCGAACGGGATCCGTGTACTCATTGTTCCAAAAGAGACAGCAGTTGAAAAGTTAAAATCAGTATGTTAGAAGAGGAAAATGAATAAAGTAGAAGAACCAGCATAACGGGAATTGGTTTCAGCATAATTATGGGAAAGGCCAATTGAACTTAATTGTTAAGAAAATAGTAGGTCTACAAAAGAGAGAAGCAATTCCAACACTAGAGCCAAGTTAACCTGTGCATGGCCATTGCTTTCTCATTTCTTGATCATTCTGATTATGAATGAGCTGCCTCTGCAAACGAAAATTCTACCCCGTATTTGCTCTGTGAAAGCTCATTTTAATCAAATGATGAAAGTGGTTTTCTGAGATTACCTGCAGCTAAGGATTGTTGAAATATGGCTAATAATGCAACTGAAAACCAGGAGATGACTGAGTATGTAGAAGAGCTATCGAGAATATCTTGAAAGTATCCACATGAACACAAACAGCTGAAATAGATTTAGTATCTAATGAGTTTTAATTAAAGGCTATAAACTATTCAGAAGGCAGTGTCCCTAGTATTTAGTAGAAGCAACTACTGTGTTGAGCAGAAAATCCTGCTCACTAGTAAGACAGGACTAACAGCATTTTCACAAACCATTTATGTACAAGTTGACACTATACATCTTGATGGGTCTAGTAAAGTTAAATTACTTCATTTTGAGTTTGGATTTTCATAGGTGATCAGGAAGAAATAATATCACTGGTGCTGTTTTTGCTATAGGCATATGCGCAGCCTGTTTGTCCATCAATTCATATTTTAAAATGTATTAAGTGACATACATTAAGATGTTAAATTCTTACTATTTTCAATTCTGACATTGCCTTATGATGAATATTCAATCCACATATGTACTGGATGATTCTGTCATAGTCTGCCCTCTTGTACTATATAGCGTGGGGAAAACAGCAGATGACTCATAACGTGCATGTTTCCTGGAACTGAAGGTCATGTTTTATAAATGACTTTAATGATTGCTCAAAGTAAATTAGAAACTTTTTTACTCAGAAGTAAAACTCACAACTATATTTTGATTTCATCTTCAACGAAACTGTTGTAGAATAATATAATAATAATAATTTATTATTTATACCCCGCCCATCTGGCTGAGTTTCCCCAGCCACTCTGGGCGGCTCCCAATCAGTGTTAAAAACAGTACAGACTAATCTCATTCGCACCAAATACACTGACATCTCATTCTGTAAATGTGGCAGTAAGCTGGGGAGGGTTATAAAAACATGGTCGTGCATATCATTCACCTTTTCTTAATATCAAATGTAGCCCTTCTTTGGGAGCTCTAAAATAGTTATCCCAGTTGTGGGCTGGCTTTCAAAAGAAGTATGCAAACAATGCACTCCAGATCTAGCCCTATTCATTCCATAGGGTGCCAAGAATCAGTTTTGAACCACCTCCAATAGTGACTGTTAACCTGCAAGTGTAAAAGAGTAGCACTCTATACTGCATGCTTTCTTCTTTTCCAGCAGTTCATTAGCTAATTATTTACAACAATAGGTTAAGTGGCAATGCCGTTGTTTCAGTTCAGTGCAATATAAAAATCAGTGTCAAAGCCTGGGTTATGCTACAGTACAGTGTCTCTCAAGTGGTTTCAAATAAACATAATCCTATTCCCTAATCATGGCCAAATTGAGAAGCTTGTCACGCATGTTGCTAAATAAAGCCAGTTATGACTTACAAATACCATTTCCTCTGCTACAGGTTTACCACATAGTAAAAAGTGGAGCGTCGTATGCAAATACCTTTAAAAACTACGTCAGAAGGCTGAGGAATTCAACTAATGAGAGTTGAGAATGTTAGCTGGAGTTGACAGAATAGAGCTGCAGCTTTTCGCAAATGATGGCACCAGCTAATTAAGTAGTGTGCAGGTACATGTTTGTTTTAAGAACATCGATAAGAGGAAGCTAGTATTTGCATTTGGGATCTGGTGTTTATTCTGCTCCCGGAAAGGCTTTGTAAAGAAGGACCTACTGTTGATTCACTGAAGTAACATCCAGTGTTCTGGCTGGTTTTATGGAGAGTGAGTTTGGGGGTAAGTTCTATGAGCTTTAAGTACAGATACCATTGATCACATCTAGGATTTTAAATTTGCAATGCTTTATCTTCAGTTTGGCTAATAATCTGTCTAGATCCAGCAAGCCATCTCATGTAGTCCTCAATGCTGGATATGGCAGACCCTGGAAAATACTTGTGCAACTAAGGGACGCGGGTGGTGCTGTGTTCGAATCTAAACCACTGAGCCTCTTGGGCTTGCCGATTGGAAGGTCGGCGGTTCAAATCTGTACGACAGGGTGAGTTCCCGTTGCTCTGTCCTTGCTTCTGCCAACCTAGCAGTTCGAAAGCATGCCAGTGCAAGCAAATAAATAGGTACCGCTGTGGCTGCAAGTTAAACAGCATTTTTGTGCACTCTGGCACTCGTCACGGTGTCCCGTTGCTCTAGAAGCGGTTCAGTCATGCTGGCCACATGACCCAGAAAGCTGTCTGTGGACAAACGCTGGCTCCCTTAGCCTGAAGCAAGATGAGCAGCGCACCCCATAGTCACCTTTGACTGGACTTAGCCGCCCAGGGGTCCTTTAACTATCATACTCGTACAACTCCTCTATGTGTTTGTGTGCGTGTGCATAGCATAGCATACTTGCAGGTGCATTTCTTCCTCGGCCTGAGTACAAAGTGTGCTTTGTGTGTGTATCAGAAGCTGCATGTACAGCCGTAATCAGATGGCTGACACTATCAGCTTTGAGAGTGATGCCCATCTGTTTGTAAGGTGGGGAGTGAGGCACCATTTAAAGCACATAGCTTCCCTCAAAGAATCTGGGGAACTGTAGTTTGTTTAAGGATGATGGGAGCTCTAGCTCTGTGAGGGGTAAATAACGTTCTCAGGATTCTTTGTGGGAAGTCATGTGTTTTAAACGTATGGTGTGTGGGCAGCCTGAACCTAGCCATCCCATTCCACCATCCTGACTGACTTGAGCTGGTGGAATTAACAAAGATTATCTCAGTTGTAGTAGGCATTGGCATTTAGACCATGGTTACTGGTGGTCGCCTGTGCCTAGTTAAAAAGGTAAAGGGACCCCTGACCGTTAGGTCCAGTCGCGGACGACTCTGGGGTTGTGGCGCTCATCTCGCTTTATTGGCTGAGGGAGCCGGCGTACAGCTTCCAGGTCATGTGGCCAGCATGACTAAGCCGCTTCTGGCGAACCAGAGCAGCGCACGGAAACGCTGTTTACCTTCCTGCTGGAGCAGTACCTATTTATCTACTTGCACTGCGTGCTTTCGACTGCTAGGTTGGCAGGAGCAGGGACCGTGCAACGGGAGCTCACCCCATCGCGGGGATTCGAACCGCTGACCTTCTGATCAGCAAGCCCTAGGCTCTGTGGTTTAACCCACAGTGCCACCTTCATCCCTTTTCTCCCTAGTTACTCCTGCATAAATCCTCTTCAAGGAAATGACACCCGCCCATTACCAGAAAGAGCAGTGTTTTGCACTTTCCTTTTTATGTCTTGACTGAAAAATGTTTTCCTGTCTTGTTTTGGGGTGCATTATGGAATCACAGAACTGTAGAATTGGAAGGAACCACAAGAATAATCTAGTCCAACCCCCTGCATTGCAGCAATCTTTTGCCCAACGTGGGACTGAAACCCACAACCCTGAGATTAAGAGTCTCATGCTCGACCAAGTGAGCCATGTTAGCTGGTTGTTATGTAATCTCATCTCGGCAGCAAAGAATACATTCAATTTATACCTTTTCTGTTGTATAGCTTTTAGGACTACATAGCGTGTTCACTTAATACCATAATTTTATTTACTTTTATCACATAAGGCAGTTGAATGGCGCCTTGTATGCCTCCTTCCAGCAACTCCTGCAGCCAAGCTGGCGCCAAACGTGTGGCTCTGCTTCCCTTTGGACCACATCAGCAAGGCTAGGAACGGAGGTCTTGTCATCTGGGCAGCCTAGGACCTCCATACACCCTGCCCAGGCTTGCGCCCCGAGGAGTTCACTTTGGTGCTGCTAATGCAGCAGTTTGACTTCACCCCTGGAGGTGCACTCAGTTGTCTCTTGACAGACAGATGCAAATGACACTTTACTTTTGCGCTTAATATTAAGCATGCTGTAGAAAGTATAAAAACATAAAAGTCTATTCAAACAACCTGTATAAGAACATGAAGAGAGCCCTGCTGGATTAGACTAAGGGTCCATCAGATTCAGCAGCCTGTTCCCAATAGTTGGCAATCAGACCCATATGAACTCTGATTCATCACTACTAGTAATCAGTGCCTGCCCTGTCCTCCATAAATTTGTCTCATGCCTATTTAAATCCATCTAAGTTAGTTGCTGGCACCGTGTTTTTTGGTAACAAGTCCAAAATAGACCAATTTTATAATAATTGGATAGGAATAATTATTTTATGTAATTCAACGCACAGTCCACTTTCCCCTGCCTCCGAGCAGCAAATGTAAAAGCAACAGATTTTCAAACCAAGAACAACAGCAGAAAGCAAAAAAGGCGAAGAGCAACGCCAATAATTAATACACTGGCACCCTTAGGGAGCAACGGCAGGATATAAATTTATTTAATTATTTAATTAATTAAGCAAACAGCAACAGAATCAACTGAATAATTTCAGTTGCCAGAAGAACACCTTTGGAGGCAAGAGTTTTCCATAGATTTGTGGGGGCACAACAACAACAAAAACCCTGTTATATCTGTCACTAATCTTGCCTCAGAAGGCGATAGACACACAAGAAGGATGCAATACCAAATCTTAAAGGACGAGCAGATTTACATATGAGGAGACAGTCCTTCAAGTAGTTTTGCATTGGGTTTTATAGGTACTTATTATGTAAGTCAGCCTTTGCCAGCAGAATCATTGGCTCAGGCTGACCAGAGTTGGAATTCACCTGGGGGGCACCAGTTTGGTGAAGGAAGTCAAATATTAATGGAATATTATTGGAATATTAATGGCCTTTCTCCATCATGAAAGTCAAGGCAGCTTACAGGGGATTCTCAATGAGTCTCGCAACAAGGCACTAGTTAAAGAGTCTGCCACGGCTTCTTTTGAAGAAAACAACAATACTTAGCTACAGCTAAAGTGGTTTTGAAACACAGCTCAAGGTCACATCCTTGCTCAGCAGGAAATTTAAAAAATAAATAAACCACCAAGCACTGTATTCCACAGCACAATTCAAGGTCACATTTCAGCTCCTAAACCATAACAAAAATAAAATAAAATTCTAGCAGCCAGGTTCCAAGGGAACATAACATACGCAGAGCACCCTCGTACAACGATGAGCTTAAAATGTGAAATGGCGAATGCTAAGAATACTGACAAAAATGCCACAACCTTCCCAGCACCTATAGCTGAGAGTGGAATAGTTTGCTTCTTTTTTCATGAATCAGATGCTCATGAGCTAAGATGACGTTGGGGAACATAAGCACTAACCCCTCCCCCACAGAAACAGAAAATGTTTTACATGGTTATATTGCAAACAAAAAATAAGAGAAGAATAGCCCAGTTCTTGCTGTTTTGGTTATAGATCTCATAGATCTCATTTCTTTCCTGTTTTGGTTATAGATCTCAAACTTACAGCTGGTAGTTTCAATGAGACGTCAGGCAGAGAGGAAACCATCTCTGTGTTGCTTTTGCTGTTGTTGCGTCTTCCTTTTTGTCCTTTTCCGTCTTGTTTTTCTTCCCTTTCTGTTCATTTGCTGCCAGTCGCCTTCTTCGAGTTCTGTGACTTCCTCTTCACTGCCTACTTCTCTCAGATGTTTGTCTTCATTTGGTTGCAGTTCCAGTTGAGTTAATTATTATTATTTTATTTTAGCTTCCAGTTGTATGGAGGAGGCAGCTTTAGCTACTCCTTTATAATTTATTAGGAGTTTGAATGGGTAAACCCATTGGTATCTTCTGCCTGCTTCACTGAGTGCTGTGGTATAAAATTTAGGTTCACATCTGCATCGCAGCAGCATTTCAATGGGAGAATGAAGAACATACTAATTAACCCAGGTTGATTAGAGAAGTCCTTAACTATGATATGATTTAGTTGACTTTGCAGTAGGACCAATATGAATGCTAAGACTCAAAGCTTTACTGCGGTGCTATCAAACCCCTTGGTGTCCTATTGCAGGGCCATGCCCAGCCTACATGAGTGGAAGTGGCAAAGGTGGGATTTGACCCTGCTAATGGCTCAGAGAAACCAGGTTGGTCTCCTCCACTACTCCTAAGTGTTCAATCCTTACAGCAACTCTAATATTGTAGGTGAGTATTGTTACCTCCGGGGACGCGGGTGGCGCTGTGGGTTAAACCACAGAGTCTAGGACTTGCCGATCAGAAGGTTGGCGGTTCAAATCCCCGCAACGGGGTGAGCTCCCTGCTCCTGCCAACCTAGCAGTTCGAAAGCATGTCAAAGTGCAAGTAGATAAATAGGTACCACTCCGGCGGGAAGGTAAACGGCGTTTCCGTGCGCTGCTCTGGTTTGCTGGAAGCGGCTTAGTCATGCTGGCCACATGACCCGGAAGCTGAACGCTGGCTCCCTCGGCCAATAAAGTGAGATGAGCGCCGCAACCCCAGAGTCGGTCACGACTGGACCTAATGGTCAGGGGTCCCTTTACCTTTACCTTATTGTTACCTCCATATTACACATGGGAGATTGAAAGAAAATGGATTCTCTGATGGAATGAGCTCATGGTTCAGATGGGTTTTGAATGGGGATGGGTGGGGGGCACCGACCAGTTGATTCATTCTTTAAACTATCATCCAGTGGCCTTCACTTCAATAGCCTCATTGTCTCTTTTTTGAAGGAAACTGAACTGATGGAGACAAGCAGCCTTCAAGCCAACTGTTCTAGTCAAGGGAACACAAGCCTCCCCATTCCACCTTATGTGGAACGCTTCCAATTTGCTATATACATTCCCACATTCATCCTGGGATTGCTGTTCAACGGAATGGCGATGTGGTTTGCCTGCCGCAAGATCAGGCAATGGACAGAACCCATTATCTACATGGCATCACTGATGGTTTTTGATACCTTGATGCTCTTTGCTCTTCCCTTTAAGATAATTTCCTATCACAAAAGCGAGTGGGATCTCGGCGGTGCCTTTTGCTCCTTCCTGGAAAGCTTGTATTTTGTGAACATGTACGGAAGCATCTTAACCTCCACATGCATATGTGTGGATAGATACATTGCTATATTGCACCCCTTTGTCGCCATGACCCTAAGATCTCCCAAGAAAGCAGCCACAACTTGTCTTGTCATCTCAGCTGGGGTGTGGGCAGGAACTGCATATACGTATCAACTTCACCAACATGGAGGCCCCTGCTTCTACGGCTTTTCCGGAAGTATTTGGAAAAACACCATCTTGTTTGCCACCCTGGAAACAGCTTTTCTCATTTGCATGACAGCTATGATCTTCTGCACAGTCCGGATCATTGTATGCCTGCGAAGGAACCAAACGCCTGGTGAGCCCCTCACAAACAGGAGCAAATCCATCAATATAATCACAGCAAACCTGACTACGTTTCTCGTCTGCTTCACCCCTTTGCATGTGGCCCTGGTGTTATATTATCTTGTGAAGAACCAAATACTGGATGATTGCCAGCAGATGATTCGCTCATTTGTTCAGATCAGCCTGTGCTGGGCTAATCTCAACTGCTTCCTGGATGGTATCTGCTACTATTTCGTCTTAAAGGAGTTTATGAAATTTGCCTCAACAGAGAAGAATACACAAGCAAGTACCATTGACTAAAGTGTTCGATGAGCAGCCATTTTGGATGTGCTGTTGTGAAACGGAAATTTCTCCCCTTGGAACAATTTTGCTGAAGTGTGCTTAAATTCATGTCATATGATGTTAATTATAAGCTACCTTGAGAAAACTGTGTTTTGAAAAGTGGCATTTCAGTTCCTAAATAAATAAAACAAACTGTGTGAGAGGGACATCCAGACTTGTGTGCACCAATTAAATCACATTATGTTCAGAATTTCCTGGAAATCAAACCAGAGCCCACAATGAGGACTATGGTAAGGTAGCAGTTGTCCCCAAACCCATACAGTATTTGAGTTTACAGGCAACTGATTTCTCTATTATTGTACTGGTTTTTGTCATTTAATATTGATATAAATCCATTGGCTGTAATGATGTTACTCCCGTGTTTTTACCAGTAAAATGAATAGCACAGCCAATTCTGGTGCAGTTTTCTGCATTTCATCAAGCTTTTTCTTACGTTGCAAAATTGTAATGCTTTGGACAGGAAGATGCATGGTGGGCTTTATGCTTGCAGAACATTTACTTTACTTGGAAATATGATTCAGCAGCTTCCATTCTCTTTTGGTTTGCGAGCTTTGGTTTCATAATTACAAGACGGAAAGACTGATGTTAGAGAAGGCCTCTCAGGGAACTCAAAAGTCTGCTCACTGCTTTGTGACATTTTAGTTAGTCGTAATAAAGGTATTGCCCTACTGTTGCTTTACAAGTAGTAGGAACTGTACATCCAGATGGCCATGACATTCAGTGCTGTCTAACTAGGGGGTTCTCAGCTGATGGAATTGCATGAAATTAAGCACTTGTGTTGCAATGCATTCATTCATTGCACCTACCACTTCCCCCCCTCTAAGCTCAAAGCTCCAAAACACCCCCTTTCATACCATCTCCCTCCACGGTTGGAAGGCAATGATAATAGTGGTGGCATGGGAGCTGGTGCGCTCATCCTGTCTCCTCCATGTGCTTAATTAATCCTCTTTGCAAGGACTGAAGACATGTATAATCAGGGCTCTATTTCAGCCGCAACTCACCAGAACTCAGTTCTGGCACATCTCAAGTGGCTACCATTGTCATTGTAAGAGAAGTTTTGGCACCTCTTTTTCTAGAAAAGTAGCACTGGGAGAATCCTTCAGGAATACATACACAGAAATAAGAGACAACTGCAACCAGAAGTAAAATATTTTATTATCTCATTCATTTCTCCTAAAAGGTAAGATTTCTTTCAGACAAAATATATAAAGCATTTAATGGTCTTTCTTTTGTTCCACCCACCCTCCCCCCATCTCGTCACCTGATAACTGATGTTCTGTTCTTTGAATCATCTTTAGCTCCAGCAAAGAACTAAGGCCTTGTCCATGTGTTTCAGGTTTTGCACAAAGTTACCAAGGTTAATGACTGGCTTAAAACATGCACAACCAAACACAAAAAGGTTGGATTTCCAACTTGAGTAGCGCAGAAGAAAATGCAAGCCTAATTTTTATTACTGTGCCACAATGCTCACTAAAGAAACTGTTATGATGCTCCTTTCCCTTCAGGATCTGTACCATTCAGATGAAATTGCAATGAAAATCAATAGGAATTTGAACATTACTCCTAACCAAGCAGAGTGCATACCTCAAAAGGAGCTGAAAATTCTGTTTGCACAGGCAGGTAAAAGTTAAAATAAAATCCAAGGATGGTTATAAGTAATATGCCTTTATGTTGTGACTGCTTTAATTGGAATCACACTGAGTCCACCTCCACATGGCAAAATGTGTGCATTGTTTTGAGTTTTTCTCTATTTTGTAGCAGCCAGACATTAGGCATTTTGTTATTATTAACAGTGGCTAAACCACTCAATTTGCCATACAGGGGTGGTGTCATCATGCCCTATATTTGGGTGGGCAGGTTTCCGACAGCACAGTGGCAGATCACTCCAGGCCACTACTTCATCGCAGGGAGCAAATGCCATAGGGACACTTGAAGCACATATTGTACTGCAATTTCTGCACGCATAGCTACCCTAAACCTTGTTCAGAAGCACCAAGAGTTCAATTCGAGATGCAGGCACATTCCTGAAATATAGATGTGTTGACAACTCAGATCTTCTGTAACCTGGGAGCTGTTCAATGAGACCCACAGTTCTCTCCCACTACATGCTATGGGAGACAACCTTGCCACAGATATTCTGACAAATATCAGATCTTCTCTTCCTGTGTCCACCTGCTCCATCTCCCAGCTCCACACAAGCATCCTATGCCCTACACAACACCTGGACCAACGTTCTCCCAGGGACTGATCCATTAATGTCCTCAATGGTCAAGACACATGATGAAGATGCTTCAGATTGTGCAATTTGCATTTCCAGTATATTAAACGCAACCACAGCTTTTAGTTCTGTTATCTTCTGGGAGAATTTTACTGTGTACGAAGTGTTTAGCAAAGTTCTGCTAAACGAATGTTGGTCTCTTTTCTGTGCATTCCTCTCCCTCCTCATATTCCCTGAACTCTACTTGTCTAGGGGTGTTCTCAACCACATTTTTCCATCTGCCACAAAAAAAGAAAATTGTCTAACTTCAGTCCAACTTTATTTGATTTTTCTTGTTTAACCAATCTTTTACAAGAGCAGACGTCTAGGGCCCTGGATCATAATCTACTGTTCAACTTCTGATGTTTAGAAACCTAATGGGTAGTATATAGTGTGCAAGGAATGGGAAGCCAATCTTTCCTCCAGTGTGCAATGCTACTAATCCCTTTCTCGTTGTTGTTATTATTATTGTGGAGGGTGGGCAACATGAATCACAGCCCTACTACCTATTTGCATGGAAGTCCTCATCATTATTTCAACCAATCCATTCCTATAAAGCAAGAGCTCAGTCTGACTGTTGCATCTACAAAACCTCCATTATAAACATCTGGCAAAAATGAATTGCTAAGTAATATTCTGAAACATTTATTTAAGATCCCAAGGATTTGGTCCAGGTTCAGTTGTCATCTATCCAATGGTAAAAAGACTAGTGGGCCCTGTTTCACTTGGAGATGGTGAGACAATCTGGACACTGGGAGAGCCAGCTGTATTGACCTCTTCACCAGCAACATCTCCCAGAATGGTTTATTCTTGCTGGTCTACAAACTCAGGATTTTAAGAGTTTGCTTTTCTTTCTCCTGAAGATTCTGGAGAACACAACCAATCTTGCATGCAGATCAGTGGTACACGCATCCCTTGCATTGTGGGATTGTGCCTCTTACAGAGAAATGAGGAAAAAATGGCAGGCAAGCTAGCACAGAAAGGCAATGAATGCTGCTATGTAAAGCCTAGAACAGAGCTTTCCAAACTGTGTCGACACGTCAGTGTGCTGACTGCAGGCAAATGTTCCCTGCACTGCTCCTCAAGGCTGAAAAGGAGTTAGTTTCGCCTCTGGTTTGCTAGTAAAACTGAACTGCTGTGTTGGGAAATGATGCATGTCTAAAAAGTGTGTCACCAACGTGAAAAGTTTGGAAAGCTCTGACCTAGAATAACAAGTCCATGAATTTCGATGTTGAGCTGCAAGGATACTGATACAGCTTCATTGCCCTTTTTAGGAATTAATTTCACTGGAGATTTTCTGTTAATTGATTCATATAAATGGTTCTTTGCGCTGAGAAGGAAGTGGCACTCTAGTGAAAAAGGCCAACTCTTCTTTTTTATTATTACGTTTATAATCCACCTTCCAAGGAGCTCCTAACCAACAAATGAACCCCATTCATCCTCACAACAGTATTGTGAAGTTGGTAACGCTGAGAGTGAGTGGTTGGTTCACCGTCACTCAGATAACTTTGTGGTTGGGTACAGATTTGAAGTAGGGCCTCCCGATTCTCAAACTTCTCATTCTCTTTCAGAAGAGATTGTTGTGCTAGCTTTCTCAAGAGAATCCCAATACTCACATTTTGGGGTCGCTGTGTAAATTTAAGCCCAGTGATGTGCGAATATTAAATGTAAATGCAGAACAAAAACACCCAAGGCCCAGTGTTTGGCCACATGTGACCTGAGAAGTTAGTAATGCGCAAGCAATGGGAGCAAGAAGTAAATTAAGACACATTCTCTCAAGGACAGAGCAAGAACGCCTGCGCGGATGAGTAGAGAAAAAGCCCAAGAGGGTTACATTGGAAGTGCAGCTCTCACAACTTCTGGCAAATGGCTGTGTCAACCACAAAAGTGTTTTCAAAATGGCGGATGTGATGACATGTCTCAGCAGCACGTCGGTGGATATCTGGAAGAGAGCAGAAAGAAATGTCAGATTAAGACATGGTGTGGCAAGGAAAGAAGATGAGTGTTGAAATAGAACCGGTTCAAGAATCAAGGATGTTGAAGCAAGAGCACAAAAATAATCCCATAACCATTTTTTTTTTTAAATTGGCCTCCATCAAGGCATTTATTCTATTTAAGAAATAAGCTTTTTTTAGAAGAAGAAGAAGAAGAAGAGTTTGGATTTGATATCCCGCTTTATCACTACCCGAAGGAGTCTCAAAGCGGCTAACATTCTCCTTTCCCTTCCTCCCCCACAACAAACATGCAGCAACTGCATGTGGAGGAGCGGGGAATCGAACCCGGTTCACCAGATTATGAGTCCACTGCTCTTAATCACTACACCACACTGGCTCTCAGTAATAAAGACTATCATAATGATATCCTTTACAAAAGCATACAGTTATTCCTACTGTAAATCAGCTAGATGAATTAACAGCCTTCCAAGGGGTTTTATGCATATTGTGTTGAGTTTAATGTTTTTACTGATTTTATTGTTCTAATTTATCATTAGTGTATATTTTACTGCTTCCGACATTTGTTGTAAACCAACCAGTGGCCATGGTTGATGGGCAGTTAATAAATGTCTAAGTAAAATAGTTATCCTCTGTGGAATTGCAAAGATAAATGCTGTTCTGACTTCAAAGCCCAGCTGAGCAGTGTAACTCCAGCAACAGCAAAAACTTACGTCTTCTCGCAGTCCTGCGCTTCAGCCTGTATATCTCTTTGTCCCTGCACAGGGCATAAATGTAGAAGCCAAGCTGGTCCACGTCAGTGACATGTTCCGTCACTATCATCTCCTCCTGGATCATGTAGGTTTGTGGCAGGTATGCCCCTTTCTGAAACCACAGAATTAAATTCACAAAATCTTAACTATTACTGAGATTATTTGATGAGGATCAAATTTCAGGGGGAAAGTATGCCTGACAGCCATGATCTTTGCTCCTCAGAAATGATTTTATCAGGGCTTCAATATTTTGATCCAAGCAACATTCATTCATCTTCATCAGCAAAGGATTTAATTGGCATTTTGAAAACCAGCCGGGAGCAGCAGCACACTTCTGACAGGAACATCATTATTTTGTAAGCTTTCTGAAGACAATCAATACAAACAGGTATCAGGTGGAATCTTCTCATGGCTTAATTGGTTTTTATAAATCAAAAGGCCAAAAATGAACACATAGACCCTCTAGGGGGCCTCCACCTTTGTCCCCTGTTCTCAACCAGAGCCAGGACCTTTTCAACACTGGCTCCGGCCTGGTGGAACCCTCTGTCTCATGAGACCAGGGCCCTGCAGGATCTGATTTCTTTCCACAGGGCCTGTAAGTTGTTCCACCTGGCCTTTGGCTTGGAATCAATTTGATTCCCTCCCCCTCTTTCTTTTTTCCTTTCTCTTCCTGTGATGAGGCTGCATTTTAATGTTTTAATGTTGTATTTTAATCTTGTTTTTTAAGTTGTATTTCAATCAACTTGTTTTTATTATTGGTTGTTAGCCGCCCTGAGCCCGGTCTTGGCTGGGGAGGGCGGGGTATAAATAAAATTACTTATTATTTATTATTATTATAAACTTACATGGTGCCCTCAGTCTACGTTTAATTTGGAGGGCCACTATGGCAGGGACCAATGTTTTTTCTTACGTTACTCAATGCAGTGCAACATACAATGATAATGAAATACTAATACGACTAAGAGTGGGTGGTATCTCACTAATAGACTCCATCAGCACAAAGGTTTCCACTTGCACAGCAGAACTTTCCCTCTTCTCGCCCCGCACCCCATGCCCTCTAAATCTGTTCGGGGAATCCCCCCCCCAACACTCTGAAGCAGATGTGAGGAGGGTATGAAGCACACTCAGGGACAGCAGAGGAGGGGGAAGTTCTGTTGCACAAATGGAAATCCTTGTGCAGACTCAATGCCCAATCGCTAATAATTGTTTTCTTAAAAACCATAGAGTTGAGGGGAAATGGCAATGATCTCATCGGGTTTCTTGGATAAATCTTTGTTCAAGAGCCTTGCTGAATCAAACCAAAGGACCATCTAGTCCTGTACCCTCTTCTCACAGCGACCAACCATATGCCTGCAGGAAACTAGCAAGCTTGTTCTGCCTAGGATAGTTTATGCAATTATACACTTTTCCAATAGGAAGGTAAGAAGATCGAATCAAAACACTGCCGAATTTTGCTTACTCTCTTTAGAGCTTTCCCACTCCATCTCTAAAGCTGCAAGCTAGTTGGTCCTGGAGTGCATGGAGGAAAAGCACAAAGAGAGAGAGAGAGAGAGAGAGAGAGAGAGAGAGAGAGAGAGTGCACTGAAGACGTTTTGAGAGGTGGTGGTTATTTTTCTGAAGCAAATCACCTAGCGGAATTGGAAAACTGCAGTTCCATTTAGAGCCAGACCACCTTCCCAGTGTCGCTTTGTTTCTCAATGGTCTAAATGTAGCCACAGGAGGCTAGAATTATAGTTAAGAAGCACTAAATAGGGAATCAGAAATGATATTGCAAAGTCACAGATGCACAATATGGCTCTGAATGTGTTGGTGGAAGAAAACAGAACTAGTTTAATAAGCAGGGGTTAATCTTCTTCACCCCACAGGCTTCCAACAAACAATATTAGGACAGAATAATAAAATATAGTTGGTTTTGAGCCTGCTAAGTGCAGGACTCTTTCCTCATTCATCTTTGGGTATACAAGTATCCTCATACTCAATCTGATCTGAATGACCAAATAGGTCAGATTGTGCCAATTCAATCCTTGCTGCTTAGAAACAAAGCAAAGAGACCATGATTTCTTTCTGGATTAGGTTGCCTTGTGCTGAGAAATGAGGGCAGTGCTTTGCAGTAGTTCTGCTTCAACTTGCCAAATTATTTTAGAAAATAGTTTGTGACTAGAAGAGAGTTCACTTCCTATCTGGGTGCTTGTGCTTCAGGGCCCCACAAGAGTCCTGCTCTATTGCCTACGTGCTCTGAAACGTTTACACGAACCACAAAGTGAGGTCATCTGGAAGCTTTTCAGCGAAGTCAGTTTGTGGTTGACTCCCAACGTCTCATTTTCATCGACTCAGAGGAGGAGGAGGAGGTGTTAAATCAATATCTGGGCATATTAATAGAGTGCATGATGTACAGTACATTGAAATTCAACCCAAACAAGATAGCAAAGCGTGTTGTGTTCAGCCTGCTCTGGAGAGGGTTGAACAATCAGGTTTGCAGTCTGGGGGTGCTTCTTGAACCATATTTGGCACAGGAGGTGTGGCCCTTTAGCACCTTTGCTGGGTGCTGACTGTGATCCTACCTGGACAGGAATAGCCCAGCTTCAGTTATCCATGCCCTGGGCAACCTCCCATTGTGTACCATGCACAGGACCAGTGATGGTCTGTAAACATCAGAGTTCAAAACTGAGCTGCAACACTGCTGAACTGAGATTAGGAAACAGGACAGTGTGTTGCCACATTCACTGGCTCCCAGTCCATTTCTGGGGACAAATAGAAGCAATGGTTTTTGACTCTTAAAACCTTAAATGGCTTGAGATTGCGATGGTCCTGATTATATAATGCCCTATCAAGAGAGGCTCACCTGGCACCTACCTAGATAACATTTTGGTGCCAGGTAGAGACCTTTTCATTTTGTTAAGCCTTTTGCTTCTACTTTAAGTTTCTGGTAAAGGTAAAGGTAAAGGTACCCCTGCCCGTATGGGCCAGTCGTGTCCGACTCTAGGGTTGTGCGCCCATCTCACTTAAGAGGCCGGGGGCCAGCGCTGTCCGGAGACACTTCCGGGTCACGTGGCCAGCGTGACGAAGCTGCTCTGGCGAGCCTGCACCAGCGCAGCACATGGAAACGCCGTTTACCTTCCCGCTATAAAGCGGTACCTATTTATCTACTTGCACTTAGGGGTGCTTTCGAACTCCTAGGTGGGCAGCAGCTGGGAACGAAAGACGGGAGCTCACCCCGCCGCGGGGATTCGAACCGCCGACCATACGATCGGCAAGTCCTAGGCACTGAGGTTTTACCCACAGCGCCACCCACGTTGTTTCTGGTATCTAGGCTGTTTTAGTCCTGCTTTATGTTTTATTAACCAACCCTCACTCCCACCAGAATTTTAAATCTGTTTGCCTCCCTAAGATTACACAATTATAGGGCAGCATTAAAAAAATGAAATTAATTTAAAAAAGCAAACACCTGCCCCAACACAAGACCATCTACTAAGCAAACAAGCTTCCCACCAGCATACTGACCTACACATTCCAAAACTGTGGAGGAGGCAAGCAGAGAGATCCCACAGTGATACCATCAGAATGGCATCAGCTGAATAGGCAGTTCCCCTGGCAAGCATCCCAAGCCACAGATGCCCTCCCACCCCACTTCCTGACCCAGTGATTGATTATCTCCTGGGAGATTAAGAAAACTCAATGGGAGCAGGGCATCTTAACACATTGCTATGCTGTTGTGCTGCCACATCAAGCTAAATCAATAGCCTGTTGTAAAATATTGCTGTCTCAGTCAATTAAGGAGAGTTCTCCAGTGCCAGCAGAGCTGTTCTGTAAAAGTCAAGCTATCTGTTTATCTGCATCACGGAAGCAGATAGCATGTATGCAAGGCTGACTACACATTTCCTGGCAATATCTATTTGTTAAATCCAAGGTTGGATGACCGACTATATCTATTTATTTTTATTTAAATATTGATAACCTTTCTTTTTTATAATATTTTTTATTAAACAATTTTTATATTAACACAAACAAAACATACATAAACAAGCAACAAACAATAACAGAACAAAAAAACAAGTACCATTTCATATCCTAATTTCTTAAACCTTACTTCCTCGACTTCCTCTCGCTTCCCGTTTCTGTATTCCAAGTTCTTATAATTATTCAGCGAATCTTCCCTTATTTTACTATAAATTTATGTTAATCATCCTTATTCTCTTTGTCTTAACCATTACTGATAGTAACCATTTATTTTAAACCCAACATCATTCTAACTGTCATTAATTTTATAGTATTTCTTTAAATAGTCCTTAAACTTCTTCCATTCCTCTTCCGCCGCTTCTCTTCCCTGGTTTCGGATTCTGCTCGTCATTTCTGCCAAACCCATGTAGTCCATCACCTTCATCTGCCATTCTTCCAGTGTGGGTAGATCCTGTGTCTTCCAGTATTTTGCAATAAGTATTCTAGCTGCTGTTGTAGCATACATAAAAAAAATTGTATCTGTCTTTAACACCCCCTGGCCGACAATACCCAAGAGAAAGGCCTCTGGTTTCTTGGGGAAAGTATATTTAAATACCTTTTTCAGTTCATTATAAATCATTTCCCAGAATGCCTTAATCTTCGGGCACGTCCACCAGAGGTGAAAGAATGTACCTTCCTTTTCTTTACATTTCCAACATTTATTATCAGGCAAATGGTAGATCTTTGCAAGCTTGACTGGGGTTATGTACCACCTATAAATCATTTTCATTATATTTTCTCTTAAGGCGTTACACGCCGTAAACTTCAACCCGGTGGTCCACAACTTTTCCCAATCAGCAAACATGATGTTATGACCAATGTCCTGAGCCCATTTAATCATACTTGATTTTACCATTTCATCTTGTGTATTCCATTTCAGCAGCAGATTATACATTTTTGACAAATTCTTAGTACTGGATTCTAACAGTTCAGTCTCTAATTTTGATTTTTCCACCTGGAAGCCTATTTTACTGTCTAATTTAAACACTTCATTTATTTGATGATAATGTAACCAATCTCTCACCTTCCCTTTTAATTTTTCAAAACTCTGCAATCTCAATTTGTCCCCTTCCTTTTCCAAGATTTCCCAATATCTTGGCCATTTCGACTCCATATTTAGCTTTTTAACTGCCTTAGCTTCCATTGGTGATAGCCATCTTGGAGTCTTATAAATATTGATAATCAACAGTTCTACAAAGTATATCAAGGCAGTTTACAACATACAGGCAACCCCCTCATTTACACATGTTCAATTTGTGATGTCCCCACCCAGTGCACACTACTCAGGGGGTTCTCCCATCCTTCTCCCCCTCAACTAAGCAGCTGTTCCAGGAAAGAAAGTGAGGGGTAATGTCCCATCTGCACAAGCAAAAGCCCTGGTGTTCGTAAGGTGAATCCTGCCCTGTGTTTCAGACTGTGCACAATTATTTTTATCTATTCTGTTTCATGTGTCCACTCCATTTTATCTTCAAAGCACCCCTGTGAGAATAAGGAACATTTCCCCCCTACCTTTACGTTAACCAACAGCTCCCAGAAACTCTGAGGTGGCATGACAGTGGTGGTGTTCAGCTCAATGACATAGCATTTATCCAAGCTGATGTCAAGGTAGGCAGTCAGACCCTGAAAGGAAAAACAGGCAGAATGAGCTCAAACAAGGGAGGCTATGTTGCTCTTGGTGAGAGAGCAGCAGAGGTTTACTCCAACAACCCAGGATCCCTCAGCCTAAGCAACCTTAGTACCTCTCATGCAACATCAAATATTAACCATTAGTGCATCCTCTTCTTGAAAGATCCTTCTAGTACAAGCTCTGCTTACAGGAGATACCTGTGACGTAATGTTAGGAAAAGGAACTGGTACACCTAACTGAGCAGGAACCTCTTTTGAAAGCTGTACTAAAAACATGGTCAGGAAAACTGCATCTCACATGGGCTTCCTGTCCTGTCACTCCTGCAAGCCTCTGAAGCTGCTACAAGCATATTCAGGAGACGCCAAGGTGCAGCCCTTCCTCAGAAGCTGTCATAATATCCGTAGCACGTTGCTCGTTCCTTACCCTCTGAAAGTCATGGATAATATCTGCAGGGTCGCTTTCACCAAAGTGGGGCATTGGGATGCTGATCTGCTCATAATTCTCGCCGAGGTAAATCCTCACATTCTCATGCAGCTCCAGCTGCTCCCTCAACTCGTCTACGTAGAAAAGCTGGCAGAGCATCTCCTGCTCCTGATCTTCCAGGCCATACTGTGGAAATAAAAAGGGTGGTTGTAAATGCAGGGGCTCTTTGACCTTTGTTGCAAGAGTCAGAGAAAAAGCTTTCACACAGGAACAGCAGACAGTGCCTTATGCAGTGTTGGCCCACCAAATTCTGCATTAGCTGTGAAGGCTCTACCACGAGCTCTCCATGGTTTTAGACGCGTGTTTCTCACCCACCTCTGGAGAGACCAGGGGCTGAACTTTGGGCTTTCTGCATCCCACACACTGAGCTAAGGCCCTTAAGATGAGGCAAATACAACAAACAACCTCAACATGGCTGGCTCCTGAAGCCGCTTTTCTTTTAAAACAAGTGACAGTTGGGGCTTTGTTGCACACATTTGCATATGATGTGCAGCTGGCTCTCAAGTGTGCTGCCTCTCTACCCAAAGCTTCTATGTAACTCAAAAGCAAGCACATGATGAGTCTTAAACAACAATGACCACTTTCCCCATTTTTCCTGCCTCCTGTTCTCTGGGACCAGCTGTATATATCACAAGTCTCAGCTTCCCACCTGGGTTGCTTAAATATCACCTCACAGAACACATTTTACGCAAACCTCCACCGTAGCGTACGGACAGAGCAAACTCTCCAGTGAGTAGAAAGAGAGCCAGGAATGTACTCAAGAAAGAGAAATGCCAGTGACAAAGGACTTGGAAATGAAAATTGCACATTAATATTAAAGATGGGAAATTTATTTTGCCAAAAAAGAATAAAGAAAAAGTGTGCTTAATGGGCAAGTGCTGTGGTCCAAATATTTCTCAGACTCCACCCTGGAGTTCTCAGAACAATTATCTGTCGGTATCATGGAAAGGGGATGGGAACATTAAGGTCAGAAGATTAAGTTGTTTAATTAATTCTTATGTATCTAACAGTTTTATTGTTTTGCTGACACTGTTTTGATATGAATTTGCCTTTGACTTGTTTTATATTTGGATCTATGCTGCGTTTTGTTATACACAGCAGAGATCTTTCATTCTGGCTTTTTGTTTTTGTCTACTGTCTGGGGATCTGGGCTTCCCTAGGAAGCTAAAGTGGGGTATGAACGATAAATGAAACTGAGGGCGGGGGAGAGATGAAGGAATCAAATGACTAATGGGGATAAGGCAATAGGTTAAGTCTGAGAATCCTGGGGGGACGAGGTGGAGACCCTTCACACTGCCCCATACATACCTGATTTGGGAACGTATAGGAGAAGTATCTGTAGACATACATTGATGTCAAAATCAGGCCGAGGAGCAACAACAGCATCATCATCGTCCAGTAGAAGATGCGACTAAGAGGCTTCCTGGTCTCCACTGGAAAAGGAAAGGGCTGCTCCTCCTGTTTAAAAGAAGAAGACAAGGTAACAGAAACATTGGTATGGGCAATGCAAGACATGCTTAAACCCTGATCAGGATTTCTCAGTGCTGAATAGAATATTTTCAGAAGATAAGAGGAGTCAAGACGGCAATACAGAGTAAAACATTTCAGAAAGTTTGCTTCCCATGATGAACAGCAGACTTTTTTCAGTTTTTTGATTATTATTGTTTCCAAATTGTGCCAAGCAAACAAAGCAAAGTCTGCAAACAGGTAGTCTGCAAACAGGTATGCTACTGCTGGTGTGTGATTTGTATTCTTTACTATATCTTGTGATGATTAGTCAAGAGCAGTTAAGACAGTGCGCTCTGAACCAGGAAGGCCTCAACTCAAATTCTGCCCCTGCCATAAGCTCACTAGGTAGATTTAAGCAAGTCATTTTCCTTCAGCCTCATCATCCCTGTCAGCAATATGGACACTGTACTTACTTACTATGGAATCCCTAAAGAGATATGATGTTTCTACAGACCCTCCAAGTGTCTCTGTTTTCCAGGGATGTCCCCAATTCAGAGAAGCCATCCCGGTTTCTGATTTGATCCCAGAATCTCCCACTTTTCCTTAGGATGTGCCTATTTTCACTGGAGAAATGTTGGAGGGTATGGAGTTATACACACACACACACACACACACACACACACACACACACACAGCCATCTGAAGGTAATCCTGTATAGGGGAATTTTTTAATGTTTAATGTTTTATTAGGTTTTTTTATATGTTGGAAGCTGCCCAGAATGCTGGGGCAACCCAATAAGATGTGTGGGGTATAAATGGTAAAATTATCATTATGGAATGGGATGTCCCTTTTTTCAATGGCTAAATGTTGGAGGGTATGAGACCAAGTGGCTCATATTTTATTTGAATGCTGCCATTAATATTTTTGTCCCTGTTGAGTCTCTTGGACACACTACGGAAAACAATTAATAGTAATTACACACACATCATGTTTTGTAATACAGTGGTACCTCGGGTTAATAACTTAATTCATTCTGGAGGTCCATTCTTAACCTGAAACTGTTCTTAACCTGAAGCACCACTTTAGCTAATGGGACCTCCTGCTGCCGCTGCACGATTTCTGTTCTCATCCTGAAGCAAAGTACTTAACCCGAGGTAATATTTCTGGGTTAGCGGAGTCTGTAACCTGAAGCGTATGTAACCCAAGGTACCACTGTATTCAAAAACCATGTCACAAAAAATCAGAAAAGAATGCATAACTTTTGATTTTTAAAAATATCCAGAATTTGTCCTCCTTAATTCATAGTCATTTTGATCTTTGGCACTATTGCATAATCCTGTAACTTGTTTTATTTCCCCCAATATATAGCATACAATAAATTTGTTGCTTCGTTTATATAATCAGGATTCAAAAGTAACAGTGAACCATTTTTGTTTTGTTTGGTTTAGTTACAAAGAAGAAGGTGCAAAGAGCCTTGGGTGCTTTGCCCTCTCATCCCTTCCCCTCGTTGTTCACATGCAAAGGCTGTAGGTTCCAAACTCACATACAGTTCTGAATAAACCACAATTTCCTGTTATGTCCATAACTTGGGGAAACTGTGGTTTCTTCCGTCTGTACTTCACAAAACGACACCAAACTGGTTTCAGGTCCTGTTTTGCTAACTAACCTTTTCTAATTTAAGCTTTGCACACTGCCTTGGACACATCTGAGGGGCAAAGATAAATAAATTTCCAACGGGCAACTGGAATCCGGCGTGTGGCATTACATCACTGTTCCAGCGCTCATGAGATCAGCCTGCACAATGATAATGCTAATTCAACACAGTAACATCAGGCACACAGTCTAGGAAAACAATGAAGGGTCACTGCTGAGAGCAAGCCTGTGGCTGCAAATCCTTAAAACAAGGTACGGCTCAGGATGCACTGCATGAAAACATTAAATGAGCTCATTTGCAGCAGTCCCTGTATGCAATAGACATATGCAATTCGGCAGAAGCGAGCATTCCACCGGGGCGGGAAGGAAGAAAAATAATAAACTAATCAACAAGGCAGGTTGTGTAGCTTGGCTGAGCTCCATGAACACCACAGATACTCCACAGTTCAGTTGGGAGTGGGTGGGGTGGGCATAGTCGGAGCTGGGAGGGCCTTGAAGTAAGGGAGTGAGAACAGTCTCCCTGGCTGACTTGCAGGAAGCATGCCCTGGCATTTTAAGTCCGTCCCAGTTGGCAGGCAGGATATATAGGTGTGTACGATCCAATAAAGGAAGGAGTGGATCAGCTTGGTGCACAGTCTGCTGCAGAAAACCAAGCAGAGCAACGAGCGGCAGGCACAGAATGGCAAAAAACAAACAAGCTATGAAAAGGCAGGCTTTCCCAAACTTGTTATAAAACAAAAGGATCATGAAAAACATCTGGTCCATTTTAGGGCAGGTTAATAAATTAACACACACCAGGATTGACTGATTTATTCTGAGACATTTTCTTCTTTTTCTTTCCTTGGAAACAATGCTAGATTGGCTCAGGGAGAAAACACAGATGGAAATATATTCATTATTAATAGGAAATCTGTCTAGAGCCATGTTTCTCCAGCTGTGGGTCAGGGACTACTAGGGAGCCTCAACCCACTTTCAGGCAAGAAGGCCTCCGCGCTATAACCCACCCAGCCCTGGCTATGTGATACTTTGAGTTGGGCAGGTGCTAGCAGAAGCATCTCCAAAAGAGAGAGTAATAAACTGGGGATAGAGGAGAAGGGGATAAAACATGGAAGCTGTTACAGGAGGAAGAAGTGAATGTAAATGGCCCAGGTAGGAAGGAGGAAAGAAACTGTCAGATTGGGGGCAGGCACGGCGTACAAGTGTGAAAGGAGATGGAGAGAAGAAGCTACAGGAGGCTACTAAAAATACTTGCAAGGAGTTTCTGCGTCAGCACATTTTGCCTAAAACAAAAAGAATTTCAGGAGTCACAATACCCACAGAACCCAATGTCTGCGCTAAGCTTGAGTAAAGCTGACCTGTGGAACTCCCTGCTGCAGGGAACTCACAGTGGCAAACAATCCATTTTTAAAAGAGGGGTTAGAAAGCAATAGAAAATGTTGCCAACAACTGCCATTTATTTTATTATGTCTGCCTCCACCTCCGTTTTGAAAGTGGCTATAACATTGGCATGGCTATTTTGTGATAGTTGGAGGCTCGGTAATTGTAGCCCTTTCAACTGGGCTCTGAGGGTGGAAAGTTTGAGAGCTTCTGGCCTAGAGCAAGTATCTCCCACTCTTCCTTTCATGCCTCCTCCTCTTGCAGTACAGCAAACCTGACCCAAAATCAGTGGCGTAGCGTGGGTTGTCAGCACCCGGGGCAAGGCAAGTAATTTGCGCCCCCTAACCCGTGGATTTGCGCCCCCTAACCCTAACCCCCAGATGTTGTGCCCGGTGCGGCCCGCCCCCCCAGCACCCCCCACGCTACGCCACTGCCCAAAATCATGGGAGCGCAAGAGGAAAATAACTCAAAATAAACCAGAGCCGATTAAGGGGGAAATGCAGCACTCGCAAGTGAAATAAGGATGTTTGTGAAGGCAAGGTACAAAAGACACCTGGACCTCCTAAACAGGGTGGGTTGTATGCCTGTGTATTATATATAATTTACGTGTGTGTGTCAACAGGGAGGCGGGTGGCGCTGTGGGTTAAACCACTGTGCCGCTTGGGTTTGCCGATCGTAAGGTCAGCAGTTCGAATCCCCGCAAAGGGGTGAGCTCCCATTGCTCGGTCCCAGCTCCTGCCAACCTAGCAGTTCAAAAGCTCACAGTGCAAGTAGATAAATAGGTACCGCTCCGGTGGAAAGGTAAATGGCGTTTCCATGCTCTGCTCTGGTTTCGCCAGAAGCAGCTTAGTCAAGCTGGCCACATGACCCGGCGGGGGAAGCTCTGGCTTCCTACAGTACTTTTGCTATGGGGCAGCCATATAAATTATGTAGGCAAATAAATAGGGGAAAGCAAAATGTCATTTAGAGAAGGATCTGATATATTTTCCTTGAAGCTTGAATTTGTTTGATTCTGGATTGTTTTAATGTGTTTGTAACTGCTTTGAGATTTTTTGTTCTTTGAAATATAAAGCGGTGTAGAAATGGAATGGGATGTGGGTAGCACTGTGGATTAAACCACAGAGCCTAGGGCTTGCCAATCAGAAGGTAGGCGGTTCAAATCCCCACGATGGGGTGAGCTCCCGTTGTTCGGTCCCTGCTCCTGCCAACCTAGCAGTTCGAAAGCACGTCAAAGTGCAAGTAGATAAATAGGTACTGCTCCAGTGGGAAGGTAAACGGCGTTTCTGTGTGCTGCTCTGGTTCGCCAGAAGCGGCTTAGTCATGTTGGCCACATGAACTGGAAGCTGTACGCCGGCTACCTCGGCCAGTAAAGCGAGATGAGCGCCGCAACCCCAGAGTCGGTCACGACTGGACCTAATGGTCAGGGGTCCCTTTACCTTTAGAAATGCAATGAAATAATTTCATTGCCCCTAGACATTCCATTGTGGTGAACGTAACGTTAAGGTGCCATTTGGCAATTAGTTTATATATCTGAGTTTCTATCACTGCTTGCTTTGCCCAGGTTCAAACCTCAGCACCTCCAGGTAGGGCCAGAAATGTCCCATTTTTGAAAAGCTGGAGTGTCGCTACTAGTCAGTGTATGCCATTTGTCTTACCCAGTAGGTCGTGTGACCCACTACTGGGCACAGCCTGATTTAATATGTGTTGCAACAGCAACACTAGGGCCATACTAATGTATTAGTGAAGAAAAATTAAGAAGTGGGTCCCTAAAGGCATGTGTGAATTGAGGGCAGGTTCCAGGTTGGAAAAGTTATAGAGTGGACATCCTGAGCTAGGTGGAGGGGGGGAACTATTCTTGCTGCACATGTAAACTGCCTATAACCTCTCACCTTGTCCTCTCTAGCACCCAAGAATTCTTGTTGGTACCTGGCTTTGAGCTAGATCCTCATGACCCAGGAAGTCAAGAGCACAGCCTTAACACTATGGCTCTTGTTTCCTCACATCAACAGAAACCAGGACGCAATTATGCATACAGACTGTTTCAAAAGCTTTGCTTTAGAATGGAAAAGGTACTACATGCAGTCTTCACGGCAAGCAGTTTTTCAGCAGAGAGCATATGAAATGTGGTACTCGTGCAAAGCCACAGAGAGTCACAGCCACTTGGGATCTCAAATGAAGACACTTGAAGAGAACAATCACAATGATGTGTCTGATTGCATCCTTGACACCAGCCATGTGTTTTGAGAAACAATGCTCACCCACCTGCCCTAAGCAGAGGCTACAGGCAGCAAGCCATGCACAAAATACCCAATAAAGCTGCTTTTCTAATTAATGCATAGCTTTGTCACTGCACGAATGAAAGAGGTGGCAGGGTGCTGATTCGTGTGGGTGTGCAATCAGAACAAGGGAATTCAATAAAACCCTGGCTGCCTAACCCTTTTTCCTCTATCAGAGAAGTGCAGGATTATCAGCCCATAGTGGAAGACAAATGTACACCGTCATGTGGAAAGGGGAGTGGGTTAAGAGGGAGGCCAACACATGCAAATTCCCAACAGTTGTTTCCCCAGCCCCCTCAGGGTGACTCTAAAACTAGGAGGCAGAAACGGAGTCCCTTCGTGTTGTTGGACTCTAACTCCCACCATCCCTTCTCAGCATGCCCAATGCCAAGAGCTTATGGTCTGACAGAAGCTGGAGCCACCCAGATTTCCTTGTCCTGGAACCACTTTCCATAGCGGGAGGGAAGAAATTGCACAGGTGTTAAAGGATTGTACCTTAAGTGACATTCAGTGGTGCAAGCCTGCTTGTGCAACACGACTTCTCCATCCTCCTCTGCCTCATCTCCCCCCACCTGGGTTTGCAGAGTTCCCCAACCTTCTGAAGCAGATTTTTGGGAGCAAAAAGGGGTTTCAGGTGGGAGGAGAGGAAGAGGAGCTTGTGCCTGCAGTTGTGCATGTAAAAGATTCGAGGTCCAATCCCCCAGCATCTCCAGGTAGGGCTAGGAATGTCCCCCACCTAAAATCCCGGAAAGCTGCTGTCAGTCAGTGTGGGCAACATGGAGCTAAATGGACCGATAGTGTGACTCTGTATAAGGGAGCTTCCTATTCCCCTGTACGAAGCAGAAATGGGGGGAAGGTCGGATGGAATATGCCAGCAGATCTCTGAGTGACTTGAAGTAGATTAGCAAGGATTCTGACTCTGAATTCTATGGGAGGAGCCTCAGACAAAATCCGTAGCCCAGCTTGCTGAATATCAGTCATCTAAACATCCTAGTAGTTGAGATACGACACACTCAACTTGAAGTAAGAAAGTAAAATGATTGCATAATATTCATGTTGCTGCTCCTTTCAAATGCAAGCTGCATAGCTTACAGATTTGTGTTCGCTCAGTTTTATAATATTCATAAAAGAAGTTCGAGAGTAGTTTAATTTTTTTTTAAGTATTTTTTATTGTAATAGTTTTTAAAAAATGAAAAATAAAAACAACTTTTACAAGTCTCTCTTCACCTTGGATTTGGAAAAGGGCTGCAAGACGACCGCAAGGGAACACTAATCCTAGTACAGTGGTACCTCAGCTTACAAATGCTTTGGATTACAAATGCTTCAGGTTACAGACTCCGCTAACCCGGAAGTAGTACCTCGGGTTAAGAACTTTACTTCAGGATGAGAACAGAAATTGTGTGGCGGTAGCAGTGGGAGGCCCCATTAGCTAAAGTGGTGCTTCAGGTTAAGAACAGTTTCAGGTTAAGAACGGACCTCCAGAACAAATTAAGTTCTTAACCTGAGGTACCACTGTAGTGCATTCAATGGTGTTAGAAACTGTGTTATCTTTTTCTTCATTTTAACTGAAAAAAAAGGTGTCAGGAATCCCTGCCAGCATCTTCCTCATGGTACAGTGATGTCACCACTGACCGTTGCCATGGAAAGTCAGTTTAGCACTATAAATTTACAAGTAGGCAAAACTGTGCCTGGAGCCTTTTCCAACGTGAATATGGTGATAATTCTGGTTATTCCACACAAGTGCAAAGAGGAGGGAAACCATGGAAAATACTATCCTGAAGGCACAACCACAAGGTCTGATTTTTAAAAGTTTCTAGCCTTTAGGATTTTAAAGAGGAGTTTCAATGAGTTCACAGTCCTGCATAGCTCCTTGAATTTCCCCATAATAGCAAAGGAATATATTGTGAGAATTGTATCAATTTGAATATTGTGTTGCGATTGCGGAATTCAGCTTTCCTAGGATCAGAATCTGGGTTACCTTGGTTCAGAATTGTTCTTTATCTGGGTAGAGAACTCCAAACTACTGCACTCCCTGGCTACAGATCCAATGAGAACAAGTGCAGATCATACAGCAGGTTATGGGGACTATAGCTCATTGGTAGAGTGTGATGCTCTGCATGCTGCACAAAGATGTTTCCAGATTCGATCCTGGCATCTCCAGTTACAACAGGGCTGGGAACCTCTGGCTCTACAAAGCTTGCTGAACTACAGTCTGTATCAGCAAGCACAGCCAATGGCTGGAATGGTGGAAGTTGTAGTTCAGCAACACTTGGTGGGCCAAATCTTTCCCACACCTGCATTAAAAGAGTCAGCTAACACATGGTGGGGAAGACAGAGAACAGCCACTACCAGCCCGACTGGGCTATATAGCCCAATGGTCCGTATAAAGCATCTTCTTCTGCACACCCAGTTCTGGCAACAGTGGGAGAGACCTTACTTTGTTCACTTCCTGAACCACTCAACAAGAACACATCTACAGGAACAAAACTGTAGGCAGCTGTCATTGCAACACACTCCCCACCCCTGTCAATAATTTAAGATAAATGGCGCATATATAAATGGAGGAATGGAAAAGTGCTTCCCCCGGGCTCCTTTGGGAAGGAGGATGCTATAACAGAACAAATGAACAAAAGGTGTGTGCTCTGTACAAAACTTTAAACTCAAATGTAGAAGAATCCTG
This sequence comes from Podarcis raffonei, assembly GCF_027172205.1. Classification (NCBI taxonomy): domain Eukaryota; kingdom Metazoa; phylum Chordata; class Lepidosauria; order Squamata; family Lacertidae; genus Podarcis; species Podarcis raffonei. The sequence continues at coordinate 67,993,279 of NC_070606.1, forward strand.
GTCATCCAAACCTCCATTTTACAACGCTTCTCGTTTCTCAGTTTTCTGTGCATTCCTCGTGTCAGTGAAAGCCTCTGGAAATGCTCAGCAATCTGGCTGAATGAGAACATTATCTAAGCATGCTGGATGTCCTGCAGGCTATTCATGGGGGCGGAGCGGGACAGCGAGTTAGAAAGAGAAATTGTGTGGAGTAAACAGAGGCGGTGCAATGCAATTTGCGGGAGTCAAGCGGAGATTCCTGGTGTGATGAAAACAGGGGCAGATATTATGCAGCACACACAAACGACAAAGGATGAAGTCAGGCTCCCATTATTTTAGAAGAGATCATGGAGGCAGCTCAGCACCTCCCCACCCACCTACTGGATAGGAACTGATATAGAGAGAAACACTAGCAAGAGCCCCCTGCGGTAAAGGACACAGCCACTATAGCCCAGAAACCTTTTGGCTGCTTCCCTCAGCTTTGTAACTGGATATATTGAAATCTCGCCAAAGAATGCCAACCATTGATTCTATTCAAGGGGGCAGGAGAGGGGAAGAATCAACAGCAAACCCCAAACTCAGCAGGTCACACCCCAGGGGTGGAGGGAATCTAAACAGAGACCCAAAGCACCACTCACTGTGGAGATGCTGGTTTCTCAACTAGGTCCCTGAAGCACAGCTGAAACAGCCCTTTTTCTAGGCCACGGATTGGACGCTGGGTTCAAAAAAAAAAAAAGCTTCACATACATTTTTTTAAAAAAAAATCTTCAACATGGGAGGCAACAAAGGTCTAGCATGCCTGATAGCTTATCTCCATAGCTGTCAATGTTTCCCCTTTCTTAAGGGAAATTCCCTTATTCCGAATAGGATTCCTCGCAAGAAAAGGGAAAAATTGACAGCTATGCTTATCTCCCTCTTGCCTTGGCCCAGAAGCCCTTCCCTGATCAGCAGGCCCTGGTCAGGAGAGAACAGTGTGGCCTAGTGGTTTGCGTGTCTGATCAGAAACAAGGAGATCCAGATTCAAATCCCCACTTAGCAAGACCAGTTTCTTGCTCAGCCTCAATCTACTTTTCAGGGTTGTTGTTTTGCGAAGACCAAAAACGGAGGGAGAGAATCATTGCACTTCCTCCAGACTCTTGGTGGGTTGAGAGATGTTGAGAAACAAACGCTCTGTGGGGAAAATGTCTGCACAAGCTCAGGAGTTCAAAGACGTATTTTACAGTTTCCTATAGTTGGGTTTTTCAAATGATGGTGCCTGAATTGGGGGGGGGGGGAGAGAACTCGTGGTCAAAGCGCACGTTTTTCCGGTCATTGCTGAAAAATAAATAAATAACCCGAGACTTCAGGGATGGGCAAAAGTTGCCTCCGCCTGCGGGAAGCTACGAGCTGCCTCTACGGCTGGGGCTGCTGGACTGTTGCTGCAACTCGGCGCCAGGCCTCTTCCTGCTGTAACTTTCCGACTCCTCTCTCGCGTCCTACGGATGCAGGAGCCCAAGGCAGGCGCCTCCAAGTGCCTCCCCGGCCCCGCAACCGAGGGGCTTGGGCGGGCACGCTCAGGAGCCCCGGACCCTGCGGCGGAAGGGGAAACGCCGCGGGACAAGGCTCGCCAGCGAACGGGAAGGGCTGCGCGCCACGACGCGCCCTCTCGCCATGATGCGCCCCCCCCCGACCCGCGACCCTGCCCCACTTTTCTACCACCGCACAGCCTCCCTTTGCAGAAAACGCGTCCGTTTTCTGCCCTCCCTCGGGGGCGAAAGGGAAGCAGGCGACTTTCTTCCGCTCCGCTCGCCCGGTCGGCGCTTGCAAGGGGAAAGCCGGCAGGCAAACCCGTCCCGCCCCGGCCGGGCTCTGCAGTGGATCGCGCTGTGCATTCCAGGGGGCTCCTTCCCAAGCAACTCTCCGGGGCTGATTTTCTTTTCAAGTCCCCCTAATGGAACCCATCCCTTCACAGCGAAACGCTTTCCCTTTATTTAATGTGTTGTTGTTATTATCATTATCCTTTGAGCTAAAAGGCGCTCCCCAGCCGCTGCCACTCACCAAGTCGTGGGGCAAGAGGACCTCGGCTTTGGCTCCATAGTTGGCTCCTGTTGCCGCCGCCTCTTTCTCGGGCTTGAGCCCCGCCGCCGGCTGCTGGAAGCTGATTTTCACCATGGCTGAGCAGGAGGAGCAGCAGCGTCCGAAGCGAAACCCGACGCCTCTTCTGCGCTCGACGCGGCTCTCTGGACCATCCGCCGAGCCCACCCCGCCGCCGGGAGGAAGCGCCGGAAGTGCAGCCTTGGCTCTCCGCCCCCCCTCCCGCGTCTCTCTCCCCCCCCCCCCCGCTCGCCTTCGCGGGAGAAGCCAAGAGTTAATGAAGCTCCGCGGACGCGCGTCTTGCGCTGGCGAGCGAGCAGGTGGCCGCGAGAGTCCGCGCTCAGGATGCGCTCCAAAGAGGCTCAGGGAAAGCGAGAGAGCTCCTAGCTTCGGAGCTCTACGGTCTCTCTCCGCGGTTGGAGGCAGGGATGCTTGTGAATGATGGTTGCTGGGGGGTCTCAAGTGGGGTGAGTCCTGCTTGTGGGCATCACTGGTTGGCCACCGTGGAAGAACAGGTCGCTGGACTAGACAGGCCTTTTGGCCTCATCTAGCAGCAAGTACTGGGACGCGGGTGGCGCTGTGGGTAAAACCTCAGCGCCTAGGACTTGCCGATCGCATGGTCGGTGGTTCGAATCCCCGTAGCGGGGTGCGCTCCCGTCGCTGGGGCCCAGCGCCTGCCAACCTAGCAGTTCGAAAGCACCCCCGGGTGCAAGTAGATAAATAGGGACCGCTTACCAGCGGGAAGGTAAACGGTGCTGCGCTGGCTCGCCAGATGCAGCTTGTCACGCTGGCCACGTGACCTGGAAGTGTCTGCGGACAGCGCTGGCTCCCGGCCTATAGAGTGAGATGAGCGCACAACCCTAGAGTCTGGCAAGACTGGCCCGCACCGGCAGGGGTACCTTTACTCTTTTTTTAGCAGCAAGTACTGGTGTTGGAGAAGACTCTTGAGAGTCCCATGGACAGCAAGAAGATAAAACCGATCCATTCTGAAGGAAATCAGCCCTGAGTGCTCACTGGAAGGACAGATGTTGGGAAAGGTTGAGGGCACAAGGAGAAGGGGATGAAGTGCCTGGCGTGCTCTTGTCGATGGGGTCACAAAGAGTTGGACACGACTAAACGACTAAACAACAACAAAGCAGCAAGTACAGTCTTTGTTGTTTAGTCGTTTAGTCGTGTCCGACTCTTCGTGACCCCATGGACCAGAGCACGCCAGGCACTCCTGTCTTCCACTGCCTCCTGCAGCTTGGTCAAATTCATGCTGGTAGCTTCGAGAACACTGTCCAACCATCTCGTCCTCTGTCGTCCCCTTCTCCTTGTGCCCTCCATCTTTCCCAACATCAGGGCCTTTTCCAGGGAGTCTTTTCTTCTCATGAGGTGGCCAAAGTATTGGAGCCTCAGGTTCACAATCTGTCCTTCCAGTGAGCACTCAGGGCTGATTTCCTTAAGAATGGATGGGTTTGATCTTCTTGCAGTCCATGGGACTCTCAAGAGTCTCCTCCAGCACCATAATTCAAAAGCATCAATTCTTTGGCGATCGGCCTTCTTTATGGTCCAGCTCTCACTTCCATACATCACTACTGGGAAAACCATAGCTTTAACTATACAGACCTTTGTTGGCAAGGTGATGTCTCTGCTTTTTAAGATGCTATCTAGGTTTGTCATTGCTTTTCTCCCAAGAAGCAGGTGTCTTTTAATTTCGTGACTGCATATGATCAAGTAAAACAATGGAAATAAGATCAAGTAAAACAATAGACATACTTCACTAACAGACCAATCACGTCACTTCTGTCCCATCCTGTTCCCACAACAAAAGTCCATGCTTCTTCTTTAGCGATCAATCGTACCCGAGTAAGATTGTCTTCCATAAAAACGGTTTTAAAAATGAGTCCATAAGTGACTGTGGAGACCAATTCTGGATCCACACATCCTTCCACAGTGGGGACATTGGTTTCCGGGTGGGAGTTGATCATGGTGAGGGTTTGCCAAGTGTGCCTTCCTCTTAGCACATTTCTCCCTTTTGTCCTGAGTTCGAGTGTCTTCAAAGCCCATGACACCGTTGGTAAAGGCTGTTCTCCAGTTGGAGCGCTCACAGGCCAGTGTTTTCCAGTTGTCTGTGTTTATGCTACATTTTTTAAGATTTGCCTTGAGAGAGTCTTTAGACCTCTTTTGTTGACCCACCAACATTACGCTTTCCATTTTTAAGTTCGGAATAGAGTAGTTGCACATCTAGCAGGGTTAGTCTTGTGTTCTTATGATGGTCACTTTCAGCTAGGAAAAGAGCACATCCACTTATATTCTCTTTTATGGAAGCACTTTTCCTAAATTTTAATCTGTGATTTAAAAAAATCATGGTGGAAATTCATCGCTTTAGTGCAAATTTAGTATAATAGACACATTTTTGTATGAGGTTTTGACTAATGTGCAAATTTCTGCAAGCAGCTTCCTCTAATATACGTAATAATGCATTTTGTATGGTGTTTTCACTAATAACTTCATTTTAATGCACACTTTCCCCAATTTAGACATTTTTGGACCCTGAGGATTATCTAGTCCAACCAGATTATGCAACTGTCCCATTGATAGGGCAATTTTAATTAATCTATGCATGTGAACTCCAGCAGCCACAGAGCAATTCCCATCTAGTTGTCCTCTGTAAAAGTAATGAAATCATGTACCTGTGATAGACCAACTGATAAGAGAATGGACCAGTTTTCTTTCAAAGTGAAGCACGTAGGACAGGAATCCAACAAAGTTGCATTCCAGGTAATGCATGCATTGAGCTATTTTAAACATGCGCACTTCACTTAAGTTCATTATCATGCAATCAAAACCAAAGAGCAGATAAAAAAGGTGATGGATGTGTTCTTGCTCAAGGTCTTGATAAACTAGGGCTACTAGCAACATAGGAAGGTTCACCTTACCTGGATTTTGCCCATCACTTTTACTGATTCCTCTGCTGGGAGAAAAGTTTCTGCAACCTCCAACATTATAATGAAATTGGTGTTTTAGCCTCTAGGTGGGTGCTTCTAAGCAGTTGTGTTTCAGCCACCTGGGTCTCGGGATCCAATATAATTTATTTTGTTGCATCCGTTCAAGGCTCTTTGTGTTAAAGGTGGATATGTGCAATGCCATTCACACTTGTAACTTCTGTATAAGGAGGGCAAATCACATAGGACATGATCTAGCCTGTTAAGTAGTTGAAGTACCATTCATTTCAGAAGCAGGCGGGTTGTCATGCTACCGTATGTCTGTTTGCATGTCTGCTCAGAAGTAAGTCCCATTTAGTCCTATAGCGCTTTTTTCCAGAGAAGTAGGCACAGGATTGCAAGCCCTATGGAACTCAATGGAACTCCTGAGTAAACATTGGTTAGTTTTTTCTTCCTTGTTGCTAATTCGAGTTGTTTCTCAGCGATAGGAAGGGAAAAGCCATTGTTTTGTTTTCAGTACACTATGGGAGTACCATTACTTTGAAAACCTGCTATCACAGGGTTGCCATATTTCAAAAAGTGAAAATGCAGACACAAAAGTTGTTGAGCAATTTTTGGCAAAGTAGTTGAGCTTTTTTTAAAAGTAAATTCGCCAAAATCTACACATCCGACATGGGTTGTCATACATCCGGATTTTCCCAGATATTTAAGCGATTTCTGCCCAGGCGCTGTTTCTGATGGCCAAATCTCAGATACGGTATATCCAGGAAATTCCAGACATATGGCAGCACTATACTATCAGAGCTTTTTCTCTTTTTCTCATCTTCGCTGAAATTTCAGATTAAAACTAAAATCCAAATCCCATGTGTCAAATCTAATAAAAAAGAAACTTCAGTTTATACCTAAACCTAGATCTTTTGCATTTCTTTTTTCCCCAAAGATCTTTATTGAAACTTAACATATATATATATAATAACCAAAATTCCCAATGATTCCCTCACACAAAATATAATATCTAAATTACAACAGCTGCATAATCTTTTGCATTTCATGGTAAAACCAGAGTTGTTTTCTTTCTAGCAATAAGGGCCAGAGGTAACTGAAGAGTGTCCAGCCCAAAACAAGAGGTGGCATATAGAATCATAGAACTGCAGAGTTGGAAGGGACCCAGGGGTCATCTAGTCCAACCCCCTGCAATGCAGGAATATCAACTAAAGCATCCATGACAGGTGGCCATCCAACCTCTGCTTAAAAACCTCCAAGGAAGGAGAGTCCACTACCTCCGGAGGAAGACTTTTCCACTGTTGAACAGCCCTCATTGTCACAACGTTATTTCTGATGTTGAGACGGATATCTTTTGCACTTGGATTTTTCACAATACAAGGTTCAAGGTGCCCTCAAACCTTGTCAGTGTGTGCCGCAGTTAGGTCATTATGACACCATCGTACTTAAAAACTCATCTACGCCTATTAATCCAGAAGCAAATAGTAATCTACAGGTAAAGCTCTAGTTAATAAATTTGCAAACGTAAGTATATTTGAGAGTGCAGCACTGAATTCAGGGATTTTTCTGGCATAGGGGTCCATCTTTGTGCACCTGTAACTATCTCCTATCCTGAAACCACAGGAAAGGATGGGCCACAAATCTAAATGAACAGACTTAACCCATATGAAGTTGATTTCATCCTGCCATAAGATAACAGCTATTTTAAATACCTCCTGCGAAAAGGCAGCCATCTGCTTTCTGAAAAAGCAGCTGATGAGTAATCCAGCCTTGAGGTTTCTATGGCAGCCAGTTTCATTGCCTAGGTGATGGAGCATTTGTGTCAAGACTGAACCACAAACCTTGAAACTATGAATACAGTATAGGCCAACTGAAATTTCTTAAGAAAAGGCAATGTTTGCTTCTGGACTTGACAGATCTGCTTTTGCCTTTGCACTCAACCCACATAATCACTCAACCTCAGATGTTTTCAGCTTAATAATAATAATAATAATAATAATAATAATAATTTTATTATTTATACTCTGCCCATCTGGCTAGGTTTTCCCAGACACTCTGTGTGGCTTACACAACAGATATAATAAGGCTTAAAGCCTTGGATCTCTTTGCATAACTAAGGGCATCAGTAATGTCAGCACCAGTGTCCTAAAGGAAGTGGGATAATGGGGGAAATATGGTTCCAGCACATCCGAATCCTAATTTGAACATTCTGGCAGCCGTATTAAAATCTGCCACACCAAAGGGGAATTTGCCAAATTTCTGTATGCTCAGTCCAGAGGAGTTCAGATCAGTGGCTGGCGGACCTATGTTTGGGGGCCCCTGAAGTTTGAACTGCCATGGGGGCCCCTTCACAACCAGCAGTGAGGTCTGGGTAACCACTCTTAGCTCCTTCAATGGAATTGTTCCAGCACAGACCACCACACCTTTACAACATCTGTGTGCTCCTGCATGTGCTCTTAATGTGCCAGGGAAGGTCTTCTAATCGCTATCCCCTGATGTAACTAGAGAGGGATGAATTTCAGTTTCTCATGTTTTCCGTCTCAAGATCAGTTCACAGTTCTGCCTCAATCTGCAATTTTATTTTAAAGAAATAATCCTTATCAAAATTTGCCAGCATTTAGTCCTAATTTATCCTAATACATGCACTTTTGCAAACAATTTTCCCCAATATAATGCATTTTATATGTTGTGCTCACTAATACATGCTTTTTAAAGCATACTTTCCCGTAACATACACATTTTCCTGCAAATTATTTGGTTGAAAAACTGCATCAGAAAATTCTGAGAGGTGCAAATCTTGAAGGATAGCTGTATTTTGGATCACATATTGTTTTGGAAAGTATGGATTCGTTAAGTTCTCATTAACATTCAAACCAAACTTCTCCCCCATCTTTACATGCAACTGAACAGATATTCTTCCTTTGTTAGTCTCATTTTTTGTTGTCCAACTGCAAAGCACCAAGCATATTGATGGTGCTATAAATAGCAAAAAAATAATGATGAAGAAGCCTTTTCATTATTGCCTTGCCTCTATCGACAAGCATTATGTTTCTCCTGCCCACAAGAATCAGGTTGGAGGCTGGATGCTTAACTCTTCAAACCTTTTTAACAGAAGTGGTTTTGTATTGGATGTGCTGAGTCCAAACTCGTTTTTAAAAATCCCAAATGGCTGTATGTTTAATGGCCAGTGCCGGATTTACGTATAAGCTAAACAAGCTATAGCTTAGGGCCCCACTCTCTTGCACCCCCCAACATACTTCTTCTTAATTGTATTTCACTATTAATATACTTCTTCTTAATTGTATTTCAGTTCAACAATTACTTTGATAAAATACATATTTTGTTATGTGCAAATGGCTTTAGATACCTATTAGGTCCATAAATTACCATAGAGCATATATTCAACACAAAAAACAGTGACAATTTGTTGTTGACAAAGGACAGCTGGACATATAAAGGGCCCCCTTACCTTCAGTAGCTTAGGGCCTCATCAGACCTAAATCCAGCCCTGTACGCAGCTACCATACTGGATCCAACATGGTCAATAATTTCAGTTTTGCTCCTGTTTTCAGGCATTGGGCAACTTCAAGGTTTTGTGGCTTAGGGGAAATGAATTTGGAGTTGCTGCCTAATCTCATAATGATCTCGAAATGCAATAATTTTGATGCAAAATAGCCCCACATACAGTGAAAAAGTAACAGTTATACACTAAAGTGTTTTAACTGATGAGCAAACACTTGCATGAAAACAGCAGTGAGGTCCTTTAATAGATAGGAGAACCTAACCATACTGAGGAATGGCTGAGCAAACAGAGCTAGTCAAAATTCGTGACTAAGCAGGTGGAGTTTGTACCAAAAAAGAGAGAGGCTGTTTGTGGCCTAATTCTACAGATTTGTAGATCTATAGATTCTTCCTACAGATTTTTATATACCACCCATTCTCACTCCACCCCAAAAGCAATCCATCCATTCCATCCAGCTGAATTGTGTGTCAGAGATACAGGCGGAATATAAGACAATGACACTTCGTCCACTCAAACGTAGCAGGAAACAAATGATGAATAAATGCTACCCCACTCCTTTTTTGTCAGATGTGCAGCACTGAGATCCCCGCAGGGATGGCGCCTACATGAAAAGAGGTGAGAAGGCATTCTGCTTTGCTTACTATGACCTCTTCTCAAGTTACCTAAAGTGCCTGATTGTTAAAGCAGTAATTTGAGCAATAGTGTCTCTTGCAAAAAAACAACAACCGTAACCTGAGTACAAAATGCAGAGTCACCTGTCTGTTCCACACACCAAATAAAGCCTATTAAAAATTCTGAACCAGAAATGAATGAGGTTTTTTTGTTTTTTACCAGAGAGCTCTGCAGAGTTATTGCTAGCATAAAGACAAATGGATGTGGTCATGAGGGAATTTGTATCATTTTGAGGGGGAGAGAATCTCACCAAGTGACTGATGATGCCTTTTAATTATGCCTGTTCTGAAGATCTTCTGAAGAGAAGGAATGTTCCAGGTCTCTTGGAATCCAGCAACAAATTACACTGTGGAGACAGTTGTCAAAGGTGACATAACCACTATCTGCTGTGGGCAATAGAACCATCAGTGCTTCATTTTCAAATAACATCTGTTCACCCAGAAAACTCATCTTCAACATGTCGAATGTTGTTATTCTCTTTACAGGGCCATTACAAGCCCATGGCTCAAGGACATTGGCTACGTGCTGCAAACCATGCACTTAAAGAAGAAATCCCGGAAACTTTATTTTGCAGTTCCCGGGATTCTTTGGGAGGCAAATGCACTTTAAATGTCTGGTTTGTTTGCAGCCTCAACAATCTAGCATTCAATGTCGATGCAGAGCTAGTCCTAGCAGAGAACAGGAGAGAGATGGAGGCAGGGTTAAACAAGGAGAAGAATCTGCATTTATTTCATGTACAGTAAGGCACGGAGAACAGAGGCTTCACAGAATAGGTGGGTTTTAAAGAGGAATTTGAAGCAAGAAAGGTCGCATCACACAGACATTCTGGTAGGGCCTGCAAGACAGAGCTGTTCCACCAGGCCTTTGGCAAGGGCACAGCCTGACTCCCTCCTCTGGCAATCCTCACAGAACTTCTAGCCTAATGGTTGCCATTATTTTACTGTTGTTAGCCGCTCTGAGCCCGGCTTCAGCTGGGGAGGGCGGGATATAAATAATAAAAAATATTATTATTATTATTATTATATTATTATTATTATTATTATTATATGCTTCCAGGCATCAGGGGCAGCAAGGGAGAAAGTGCGGAGTAATTTAAGCGGGGAGAAGATTTTTGGACAGCAGATGGTGATGAGGCAGAGCTATGGGCAGGAATGTAGCAGGATAGCTGAGCCACATAGGGCTTTGAAGGCAAGGATGAGGAACAGTGGGGGGCTGGCGCCCATTGAAACTGGTAGGGGCAGAAAACAGGAAGGCCAGCAGCAGGTGGGGCCAGAGCCAATGAGGGCAGAGCCAATTCATTCTCATTTCATTGCCATCTTCCTCCCTGCTGTGTTGTACAAGACAGGGATGTAAATTTTAAGAAATGAATGATTTTTAAAAAAACTTGTGATAATAGGGTTGCAGCTTCCACTGGGTCTTCCTGGCTCTCCAGACTTTCCCTCCCACTTCCCCATCCCTGGGTCCTGGAAGCAGTGTGGAGATTGAAGGAAGTGTGTAATAAGTGAATAATGTGGGTAGACATATTTTGGAAAGAGGCAAGAGAAGAATCATAGAACTGCAAAGTTTGAAGGGACCCTGAGGGTCATCTATTTCAACTCCTGCAATGCAGGAATCCTGTCCACAGCTGTTCCTGCTTGGCTCGAACCACCAACCTTCTGGTTAACAGCCAGATACACTGACCCCTTGCGCCACAGGCTGAGATATTTTCAGTCAACAGTAAACCCCATACAGTAGCTCCCAAGTACAGTGGTACCTCAGGTTAAGTACTTAATGCATTCCGGAGGTCTGTTCTTAACCTGAAACTGTTCTTAACCTGAAGCACCACTTTAGCTAATGGGGCCTCCTGCTGCCGCCACACCGCTGGAGCACGATTTCTGTTCTCATCCTGAAGCAAAGTTCTTAACCTGAGGTAATATTTCTCGGTTAGCGGAGTCTGTAACCTGAAGCATATGTAACCTGAAGCGTATGTAACCTGAGGTACCACTGTACTTGGATATTTATTTATTTATTTATTTATTTATTTATTTATTTATAAATGAAAAGTAGACAGTTATTGTGTGAAATTGTTCTGTTGTAAACATGTAGTTACCATAAATGCCTTGCTAAGTATTTGCATTGCTGCATGTGAGCCTCTATTTGGACATGCCCTGTTTTTCGTTTTTTAAAAAGCAAATGATCAATTCAAATTTATCGGATTATCAAGAGGAGCTGGAGACATTCGACTTTCTAATTTGGACCCTTCCCGCTTTCTGCAGTACTGATGCAACGGTAAGTCATATTCCCAGCGGGCTTCTTAAGCCAGGAGATTTTCATAGTCAAGGTCAGTGTGTTTCCCTCTGCTTCAGACTTCCTTTAATGAATATAACTGAATTTTAAACAGCAAATGCAATTAAAATATGTCACTTTGTTGGGTGAAGCGGTCAATAAGGGAAGCATCGGGCAATGCTGACTGTCCTTGATCCAAGAACATCAAAAGAAGATGCTTGACTCTTTCATGAAACATGCAGACACATTAATTGTTTTGGCCCTCTGTTGAAGGCAAATAAGACTCCCCGCCACCCAACATTTTCACTTCACAGTCATCATTTACACATTTAATAGAGCTTGCTCCTTCCTGACCTTGAGAGAAATTTGTGGTGTTTTGTGGCCATTTTGCCCTCAAAAATGGTTTACTGTCAACCTGCGTTGGCCTCCTCACCGAAGCCAGAATCCATTATAAAATTTGGTGTAATTTGCATCAGATATGTTGTCACTAATAAGCTTCCTGACCCCATATGACTATTAGCATTACAGTAACACTGATAATTACTGCCCCTACCCACATCTCAATGGAGAAAGGAATAGCGTGTCTGTCTCTAGGGAGAAATAGTTGTGTTGCAGCAGTGGGGTGCCTGCAGGGCCCAATCCCCCACCCACATTTGAAAATAATTCAGGAGAGGAAATGGTAGACTCATAATGCAACAATGTGATGCAGTCGTTGGAGAGCTGGAGTGTGATCTGGGACCGCAGGGTTCAGATCCCTCCTCCCAGCCATGATGTGGGTGGCGCTGTGGTCTAAACCACCGAGCCTCTTGGGCTTGCCGATCAGAAAGCTGGTGGTTCGAATCCCCGCGATGGGATGAGATCCCATTACTCTGTTCTAGCTTCTGCCAACCTAGCAGTTCAAAAGCACACCAGTGCAAGTAGATAAATAGGTACCGCTATGGCGGGAGGGTAAACGGTGTTTCCTTGCAATCTGGTTCCTGTCACAATGTTCCGTTGCACCAGAAGTGGTTTAGTCATGCTGGTCACGACCCAGACATTTGTCTGTGGACAAATGCCGGCTCCTTTGGCCTGAAAGCAAGATGAGTGCAGCAACCCCATAGTCGCCTTTGACTGGACTAAACCGTCCAGGGGTCCTTTACCTTTACCTTTTACCTAGCCATGAAGCTCACTTAGTTACCTGGGGCCAATCACTATCTCTCAGCTGAGTGCAGGTGCAGCTGACATGGTAACCTCTGGATTTTGTTGAACTACAATTTCCATTATCCCAGACTGCTGCTGCCCATGCTGGTTGGGGCTGATGGGAGTTGTAGTTCAACAACATATGCAGGTCACCATATTGCCTACTTCAGCCTAGTGTACCTGACAGGGTTGCTGCAAGTATACCCTGGTGAGCAAAGCAGAGAATGCTGTAGATTGCCTCGAGCTCTTTGGGAGGATGGATGGATGTAAATGAATATTAAAGGTAAAGGGACCCCTGACCATTAGGTCCAGTCGTGACTGACTCTGGGGTTGCGACACTCATCTCGCTTTATTGGCCGAGGGAGCCAGTATACAGCTTCCGAGTCATGTGGCCAGCATGACTAAGCCGCTTCTGGTGAACCAGAGCAGGACATGGAAACGCCGTTTACCTTCCCGCCGGAGTGGTACCTATTTATCTACTTGCACTTTGAGGTGCTTTCGAACTGCTAGGTTGCCAGGAGCAGGGACTGAGTAATGGGAGCTCACCCCGTCACGGGGATTCAAACCGCTGACCTTCTGATTGGCAAGTCCTAGGCTCTGTGGTTTAACCCACAGCGCCACCCACGTCCCTAAATGGATATTACACTATTTCAAATTGTGTAATACACTAATAAGTGACTTAGTAAGCATAATAAACAAATAAAGATTGCTAACCTGTTTTTCTCTCTCACCCCATTTCCAATCTCTTTTAAATGCTACATCCTGCTTCTGCTAGAATGGTTCAGCTGAAAGCTCAAAAATCACCTTAAGGCATATTAAAATGTGCTCACAAAATGACACAGGAAGACTACCACTGGTCACCGCTGATTTCATAAGTGCTAACCAATACGTGCCCCATGACACTTGTCACACTGCATTCCAGTCAACCACAGGTTTCGCCGGACAGTGAAATTGTATTTTTCCAGCAACAAAGTATTGTCATTTGAGAGCTGCACCATGCCTCAGGGGGTGCCCTCAAGAGTTGGGTCCCAGATATGGGAGCCATGAGCCTGCACCAAAGTACTCGCCTATGAAGGGAGGGTTGCAGATGCGGCAGTTTTAACAATTGTAAATGGGGCCGCAATGCCTTCCTGATAGTTGTTCATTGGTATTTGGGAAAGAAGCAAGTGGTGAAGAATGCAGCCGCTCTGTTGATGTGATATCAGCACAAGGAGACTGTGACTGGTTAAGTCACTTTGTATTTTCTTATGCTATTAATTATTATCATCATTGCATCACAGGCTGAACCTGCTGGCCCTGTGGGTTCTGGCTTCTTTGGTGTGTGGTTTGTGTATAATAAGCTGGTCGATACTGTGGTTTGCAGTTCTGAACTCTTGAGGGGGGCGGCGTGGATATGGGGACTGTTAGGATGAGCTCCTGCGCTTCAAAGTTTACCACTACATCACTGCATACACAGTACCAGTCCTCCTTCATAGTCTGTTAAGTGTTCTGCATCTACCCATACTGCTTAGCATTTTGTTGTCCACCTCCCACCCTATTTTCAAATATAGATAGCATAGTTGACGTACATTCGTATGCTGAATTAATATCTACCAGTGTTTTTTTAAAAAGCAGGGGGTACTTCAGGAGACACTGGGTTAAAGCCAAAACAAACTCTTAAGGGTCATGCTTACTCTAACACCACAGAAGTCTTAAGGGTCATGCTTACTCTAACACCACAGAAGTATAAAATTGCTGCCTCATTTCCTAGCGACTTTCTTGGCACCGAAGTGCAAAGAAGCAGCATTTGAAGGTTAGAGCTGTGAACTTAGAAGGAAACACATCTCAACTGCACAGCCGATACCCAGCAACTGCGAACACCTCCAGCATGTGTACAGTAGGATCATAAGAGATATGGATGGATCCTTGGATCAGTGGTGCTAGCAACTGAAATTATTGCCTCTGCTAGGTAGGGAGCTAGATTTGCAGTTTAGTGGTAGAGCAGCAGCAGCTAGGCCAGGTGACACCACAGACCAGGCTTCCTCAACCTCGGCCCTCCAAATGTTTTGAGACTACAATTCCCATCATCCCTGACCACTGGTCCTGCTAGCTAGGGATCATGGGAGTTGTAGGCCAAAAACACCTGGAGGGCCAAGGTTGAGGAAGCCTGCCATAGACTGTATGTTTTACACAGTTGCCCATTTCCCCGGATTTTGGTCAGACATACATTTTCTTCTCTGGGCCAGTAATTGGGTAACAATTCACAAGGTCTTGAAGGAAGACAAGGAGCCAGCTTTGGGTCTCCTCCAGATCTCCTTTTTATTGTGCTTTCATGATTATTTGCACTCATGATGCTATTGGTTGTGCGCAATCCTGCTTTCAACACCGTCCGTGCCTCCAAAAGTTTGGCAGTGATGCATGGAAATGATGTGTTAGCATTGGGGGAGCATTTCAGAACTAATAAAACAGAATTAACTCCATCACTAACGCACTATGAGTGTCAAGCACATTGCAGAATACATGTCTGGGTGTTTTGGAGTTGTTATGTTGGAAAATTTGTGCAAAAATCAATAAAAATTATATTAAAAAACAAACAAACATGTCTGGATGTTTTAACAAAACATGTCTGAGGAGGCCGTTGGATAAGACTCAAACATGGGTGAGAGCACCTGCCAGATTGCTGAGCTTTTTGAAAAGAATAATGCTGCAAGACCCCAAAGATTCAGGAGATGGGCAGACTAACGATGAATTTATGTCGCGAAGAAGAGGAGTGGCTAAAAAGGGAGAAATTTTATACACCCTGTCCATTCTCCTTCAAAGGACACTTGACACAGGAATTTGTTTCTGTATAGCTTGCCAGGTATGAACTAGGCAATCATGGATGAAACAAGAAACAATTCTCATGTTCAAAGCTACTGGGCAAAATGTCACCACGATCAAGGGAACTGCTGCCAAACTGTACCCGAAGGTTATTCAGTTGTTATCCAAGCAGGTGCAATGCCACAGAGAGTGAGGCTGTTTGTAATTGAAAATGACTAGTGTGAAACAGGACCAAAGTGCTATTGGGGACGTCACCAGTGCAGTGCCTACAGGCTCTGTAACACCCACAAACAAATGTGATGGTGCCTGCGGAGACCAAGCAGTGATAGTCAAGTATAGTTTGGTTCCAGCACTTTTTCTTGCCTCAGGATTTTCTCATCAGTTCTTCTTTGCACCCTTGAGTGGTTTGGCTTGACCAGATTGTGTCATTGAACTGCGATAATGCCTCATGCTTCCCTAGATATGAGATGGGAGAAGGTGTAGGGGTGCGCCTGTGTGTAAAAACCTCTGACTTTGTGTGGGTGGAATGTGTTCTACCATACAATTAAAGCTAAGAGCTGCCCACCATTGCCCTGTCCACTTGGGCCACCACTGCCATGTTATGATGGCCCCAGCCCTCTAAGATTGCCCACAAAGTCCTTGGATTCTGTACTGGAAGAAAGGCGGGATATAAATAAATAAAGGGTGAGAAGCAGGGAAAGGAGTTGTATATGCAGAGACTGGGAACTGAGAGATGATGACTTAGTACCCCAAGTAAGATCTATTCCTACCAAAATGGAGTGGCAAGGTGTTAAAATAATTCACTAAATGAAGGCACCTGCTGATTCACAGGGTATTTTAGGTTAGGATTAGGAGTAAAGCTGGGGAAACCAGATATCCATATATGACTTCTAATGACACCCCCTACCCACTCCTAGGTTAAGAAGTTAAGAACACTCAGAAAGATCCTAATTTAAAGCAATTTAAATGTTCCCTCCTAGAGTAGCCCAATTTGGTTTACCGCTAAGAAGATTTAAATATAATTTGCACCTTTGTACAGAGGTGAGGATCAACTTAACACCTGACTTATCTTGCTTTGCAGCTAAGCCCAAAGGACACCCTGCTATTTTGGCAGTCTGCTTGATTCTGGTGGGAGCAGCGGTAAAAGATACAAGGGGATGTCAAGAATCTTGCAGAAATTATGAAAACTGTACTTCAACAAATATGTTATTTATAGGTGCATTAAGTTTTACATCCCAATCTTTGAGTCAGGCTTCAAGATACACAATTTAAGTGTATAACAAGGAAGAGGAAGACCATAGCTAGTTTTAATATGATATACATAAAGAGACTGGAAAAAACTGCTCTTTAAGGTTGTAAATTAACCTCTGATTAATGGGGGAGGGGGACACCCCCAAAGTTAGGTGTGTGAAGCTCCCTTAGATTGGAAATAGCTAAGGCAACCTAGGATGCAATATAGTATCTTATTCATAATACTCTGGGCTCTTCCTTTGCCTGCATGGTATGATTGCATCAGATGTCATGGTGATTGACAGGTGGGCATACTCATTCACCTCTCCAAGTGGCTTGTGGGAATTGGGGAACAAATCCATATTAAAATGGGCTTAGGTCATTCCCTCTCTCGTGGAGCTGCAGTTGAGTGTCTTAACTGAATTCTCAGCATCTTCACCCAAATATACATGTTCACCAAATGATAAATTTCCATGGAACTTTGAAGAAAGACAGGGTAGTTAAGTTTGTGATTTAGATCAGTCCAGGAGATGTTACCTATATGTGGGAAAAACAGAGTTTCTATTAGCAAAATTTAAATTATGCGTAAGATAGAAATAAACCTAACATGCAAAGGTTGGAGAAGTATTATATGTTGTTGCAAGTGTAGATGGCTATTTATATATACTGTATATATATTGCATTAAGGTTTCAACTGCATTCACAAGAAGTGCAGAATATATACCTCTTAAAAGAAATAATCTGATTCAGGTGGGTTCTTCCCCCCTCTATAAATATTATAAAACACACAATTGTGTTTCTTCAAAATTTTATTTCTATTTAAATTATGGGGCCAGCCAGATCTTCTAAGAAATGCATTCATCTGAAGAAATGAAATGCTTTTGTGGAAGTAGAATTACAATTGTATACATCTTTTTTGTTTAAAAACACTTCTCACATTAAATAACTTTTAGTAATATCTTTAAGCCTTCACACAGATAAGAAACCACTTCCAGTACAATAGTTTTTTTTAATATGAATAGCACATCAAATGGTCTTAAATACAACTTTTTTTGAATGCCAACACTCCAAGGATTAATGTTTGAAAAAAGTCAGAGCCACTTTCTCCCATGCCAAATAGTAGAGAAGCAAAACCAATATCCAAATCCATCTTTGAACTTCTTTATATATACACATACATAACTTTTTAGCATTTCTACATTTCCCCCCTAAAGTGGAAGCCTTATGCATAATGGAGAATAACTTGCCAAGTAATATTTTCCTTTTCTTAACTACGATTAACCAAAATATAAAAAAGGACAGAGTACTGAACTATAATATCATCTCGTGGCCAGTTTTGCCTGTCTATATAAATGATTTAATAAAGGCTTAATGATTACTTTTTCTTCTTTCAGTAGACATTATGAATCACTTTGCAAAGGACAGGTTATGACCACTAAAGGAAGCATGACAATGCTGAGATGGCCAATATTACTAGAATCCTATTTGCTGGATTTACTTTCCTACTTCCTTCATGAAAGCTGTAAAAATTAGCTAAGGTGTCAATCAGGAGATTAGTTTAATCATTTGTGAAATAATTTAACCAGAAAGAAGCTAGAAAGCAATAAATAATTTTAGAGCATTCTCATTCAGGTTCAATCATGCAGAATTTGAACTTCCATACTCCTAATCCATAAAGTTGGCTGGCTGGTTGTGATCTCAGTACTACTATTAAGATGAATCGATAGTATTTTGATAACATAGTTGAGATATATTTAGCAGATTTTTTTTTTGTTATGATCACAGTAACAAAAAGTGGTGCAACATCAGTCTTTCTTAAAAAATAAATACTGATAGTTTGCAGCATTAACAAACAAGATATTGACACTAGGACAGTTATGAAATTATGGTTTTTGAAGTAAAGGGGAATTATTAAGTTATTTACCATCACAACTACCATACCGAATGTTAACGATATGAAAGGAATAGAGATTCTCTATGTACCCACAAGGAAAAACAAATTGATATTAATTTAGCATAATCTTTATAATTTTGCAATTGGCTGAACACAGCACTAATATAGATGAATAAGGCCAACATTGAAGGATATAGGTTAGTGGGTTCCAGAACTATATTTTAGTCTACCCTAACTGATGGCACCCCATTAAACCAGTGAATACAGAAAAATCGGATTTTCTTCTTTTTAATGCTGCTGTATTTAAGAAATGTGAAATGAGCATTTCCATGTGATCCTAAGTATTCATTACAGATGAGCTTTCATTTTGCAAAACTCAGTATCAGGTAAAAGATACAGACTAATACATTAACATTCCTCTGCTGTACAAATTAAATCCTTTTTAAAGAAATGAGCAGCCTAGGAGTTATATACAAAAGAAACCAACAAGCATTGTTGAAATGAAATGCAAAGTGTCACTGCTAAGCTCTACTGTCTGAAATACCTTCAAAGTAAAATTAACAAAAACCCTTAGAATGTATTTCCAAGTCTACAACTCAATTTTCAACAAAATCACACACACTCTCTCTCTCCAAAGAAAACAAAAAACCTACAAAGCAGTGAAAGGCATATATACATTTTCCTTATGAACTCTGAGATTTCACTCTTTAGAAGTTGCTATGTTTCAGTATCAGTTTTATTTGCAAGACAACTGTTCATCCCAGTAAGCTCACATTTCCCCTTTGATTACACATAAAGCACTGCACATTTTTTTTAAAATCAAGGCATACAATCTTATACTATGGTGCCAAGTATGCACAGATAACATTGTGCTCGCATCTCATACAAGGTTAAGTGCAAACGTACGGATTGAATCAGATTTGCAAGCATGCACCCCGTCACTTAAACTACTCTAATACCTTCTTTTCCTATCCCAAACTATCTTCTATATGTATGCTTTCATGAACCAACAATCTCCCCCCGCCCCCCAAACTTCTAAAAACAAGCAGTGTGCTTGAATTCAGACACAAATACCAAGAAAGTCCACATTGTGCAAGAAAGCAGCAGCTAGGTTTGTCAACTTGGACTAAAAAAAAAGAGAGAAAAACAAACACTGTTCACTGAACAGCAGATTAGCAGTAATGTTCCTCATGAATTGATAAGAGTGCCTGATGCTGAATATCTAACAGCAAATGCTGAATTTGGATTTAATATTTTAGGGGTTTATAGGAGATTAAGCTTCTTGCTGTGCTGGTCTTTTCAAATCCCTGATCTGTTTAACTAAATAGGTCTTCTCATCATTAAATTGTTCATCCTCGGTCCTGTCGTTCTGAAACTTGCTGAGGAACTCAATAAGTTTGGTCTGGTTCTTTAGGAGGATATCTAATATAGGCTGCGTCTTGTTAGGGTTGGCTACGAACACCTGCAATGAAAGAAGATGGTCAGTATAGGAAAAGTTCAGTTAATATATCAGAAAATATTAACTCTCCGAGGAATATTTACATTTATGTAAAGTATGAGCCAAGTCTAAAAGGTGCTAAAAGCCCATAGGCAATGTTTGTGCAATTATTAGCATCTGTCTTCTTAGTGACAAGGACCAAGCATCACTTAAAACAACAGAATGGATTATTCCCTCCTGGAATTCATTAGTTTAACCTATTAATGGAACAAATGTTCCTAGATACTATTTTCAAAATGATTTAGTGCATTTGAATATGCATATTCACAATCCAAGTAGCACCAAGCAAAACTGATTACAAAGGGTTGTGTTGAAAAATACTCATTAGTGCAATTAATGAAATAATTCATGCAGAAACTTTTGTGTTACGGGATATTAAAAACAAATATTACATGCAATATTAAGGGGCTTCTTTTCAGAAAAATGTAGGGGATCTGTTTGTTTCAAAATAGCTGCATGTGATATATTTATTTGAATGTTTTAGGAAAAATGATAAGCCAGTCTCAGAGATGGATTCAATTAAAAAATAAATTTGACTTTGAAACAGAATTTGCTTTGTACAATATACCCCACCCACCCTTTCCAATACTTATCCAATATTTCTCATTCAGTTATGTCAAGCCACTCTGGTGTAGTATTAGATCAATGTAAGATTAGATACCTTCTGTTTACAGGAAGTGTTGAATACCATTATCAACAACATTTAAAAGCTGTTTCTACCTTAAAGACATGAAAGGCTTCAAACTGAATGTTGCGACTCTTGTCTCTTAGAAGGTTCATCATAAGTTTGAGATTTTCAGGTTTACTGATGTATTTTGTCATAATTGTGAAGTTGTGCCTATCCAACAGTAGTTCACCAAGCAGCTAAAAAACAAGAGGGGGGAGGGGAGGGAAGTGGTGAAGTTTTCCATTAGGGCTATAAAACTCAATCAACCTTTTTTTGTTCTTTAGCCACAATGATTTTTTTCAAGAGCCAGAATTTCTGGTATTATATTCTATTACAACTCTATTCTAGTGCTACCTAAACTAGCATTACTGAGTCTGCATAATTTGGACGACTTCAGGAAAAATTGGATGCAATCCATTGTTATTTGTTGTATGTTGCAGGTAACACAGGAGAATATGTGCAAGCAATCTTGTGCCAAATTAAACCAGAGTTTAAAGGATACAGTATGGGGAGTGTGGCCAACAAAATCCTGACAAGTCTTCTGACTTACAGCACAAGGAGAAAACACACTACGGCCATCTGTAAGATTTTGAGGACCTCAATGGGCTAGTCAAGTTCAGCATTAGTTATTATGGCAAAGCATGAGCTCTAGGGGGGGCATAAAGACTTGAGGTCATCCAGTGTACATAGAAATTTCTGCACTTTGAACTTCATGAGTGCAGAATGTTAGATCATGCTGTTTGTTTTTATAGTGAAACTGTTGATATGAATCAAGGTTTGGGGGAAAAGGTTGTGTATGTGTCCATGTGTATTTTAATATACTGATATACTGATGAGGCACCTTAGGAAACAAAAACTTTCCAAGTTTTTACTCAACATTTGCAAAATGTTTGAGTCTTGCAGTTATAGAACCTGTACTAACCATTAAATGTTAGAATATTGGTTTCCTAAAGTATAAAACCTCATGCTTCAAAACTTTCTTAACTGATCAGGAGACAACACAAAATGAATAGCTAGCTTGGTCCTACCTGCTGAAATTAAGTTCTTCATAATATTTTCTAATGTCAAAATAATTAAAGTCAGTAAGGTCTCTCTACCTTAAGCGACTGTCGTTTTGTCACGTAGTTTTCTGAATGGAGTAACTTCTCGTATTCACTGAAGAACTGAATGGAGAAAGAAAGAAAAATCTAACTATCACAAGCACTCTGATTCCAAATGATTTCAACGAACTGGAAGCACAAATATAAAACACAGAAATAATGTAAAGATTTAAACATTTCAAGTATTTTGCTCCAATTTCTGTATGATCAAGTGGAAAGGCTGAAGGAAATTTTCAGGCAATTCTTTAGGCAACAACATGACAAGGAACACAAGCAGATATACATTTTCATTATCAGATGTGACCAGCAGATGGAGCACGGTTGTCACACATGCCCTTGTGATTATTCTGGCACACCAAGGAAGCAGGTTTCTTAATATACAATTTCATTCCCAGCGTTTTTAGAACTGTGCAGTTGCAAGAGTTTGCTGTCAAACATTGAACTTGCATTGATATGGAAATAAGAATAATAAAAACTGAACAGATAGCAGTTGGGCAACATTGTGAAGGGACAGCTTGAAACTTCTATTAGGATATAATTAGCATTATTAAATAACAACATAATTAAAAATAAAAATGAAATAAAAGTACATACCCTATCATAATGCTGTTCCAAGAACTCTGCACTGAGCAACTTGTGCCTTGTTAGTAAGTCCTGAAAACAAGAGATTACATGGTTATTTAAATGGCATTTCCATTCCTACCCTATAGTTCAGGGTGCAACAGTTCTTCACTGTATTCCCCTTTCCCCCGGTTGTTATATGCAGCCTTTTTCATATGCTTCTCTGGTTTTCTTAAGCCACACTTTTAGAAATGACAATATTTCACTCTTTTGTGGCAATTCCTCTTCTAAATGGCAGCCAAGATGGAACTTAGCCATGTCAATTTAAATGGATCTATTTTGAGTAGGACTAACATTGATTACGAAGACAGGAGTGCCTGGCGTGCTCTGGTCCATGGGGTCACGAAGAGTCGGACACGACTAAACAACAACACTGATTACAATTCTCTATCTTTCAATGACAGAGGCCCTCACACTTTGATTCAATGTGGAACAATTAATTCACTTTGGCTTGCTTTTGGGCAGTACCCAATGTTCTGCCATTTTGTTTCAGGTCAGAAGTAGTGTTTTTGGCTCTGGGAAAATGCTTTCCTTAAAAATCCTGTAGTCTTGAAAATATTCACCTTTTCCGTTCTGCTTGGTGCTAACTACTTTATCATAACCATACTATGTAATCTTCCTCAATTATTTAGTCATACCTCGGGTTATGAACGCTGTGGGTTGCGTGTTTTTGGGTTGCGGAACGCGCCAAACGTGGAAGTACTGGAACAGGTTACTTTCGGGTTTCGGTGCATGCGCAGAAACACAAAATGACATCACACACATGCATCGATTCGCGTCACGCGCATGCACAGATGCGACGCTGCGGGTTGCAAACATGCCTCCTGCATGGATCATGTTCGCAACCCAAGGTATGACTGTATATGTGTTACTACAGCCAAGTATAGATCACACCATGGAAGGAATTTTGTCTGTATGCTACATAGCCAGCTAGGTTTGACATGACTAAGGTCCATTAATTTTGATGGGTCTACTCTAAGTAGCAGGTGGATACAACCAACCACCTCTGCAGATATTTTGAAGTCACACAATTAATGTGAAGTATGCAACAGTTTATATTTGCCTTCAGGAAGTTATGCAAGGCTCGTCTGTTCCTGCAGCAGTTAAAAAAATTTAAAGGGTATTTTTACTGCTGAAATTGTTGTGTTTTCGTTAATGCTGTTCTATGGCTGCTAGCTGCTGATATTAGATTGTTGTAACGAGATTTTATATACTTGTTATCTGTTGTATGTTTTTCTGAAATTTTATGGGGAAGGTGTGAGATAGATAGCTAAGATAGCTAGATATGAAGTAGCTGTCAAAATTCAGAATGTGTTACCTTGAAAGTTGCAAAAGCATCTGAAGCGATGTCAAATGTTGACATTTCCACATATCTGAAGAAGTCGTAAAACTGCTCTGACCACAATATTATTTTTGCCAGTGGTTCATGTCTGATGCACTCTCTTAACATGATTCCACAATTCAGAGCAATTTCTGGGGATTCGTAACTGCAAAATGAGACATCAACGTAATTAACTCAGAAAGAGAAATATGATCACAGGAAACTTTTTACCTCCTTAAAGTTTCAGCAACTACTGTATATAATATTTATTAGTAAAATAAATTCTACAATTTCAGTGAAACTATTTTAACATTTTCTGTGCCACTCTTCAATGGCAACACTCTCACTAGGGTGGCACTGATACTCTCTGATCTTGATAAGTAATCTAGGAATAGACATCTGCACTTTCAAAACACTTTCACAGTTCACCTATCTACAACTACACTGATCAATGTCCTATTAATTTTATATTCAATATTGTGCACCAGTTCAATTTTTTTCAAATTGCCTGGCCCTCAGGAAGATCTACCACAAATAGCTGAATTGCCATTTAATATATGGTTGCCAGGATACATCCAAAAGGTGTGGCGATCCCCTGGAGCAATGTGAAGAGATACAGCAGCAACTGAACTCTGCCAATCTCCTTCCTCCTTTTGCATGCACAGATTGGCTTTCCACTTGCACATAGTGATGCGAGTTAGATCTTGGCCTATAGAAACAGCAAATTCTAGATTCTAGATTAGAATTTTGCTCTTTCAATGGCTTACACTCTAATACCTTTGAAGGGATTGATGCAGCAACATTCACTAATACAAATCTTGAACCTCCTCACCATCTCTGTTTGTAGATTATATTGGCAAATATTTTTTAAAGATACTTGCGGTGGTGGCAGCAGCAACAACAAATTATGAAATAGCCAAGAAAGGATGCTGTGTGAATCTAGTCTGGGAGGTAGTTCAAAAGGATAAGTCTGCATTCCAGAGAAGGCCTCTGTCACTCCTTGTTTACCTTCTGATGCTAGAGGCATTTGGAGAAAGGCCTCTGCAGACAATCATAACATATATGCCCATTGGTATGAGAGAAGACTGATTCTTCAGATAATTTGGCTCTAGAACAACTACTTTCCCCTCTCTATGACAGTCAGGTTCATAACCTCAAATGCTGCTAATCTACAAAGGCTTAGGTTGCAACAGAGGTCAGGAATACTTATTACAAACTTCATATTATTAGAAAGCTGTGTCCCTTTAGTCTTTCAGACTTAATGACCCTCATTCACACCTTTAAAATGCACTGAACGCAAAGCTGAATTTAATTGTTTGGAAGCGCCAAATAAAGTAGAAAGGGGTTTCAAAGCTTCCTCATGGAGATGGAATGTCAGGAGCATTTACACTGGTACTCCAGTATCTGCAAAGGCTTCTTGCCATATTTGTGTTGGTTTGACTGAAAAAGCTCTCAATAGTTTGAACTTAAACTTACATAGACTGCACCTTAGCTATTAAAGTGATCTTAACATTTAGTGGCGATTAATGCACTGTTACCTACACTTGGATGGGCAAAATTTGAACAAGTAAGTATAGTTTAATGTGTTCAGAACACATTGCTTGTTTGGGATTTCCTGCTGCATTCGGTGATGTACAGAGTGGATTGGTCTGGAAATGTAGGATAAATGTGGCCTCCCTAATATTTTAAGACTATCTATCTTCCTAGTTAAGGAACACAGCATCTCGTTCTGAGAACATCAAGCTATTTATGCATGCAAAACTAAGCACCTCAAAAATATGCTATACTGCTCCCCCCCCCCCAAGAACTAGCTGGTGTAAGAAAGGAAAACAGAAGCTACCCTAAACATTTGGCCAAATGCAACTGAGATCATCATCATCAGGAGAAAAAATAGCAAAGAAAAATAACTGGGGTCTGTTGTCTCAATTAACCGTTTTCATAGGGTTTGTTTCTTTTTTTAAAAAAGGAAGAGATGTCATTTCCTTAAGTACGGAAGAAAACAATCTCAAATACCCCTCTGTGTCAAACAGCACCAACACTTACGTTATCCATTAATTTGGTGTAAAGTGTCACATTTGTTTCATTGTTAGAATGTTAAAAAAACCAAGCATGATGCTTCAATGAAACAATGCAATTAATATAAGAAGCGGAAACAGCAATATGGCAGGGAGTGCACATAATGAATTAGCCTTTGTCTGGGCAAGCCTGAGCCAACGGTGTATCATAACTACAAGGATATGGATTGTGTATCACAAGCCACAGGGTGAATTGTGGAGCATGACTTCAGGTTGAAGTTCTGCTCTGTGAACAATAGGAACAGGGTCAAATGTCTTGGCCCAGTTCGCAGAGTCAGATAATTCTATGTGCAAAACCGCTGCCAAACTGGGATCCTATAGGGAAACTTTAAGGTGAACGTTTCTAAGCAAAAAGGCTCAGTTATCGCATAGCACTAAGGCAAACTATGGCTTAGTATGAAGGCATGATAGGGAGATTGTGACTGCATCATTCCTCCTGTGGTCTTGCTACTATTTAAAAATATAATGACTGAAAACTCCTGTAGGTTCCTTGTTGTGATGCCAAAGTATGTCCTTTTAAAAGGTTAGCCACCTCTATGCTAAGCCAAACCATGCCTTAAGTCACAGCAGTGGGGACCAGAAGAGTAGAAAAATGGCTGCAATCTCCTTTTCAGTAGCCTACACATTTGCGATAAACCATGGTATGGCTTAGCATTAAGTGTGAACCAGGTCAAATACAACTGAGGAAAGAAGGGAAGGCACCAAATGCAAGAACAAAAGGGGAGATGATCTCAAAGGAACACAGGAGGTGATTTGCTGTCCAATGTGTTTTAAGTATTAGTTACTCCCTTGGAAGAGTAATGATTCAGTTCATTCAAAGAGAAACCAAACATGGAATTCATATCCTTTATGAACGCGTGAGCTTCAAAAAGTGTCTCCCTTGCCCTTTAAGGTCTCTTCCACATACAGTCAGCAGTCACTTTCATAATTTTGGTTGAATTTTTCTAGCAAAGACCTATGACCATGCAAGCAACTTCAGCCATCTGTTTTTCACAGCTCAGTTCGACTTCCAATCACCGATAGCGTACCTGACTGAAGAGAGCAGGAGAAAGGGGGCGGGGGGTGACCTAGTCTTAAGCTGAAAGTACAGCAGTTTATGTTTGTTTATACAACATACTATACACACCCTTTTAACAGCATGAACAGTATATTTTGCTGAGTGCAGATGTATTCGACTGTGGGGGTTCTTGTACCAATTTGTCTCCTCAGAATGTTGTTGAATATCTGAGCCACATCCTTTTTGCCCTGCAAAAAAACACAAGCCATACAGCATAGAGAATCAGTGGTGAATATAAAAAGGGATAACATGAAGAGACCATAACTTCATGCCTTTAAAGCTGCAAACTGAATTGTCCAAGTCTTGCACTTATTATTGCCCAAGAATTCCCAAAACATTTGCTATTGCGATGCCAATTTTAATATATAAAGCACAGAGCACAGTTTAACCAATGACACAAGTTTAGGAGTTATGGTTTTATTTAGAATAAAATTTATCACAGTTATACATATCACTGGTTGCTGCTAGGAATCCCCCTTATCCAGTCATGATTTGTGTACTTTAAGAATGAAACCAAACTACCATACCTGAAGTTTCCATCCCATGTGAAGTTTGACTTCATCTGTGACACACTCTTAGCAGGTAAACTTCATGTTCTGAATTGACTATTAGGCATTTGAAAATGGAACAGTATCTTGTTTCATGTACCTCAAGATGAGTTACACTTGTATTCAAGACTACTCCTTTCTTTATATCAATTTCCTTAGAAGAGTTTATTCATTTGCTTGTAGTTAGTAGATATTACTACAAGCAGCAGGAAAAAAGGCCACAAGCAATGCCTTAAAACATTTATCTAGGAAGATCATGTTGTTGACAGGGTTTCTTTGCTAGTTCAAGGTGGTTTAAACATACAGTCTTCCAGATGTTGTTGAACTACAATTCCCATTAGCATCAGCCAACATGGCCAATGGTGAGGGATGATGGAAGCTTTTACAGCAGGGGGCCAGTCTATTTTCCCTCAGACCTTGTGGGGGGCTTGACTATATTTTGGGGGGAAATATGAATGAATTCTTATGCCCCACAAATAACGCAGAGATGCATTTTAAATAAAAGCACACATTCTACTCATGTAAAAACACGCTAATTCCCGGACAGTCTGTGGGCCGGATTGAGAAGGTGATTGGGCTGGATCCGGTCCCCGGACCTTAGTTTGCCTACCCATGCAGTAGTTCAACAACACCTGGAGGCAGTGTGTTGGCTACCTTCACTTTCAATGTTACTCTGAGTATATGGGAGCCATTTTACTGTGAGCAGCTCCCGTGCAGCTGAGGTAACAGCCATGAGTCTCAAACAATATGGGTGAGAACAATCACATGGGCTCAAACTGAAGAAATGGCATCCAGCCAAGGAAGAAGTGCTGTTTTATCATGGAAAGAGACCCATGCCACCAGTAGCTGTCTGTAAACATTATCCACACCAAATGGAAGCTGCAAAGGGGGTGGTGGTGCTTGAAGTTTTCTACCCACCCACCTGCACGAATAGTTGGATGTTGAGCTGCTGAATATAAATGCTAAGTATTTAAAAGACAAATGATTTTCTAAATTCCAATTCCATTGTAAGCTGGCCCAAAGCAGCACCAGAGCTCTTTGTTCCGGCAATGAGTAGGACAGTGTTTCTGGAAGCGGCCTCACCCAAACCCCACGTATCACAACAGTCAAGCGTCATTCACCAGCTCAGCCAATTTTGCCTAGGGTCTCATTATTCTTTCCGGACTTGCCATTAGTAACAGTATTTCCTTGTTAGCCGCATAATGAACTTGGTGATGGTTCACAATAATACACAATTACATCATTGTTTGAACTATTTACCACTTCCAATGATGTAACTTTGTCACTATGATGATAAACACACGTCCTTCGTGGGCAGAGGTGAAGACTAAAAGCTACTAGTACTGGCCCAAGCAGAAGAAGGCATTTAACAAACAGTTTTCAGGAGAAACCAAGAAAAAAAATTACTCCAGTAGTTGAAGTAACTCCCTGGGGGCATTTGTTTTAATAGATATGCAAGGTAATTTGTGGTCCACACACAACACCCTGAAGATCTGTCTGCCCACAAACCACTGGACATCTATTGAAGAAGAGTAAATGCACACCTCAAACCTAGAACACCTAATATCCCTTCCATAAGCAAACAATACATCTGGAAAGTAATTATGTTTATTATTAGTAGACTGGGTGAGAGCCAACAAGCTGAAACTCATTGCAGGTAAGATTGAGGCACTGTTAGTGGATGGATGGGAGGTGGTCTGCCCTTGATGCGGTTACACTGCCTCTGAAGGACCAAGTATGCAGCTTAGGGGTACTTCTGGATCCATTTGTATCACAGGAGGTTTAGACCACCTTGGTGGTGCAAAGTGCTTTCCAACAGTTTGGCTGGTGGCCCAGCTGCACACCTATCTGGACAGGGATAGCCTAACTTCTGTTGTCTATGCTCTGCTAACCTCTAGATTAAATGACTGCAATGCGCTATATGTGGCGCTGCCTGTGAAAACAGTTCAGAAACTTCAGAGGGTGCAGAATTCAGCAGCAAAATGGTCTGAGCATGTAACGCCAATTCTGGCCTGACAGCATTGGCCTCCAATTGGTTTCAAGGTCCAATTCTAAGTGATGGTTTTGACCTATAAAGCCTTAAACGGCTCAGGACTGCATCTCCCCATATGAACAGACCCTGACACTGTGATCATCATCTGAGGTCCTTATCTGTTTGCCTCCTCCATGAGATGTCTGGGGAGTAGGAACACAATAATGTGCCTTTTCTGCAGTAGCTCCCGGTTTCTGAACACACTCTTTCCCCAGGTAGGCATGCCAGGCAAAATCATTCCTCTCTGACCATGCCATGGGCTGATTAAACAATCTATGGCCTTAAAATAATAATAATAATAATAATAATAAAATAATAATAATAATAATAATAATAATAATAATAATAATGTTTTGAATTTTGTGTTTTTATTTTGTATTTTTGTATTGTAAACTGCCCTTTGGAATATAAATTTAATAAAAACAATTTATATCCCACCTTTTCCTCAGAACCTGGACTAAAGGGGGACTTACAAAAATTAAAATGAAACAACAAACAAACAAAAACTCT
Source organism: Podarcis raffonei (assembly GCF_027172205.1). Classification (NCBI taxonomy): domain Eukaryota; kingdom Metazoa; phylum Chordata; class Lepidosauria; order Squamata; family Lacertidae; genus Podarcis; species Podarcis raffonei. Next base: position 68,023,252 of record NC_070606.1, read on the forward strand.
TGCTAAGCTAGATCAGAGTTTCTCAGTAAGCATATATGGAAAAGGCAACTTCAAAGGAGACAGTACAAAAATAACTGGTTAAAAGAATGAATGTAGTTTAAGAAAGCCATTTGTTTAAAGAGAAATAAGGTTTTTTAGCATATGAGTGTTTTCTAGAACTTTATACAATGTAATTTCGACTTTAAAATTTTCCTTAACAGATCACAAGGATCTAGTTTTATAAGACATCACAGTGGCTTTGTGGACTTCCTGGTTTATCTATTCTGGAATGCACCTCCAAGGGGAAAATATCATTCATAACAGTGTCAGGTAAGACAATAAGCAGAAGAGACCAGAGAGAGTTGACATTCCAAAGTAAATTCATCATACCAGGATCCATTGAAAGGACAAACAGCTCTGTTTCACAGAGAATTAAAAGGAATTCTCTGTATATTACTTCTTGGAATAGCAGAAGCCTTTATCCAATTTACATTCATGCACTATTCAGATAATCAAAATGACAACAAAGTTGTCACCTCAGTACCAATAAGCATAGCTAACGTGCCTTGAGCAAGTTCACCAAAATCTAGCAATCCTTTGCAGCCACAAAGGTTCCAAATGCACACATGCAGATACACCACCTGCAGGGCTTCTGTTGCAATGCCATTAAAAAAGGAGCCATTTTGCTCAAGTGAAACATTACAATGCACACACAGCTTCTCCTTTCACAGAAATTACTGCTGAAATTTCACTCTCTCCAGATCACCAGGCTCAATATTACCTCTCCGCAAAAGTCTGCAGGCATGTGATGAGCTGGGTGTCCCCCTCCCTCTACAAAATTTGTCTCATTTAGAATCATGAATTTCAGGCTTTGCATAGACATCTGGTTGGACACTGTGAAAACAGTATCCTGAACTAGATAAGTAAGGCTCTTCTGATGTTCTTCTGAATCCTACCAATCACATAGCATATTTTCCCATCCCTGATCTAGGGCAGCAGCAAAAATTAGTAGGAGTGGATCCACAAAACTGTGGTTGAGGAGATCATGACCCAGGATGCCTTGAGCGGTTTTACTTCCCTTTGAACATGAGGGATCCTGTGTGCTTTACCTTTCCAGGACTAGGAGTCAAACTGCAGTAATAGGTTGGGTATAAAATGTGCTATGACAATATAGTTCTTTTGATGTTACAGTCAAACAACTGTCTAAGTTCTAAAAGTTCCTTAATAATTAATAAATCCAGAAATTTTATGTGTGAGCATATATTCTCCATCACTTTCCAAAATACAGATTAGGAAGCTCTCTTTGGGGAACATGGTTTTCTAAAGCAACATGAATTTGAAACTGAAGCTGCAATGAGTCTGTGTAACATTTTCTTACCTCAAAATCAATGAGTTGTAGGTCAGCTACTAGGGTGCTAAGAAGACCACTGTTGTATAGCTCCTGAGCAAGCTGAGCAACAGCTTCTGTCTGAGGCTCCTTTTCATTTGTGCCATACAAGATTTCTTTCATGGCAACTAAATTTTTGGAAACTTCTTCAGTAGCCTGAGCAAGGAAAAACATAAAAGCTGTAATTGTTTCAAAAGCCAAAACCAAGCTACTCATTAGTATGTGCTTGAGCACCAAAACATGCAACAGATATCAAAATGAACAATGAACATCAACACATATTTCACTGATAAAATTACAGCCCCAACTTCTGTCCACCTATGCATACCTACCTCCTGGTTATACACTGAAAGAATAAAATTATTCCTAATTGGTTAAGTGGTGTTTGTTATGTGCTGAAAACACAGAGAGCTTCAGATGGCTAAATGCAATACATTTTTTAAATACACAATTTCACTGGTGTAGTTCAGCCAGATCACAAAATCCTGGGGTGGTGATGAGAGTTCAGTGTGCCACATTCCCACAACCAGGGGAGAGTGACTAAGCTACAGAATAATTGGTAATCCCATGACACTCTACAATGGGGGGGGGGGGAATTGGGACGATTTAGTTGGGGTGGGGGAAGCTAGCTGTCATCTGAACATATTCCACAAAAGGACCAAGAATGCCATACTTTAGCTGAAAGTCAAGGATGTTAACACACTGAATAAAGGTTAGAGAGGGGGGGGGGGTCAGAATGCTAGCAAGGTCTGTTCTATGACTAAGTAAATATTTACTGCACCAAGAGCAATTATATATGCCACAAACCAGCACAGTGGCAGTTTAAAAATAAAGCTGAGGTAAACCAAGAAGCTGGAAATAGATCAACATACACAAAATTGTCCAGAGATAGCCTAACACAAAGTGGCATGCTGAAGAACAAAAAAAAACCCCTAATATTATTTCCTCACTCCTACATTATTGGAAGTAAAATCCACACCATGCAGGGAAGACATCTAAAACCTAAGGATGTTGATTGTTTTTCCAAACTCACCCAATAAACCACCATTGCCAAATTTACCTGCAATCAGTATCACAAGAAAATGCCACCCTAAATGAATAGGTGAAACATGCCGCCTTCCAAGGCCATCTGTTTGAGGAGAGCAGAGATGTGCCAGTAGGGACAGCTTGCAAGTGAGAGAAAGGGCTTTCCAACCTCTCACTATTTATAATGGCATCATTTCATCAAGAAACATGGAATTTGAGGTGTTCTCTGTTCCTAGAACTCAATCAGCAAGCAGAACTTTTTTTCAGCTAGAACTTGCCAGAACTCAGTTCCGGCACCTCTCAGGTGGATGACATTGCCATCTTAAGAGAAAAAGGGAGGTGTTCATGGTGAGTTCTGGGACCTCTTTTTCTATAATAATAGTTCTAGGTAGAGAAAACTATTCATTCCATGCTCCCTAGGAGGAAGTGATATACCTGAGGATATTTAGGAGAATCATTTCCTTCATGCTGATTAATCACTCTCTCTTCTAAAAAACAACAACACACACAAAAACAAAAAACAAGGCTTGTTTGCTATGGAAGGGGGAAGTTGTGGAAGAAATGTCTTTCTGAGCTCAAAAATAGGAAGAGTTCAATACTGAACTGTTCCAAAAGTCAAATACCCACAGTATTTTTAAGCCATGAGATCATCAGCCTTTCCAGAAACTCAAAACAGGAGTTGATCTGGTCAAAAGGATTTCTGATACAGCAGGGAGGCTGCCAATGAGTAGGAAATTGCAACTCACGTTTGAAAAGATTTAGTGCACACTTACATATGCTGTCAGCATCAAATTGGTTAAGAGGAAGTAGGATTAATGATCTGGCATTTCCTATTGTTTCAACAGGTTCTTTGGCATAACATGAAAAACAGCTGTTAAAGACCATAAGCAGTGCTATATTAAGCAGGAAAAACAGGTATTTAAGAAACTGTCAAATCCCTCTTGCCTGCTCTGTTACAAATAGCAATCAGTTCTACAGGCTGCACATTCTTGCTTTCCAGCCCCAATTGGGACCAGGGCTGTTTAATGCACAGGGGTTATAAACGGGAACTTTGTGAGCACTGCAGGGTGGAGAGCATTTGGTCTCTATTCAATCAAAAATGCTTAGCTTACAGAAGGGTTGTTCAACCTCTTGCCAGGTAAATAGTAGTTTTGAGATCACTGCAAATCTGAAGTAGTTCCGTTGCATATGTGCATGTCAATGTGCAGGCTTGCACACTGCACAGAAGATATGCACATATATAGAGAATCCTAAACTGAACAATTCGTGAGAGTTTCAGTGCTACAAACTTCTGCAATACACATTCACTGAGGTCAGTGGGGAGGCAACAATATGCTACTGTGGACTCTGGTGAGAAGAAGAATGGGGTAACACCAAACAGCTGCTCATTTGTTATTTTGAGTAATTATTGTACCCCTTGAGTAAAAAACTGGAAGCTGTGTGTATCAACCATATAGGAAAGAGAGAACTTTTAAAAATTTGAAGCCACAATCTCTACCACATGTTACTTTCCAGTGACATTTTTCTTGTGACACCTAAGCTAATAAATAATTCTTATGGAAAATGCTAACAATAATAATAACAATAATAACAATAATAACAACAATAACAACAACAACAACAACAACAACAATAATAATAATAATAATAATAATAATAATAATAATAATAATAATAATATACTGCACTACACCTGCAGGTCTCGGGGTGGTTCACAGGATAAAATCACAATATAAAAACACAAAATATATAATCAAAATAAAAACAGAAACCACCGAATAACACCCCCACCAAAAACCCACGCATTTTAAAAGGGCACTGGATGACAATAAACCAAAGGTCTGGTTAAAGAGAAACGTTTTTGCCTTGCACCTACGGATGTATAATGAAGGCGCCAGGTGAACCTCCCTGGGAAGAGCATTCCACAAGTGGGGAGCCACTGAAAAAAGTCCTGTTCTTGTGTTGCCAGCCTCCAGACCTCTCATGGAGGAAGCACACGAAGAAGGGCCTCAGAAGATTGTACATGAAATCTTTAAGTGCATTTGTGTATCACATTTCACATATTAAGGCGTATCTAAAATGTGAAACAGAATGCCCTTCTTTATAAAAGAAATGAAAGGAAGCTTAAGAGGCAGCATATCAGGTAGTGTGGTAGACGGTACCATTTATAAAACACAACACAACCATGAAGATTGGTTTAACAGGACTGTTTCCTTAACATGATCCTCCATAAAATGTATGATTTACATCTGTTTCAAAACTTTAAACATGGTATCCATCTTCTCAATAGCATAGCTTATTTCTAAGAGTCGTACTTTAAATACACTGAAGATTAGATCATATTTTGCCAATTGAGAAGAGAGGAAAAATTGTAGTGAGAAGAGTTACAGCTTCTTTAGAAATAGAAGGAACTGTGTAGTTAGCTTAATTCTTTTCCACAGCAGCTTCTGCCACCCGGACAAATAAGTCCATATCGTTTTTTGGATTCCCAAGGCAGCAGCTAGAAAGATCAAGCTCCTTGCAGCCAGAAAGGAACGGCACAACACTCTCCCCACCATTACTAATTAAAATTCCAGGTGGAACAATAGTTATCCTATTGTGAAGAGCATAAACAACCAATGGACTAAACCCTTGCCTGAATCTGAATGCCTAATTCCCACAGTGATTTTAGTTCTGGTTCCAGAAGCAAGTGACATCAGCTTCAAGATAATTTAATTTGCTCCAACCACCCAAGAGATAAAACAATTAGCCGCCACTAGGGTAGTAACTTTCATCCAACGGCTTCACAGGGTAAACTCCAAGAAGTTAAGAGCACTAGGGAATAGGCACATTATAAAGGGAAATGCCATTCATGTTTATACTTGCATGGCTATATTAACACCAGTCTTTTAATTTCTTGCAGTATGTGCATCCCCAACCCCCAATACTACTTATAAGAGGCATATTATTTTGTAGGGTGTTACAATTTCTTTTTGCAGGCACAATCTGCAGTGCTATGTGGGCAACAAAGTTCCACACATTCTGTTGTGCAAACCAGAGCCACATTTCCCTGTAGATTTGGAAGTATAGAACACCACAACAAGGTGTAGAAAAGTGGAATTTTAGGCTTATAAACTGTACTGGTTGACTGACTGAAAACTAACCTGCGCGTGAACATTGCTGTGTAAATATTTTCCTACAACATCCCAGAAAACAGTTATTTAACCAACTGGGCCACATTTAAAAGCCTTCTAAAGCAAACAAATTAAAATAAAACTAACAGTTCAGCCCATAATTATGTGACAGGACTGCAGATTGGGCTGTGATTGCTAAAAGGCTGGTCTCTGATGTGCCTTTTTAATTCTGCATTTTAAAAATAGCTTTTCCAACCCATCCTCAATGATTGACCACAAATTATTTAAAGTTTGCTTTGATTTACTATCAGCCTTCCCCAACATGGTGCCCTCCAAATGTTTTGGACTATAATTCCCAACACCCTTACCACTAACATGCCAGCTGGGACTAATGGAGTTGGGAGTCTAACATCTGGTCGGGGAAGGCTAATTTACAGGAATATAAGAAACGTATATGCCTTTTGTCTTTGTCCATGGAGTTTTCTTGGCAGGGATACTGGAGTGGCTTGCCGGTTCCTGCTCCAGGTGGATCACATTTGGTCAAAACTCTCCACTATGACCTGTCCATCTTGGGTGGCCCTGAACGGCATAGCTCATAGCTTCTCCGAGTTATTCAAGCCCCGTCGCCACGGCAAGGCAGTGATCCATGAAGGGGCCATAAAGAAGGCTGATCGCCAAAGAATTGATGCTTTTGAATTATGGTGCTGGAGGAGACTATTGAGAGTCCCATGGACTGCAGAAGATCAAACGCATCCATTCTTAAGGAAATTAGCCCTGAGTGCTCACTGGAAGATCGTGAAGCTGAGGCTCCAATACTTTGGCCACCTCATGAGAAGACTCCCTGGAAAAGACCCTGATGTTGGGAAAGATTGAGGGCACAAGGAGAAGGGGACGACAGAGGACGAGATGGTTGGACAGTGTTCTCGAAGCTACAAACATGAGTCTGACCAAACTGCGGGAGACAGTGGAAGACAGAAGTGCCTGGCGTGCTCTGGTCCATGGGGTCACGAAGAGTCGGACACGACTAAACGACTAAACAACAACAAGAAACATATGCTGGGAGTCCTAAACCCTTAGGAGCTGATTTTTTGAGGGGGTGCTGGGGGGGGGAGTTCCATTGGTGGAAGCATAAGTCCATTGTACAAATGGGTGTGCATGTGTCACATCCATGTGTACTCTCTCACACAAAAGCACACCAGAAATTGTTTTGAAGATGAAATGGCAAAATAAGTAAAGGGGCGAAACAAAGGGCCAAAAAAAGACCCCAACTTCACCATATTTTTCAGTTCATAGATTCCTCAAGTGTCCTGTCAGGTGATCAGTGGGTGATCATTTCAACACCTGTGGAACTTGGTCAAAACTTGTTTGAAACATGCCCGCCATGGAAAAATAGATGCAAATTAAGCAATAAACTTGGGTTTTCAAAAGTGACTCTGGAGGCAGCTTAGCTTGCATTTCAGAACAATTATAACAACCTTTAGTATAACTGAGACCTCCTTTTCCATTTAATGCCATTTTGTTTTTTCCAGCTTTTACAAATGTGCCTTTCCCCCAAAATTAATTTCTGTCTTCATGAAATTATGCTCCCTTTTAAGTACACTGGTACCTCAGGTTACATACGCTTCAGGTTACAGACTCCGCTAACCCAGAAATATTACCTCGGGTTAAGTACTTTGCTTCAGGTTGAGAACAAAAATCGTGCCCCAGCGATGCAGCAGCAGCAGGAGGCCCCATTAGCTAAAGTGGTGCTTCAGTTTAAGAACAGTTTCAGGTTAAGTACAGACCTCCGGTACAAATTAAGTACTTAACCTGAGGTACCACTGTATATTAAAACATCACCATCATCATTCTTATTTCTGCCATCCCCCCTTATCCCCTCCCCAACAAAAAAGCAGTGCTTCATTTGATATACTTCTATAGCTGCTACATTTTCTGTGCCACTCCTTCCAGAACAGTTACTTAATTCCTGCATGCATCCGCCATTGGCACCCCAGTTCTCTACAATTGCCTGAATATATACTACTTCCTCTCCCCTGGTGCAACTGGGCTCCAAGCTGTCCAGATCTTGACTCCTTTGACTCTGGGAAATGTTAAATGTGACTCTTTATGCTTATTACCAAAGAGACTTTTGGTCCTCCCATGTTCCTAGTTGGTGTCCCCAAGTTGGTCTTCAAAAAGTTGTGACATACAGCTAATTTCAAAGTAATGTTTCCTCTGATTCAGTCATCCGGCATGGGAGTATTTCTGGCTTAAGCACCTGTTTCAAAACTATCTGTCCATCTCTCCAAGGGAGACACAATGAATTTATTATTATTTATTATTTTTGCAGTGGGGGTGGATAAGACACTACTTATATTTGAAGTTAACTGAAAATGTTTTGGAGAGAAATCTTACATCCCTTAACTATGCTATAACTAGTTTCTCCTCTGCATCAGTGAGACTATGGGTATTTTTCAGCAACTGAATATACATATTTACAAACCGGGTTGTGAAGATCCATGTTTCAGCCATTCCTTTAACTGTTGCACAGACTAAAGACTTCTAAGTTTTTCAAGTACTGCATTCAACATAAGGGAGAAACTTCAGACTAACACTTGCACTAAGCAATTTCAAGAACATTTATGCTGAGATGTCCTATAGTCTGGTGGCTTGAGAAGATGACTACACCCATCAAAGTTGTTAATAGACACTTACATCTCATACTGGTGGGCAATCTCAAGCGACTGATTACTGAGTAGTGGGTCCGAGATAGGAAAGAATGAGGTGAGAATACAGGCTAGGCTCAGGAAAGAGTAGGTTTGAGATGGCATGATGGTAGTAGTGACAGAAAATAAATTAGTGTAGGTTGGAAACAGCATCAGCACTGGGGAGTTGTCCATGTCCACATAGGCTGCTTACAAAGATTTGAAGCATTTGGGTGCCAGCATCAACAAAGAGGAACGGTAATGGGTTCCTGGAAGCGTTACTTTAGAAAAGGGAGAGAAGACACAAGCTCTCTACAAAACTAATACATAGCCAGTACATTATTCTCCTGCATGAAGAGCACATATTTGTATTAAAACAGATCCCCAAAGAAGCAAATGCAAAAACATACCTTTTCTACTTTCTTGTCAGAAATATCTTGCTTTTCTAGCACTGCCATACTCTCCTTCAGATTCTTCACTATGTCTGCAGGAGACTTGTGTGATTTGCCAAAAGGAAATGGCATGGTTGCAACCTAAGCACGCCTCTTCTTCTACAATTCCTTCACCTGTAAAAACGTTTAAAAGAGAGAGTCTGTAGTTAGGAGCAATAAAACAAAGCTTAGGACCACTTAGCCTAAGCAAGAAGGCACCACAATTGAACAAGACTTTACAGTGCTTTCTACTACTTCCTATTATCATCTCACTTTTTTTAGCAAGAAACTTTGCAACTTGTATTCAGAGTCAAAATCCTGTTCCTGAGCCCCTCATGTCTGCCTCTGACACTGCTGTGAGGAGGTCAGAAGTATCTGCTTCCATTTTAGACAAAGTGCAGGTTCTTGTGATGTATAAACCCAAGACAAACTGTAATTAGTGGAAGCAAGCCAAGTTCATATCATAGTTTATGAAAATGGCTCATTTTTGCTAACAATAGTGAAAATTAGTGAGTTTTTGGTCTGCGGCTAATAAAAAATGGAGCCACTTTGAAACTTTTCATTGCCATTGGGCCACAGGAGAGGCAGAATGTAGCCTTGTTGGAAGCCTGTCCTGGTAAAACTAAACTGTCGTGTGTATGTAATTACAAATGATAAAAAGAGATCTAACCATGCAGAGGAAACATTCTCTTATCCTTTGGCCCCCACACTGAAGTTAACAGTACTCATATGGGATCTCAGTGCACAACTGAACTCCACAGAGATTAGGATCAGTTTATTTTTACATTGTATTTTTCCAGTAGTTCTATGATGAATACTCTATGGTTTCAAAAAGGCTCCAACTCTCATTAGTAGTTTGGTCAACAACCTCTGATACAAGTAACACAAGCCATCTGTAGGTAAAGTGCTTGAAGTACAGACCTGAAGGTATTTAAAATATGAGTAGCATTCTGTAACTCAGTAAACCTTTTCAAGCAATATTTACAGTTTACTTATTCAAATACAAAACAGGTAACAACAAATGCTTTAGCAGCCTAGCCATCAAATATGTATGTGCTAATTAATAAATGTTTCCTTAAATTACTTCATGACTGGACTTCCAGCGTTCTCGATAGGATACAACAGAAAAGCCTGTGCTTAAAAAATGCTGATGGGTTGGTTACTCCTGCCGCAAACAAAAGGACAGTTGAAGCTGACAGAGCAGAGGTCACAATGTCATGACAAAGAATGCCTGTCCCCACCTGACACAAATGAAAATAGCCCACAGTCTGGGTCAGGAAGCAAATCGCTACTGCTCAGTTTACAACAAACGTAAATAAAAACCTTCATTGGAACAATGTGGGGATGGACAGTGAAACTTGGCACAATTCTATGGGCTCACAATTTCAAGCCTGAATATTTCCATCAGTCAGGCCATTCATAGATTTCAGCTGTTCTAACGCCATTATCTACAAATTAGAGCCAGCAGTGGCTTTAATCTGCAAATAACGCAAATATATAACTGGAAACCAGTTAGGCAGTAGAAGCTACAGGTTTTAAAAAAAAGGGCCTGAGAATCGCCACAAACTATGCTTAGTTAGGGGGTGGCTCATGGGCCGGTCAAACGACCTCCGGGGGCTGCTTCCGGCCCATGGGCCTTAGGTTGGTGACCTCTGCTTTAGACATTACAGCACAGTGTGCAAGGAGGCAAGGCTTACTTATGCCTCTATTCTTACTGCATGTTGTAGCATGGGAAAATTGCACATCTCACCTGTGGGAGGCAATGCACATAAACACACACATTTGGAATTTGCAGTTTACAATGGCAGAGGGCTGCTGTTCAAGAAAAGCAAGTGCAAGTCACTCTTGATTTGGGCTCAAGGAACAATGTTATCTTTGGATCTGGGCCATAGCCTACAAATAAACATAGGGTTGTAGCCAATATTAGTCATCTCAAGATAACACCCCTTGAAATTATTGGAACCATATTAGTCATGTTCATTAATTTCAAAGGGCCTACTCCAAGAATGACTTATGTTAGATATAATCCACAAGTTTTGGGTTGCAATTCACAATAATATCACCACTAGTGCTGTCAGTCTGATACATGAAAAACCTAAAGGATATATTTATGCTCAGAATCTTAGAGAAGATGTTAGAATGGCTAATTCTCTACTTAGAGCTGCATGATTTCATTCTTTCTACATCTGATGGCTCAAGGTGTTAGTGATGGCGCTTTTGACATTTTATCACTAAAATAAATGCGCACCCACACACCACCACAACAAAACTGAGTAAAAAACCAAAATAATTTACAAAATGATAAAGGGTATGGAGTTGAGGGAGTTGAGAATGTTTAGCCGGGAAAAGAGTTGAGAGGAGATATGATAGACATTTTCAAGAATCTTAAGGGCTGTCACATGGAAACTGAAGTAAGTTTGTTTTCTCCTGCTCCAGAAGGCGGAACCTGAACCAATGGATTCAATTTACAATAAAGGAGATTCCGACTAAACATCAGGAATAACTTTTGACAGTAAGAGCTGTTAGACAATGGAACAGACTCCCTCAGGAGGTGGTGGGCTCTCCTTCCTTTGAGGTTTTAAAGCAGAGTTTGGATGTCCATCTGTCATGGATGCTTTAGTTGAGATTCCTGCATTGCAGGGGGTTGGACTACATGACCCTCGGAGTCCCTTACAACTCTATAATTCTATGAACACTGAGATAATCAATATGCTTCTGCCATCAATTGGACTATATTTGTTACAAACAGAATAGTAAAATAAAATAAAATAAAAGTATAGATCCACTATTCCCATGTACTACAGTACTTATCTTCCTACAATGCACAGTAAAACTAGTAAATATTTCGGTTGTATCCAAAACTGTCCATGCACAGACTTCTACTCATGCTACAGGGGATCACCTTCCTCTCTTTCTGTCACCCACAATTCCACAAGAACATTTCTGTAGGGTTGATGGGCCCTGCAAAGCACATTTTAGGTGCATACAAATGGTTGCAGAGGAGAAGAGGGAGGTGTCCCAATGCATGAGCCGGTCTGCTTGCACAATGTTGGCTTCCACCCTCTGTCATTAAGGCAATTTAGGCCACCTATAGAAACTAGTTTATAGTACAAATAAGTATAGCAGCAGAAAGAAAATATATAAAAATAAGGTGAAGGACTGTCCCTGTCCTCCTTCTCTCAGAATAGTAAGCGGTTTAGTGTTTTAATTAAAATGCAATTTTTCCAGAGCTGGAGAAATACTTCTATTCCAAGCCGGCTGCCATTATGAATTTCTCAGATATGCATGCTAGGCAACTCCACATGCACTAAACTGGGATGTTTGCAAACGTTTTTCATCTGATAAAGCAGCTGAAAAGATTTCAACTTCAAAAAACTGCTTAGTTCTCTGTAGCTGGAATTGCGAATGACAGGGGGTGTGGGGGGGGGAATAGGGGGAAATACCTATTTAGCAGATTGCTACTACCTTTGCTGCAGGTGGAAAATGCCAAATCATGATCTACGAAGAGATAATGACAAGCAACCCACATCAAGTGATGTCTTATTAGAGACAGGAAACTGTTGACTCAGGTCCTTAAGACTAAACACTGTAAGGACAGTGTGTGTGTGTGTGTGTGTGTGTGTGTGTGTGTGTAGGCAACACGACCATTTTTAGGAACGTGCTAGTCTATCAAAATGCTTCGGTCCCCATCAAATATCTTCCACAGGTGTTGAACTAAATGGTTAAGCTCCCCTTTATATTCTAATGATACGATACAATATCTTTATTGTCATTGTCCCTTGCAGAACAATGAAATTGATAGTCCACAGGGTTCTGCTAAGGTTAGTCATCCTATGAGCTTTGAAAAAGCATAGTTTTTGTCAGGACGTTTAGTCTTAATGGTGGCAGTCTATTGTAACTATCTTTGGGTAAACTCCTGCTAAGGTGGTGCCTGAAAGATGCCCTCCCTGATCCAAAATCACCTTGCAATTTAAAAAATGGAGGGAAGGAACATTCCCTACCATTCCTTTTGTTAAAAAATTATACAGAATGAAACTTCAATTTTTCATCCAATCATATCAAGATGAAAATTCCTCAGCTGCACCACAGGGGAATGGAATACTGCCTGGAACAAGGCCCTTGTTTATCCTCTTAATCCCTGGTTTAGTAAACCAACCTTCAACCACTTCCTGTCTCTTTTCTTGTGTCAATATTCCCTTTCACATTATCTTACTTCTGCCCCAGGGCCTGTTCACATAAAACCTAGGCTCTTATCCAGGAAAAGTACATACTTCTGGAACAATTTAGCATACAGGTCATGAACCCACTAAAAGAGGATTAAAATCATATTATATGAACATCAAATCTTCGATCATGTACTAAATTCCAAAAAAAACAACTAGAAAACAGGTCTGTCCTTCATCCATGTTCTAGCATTTTTTCTTTGACAAGTAGTAAATTGTTTGCACACAACAATGTTTGGGGTGTGATTATATGGAATGCAGGTCAGCACTGACTGATCATCTTGAAAACTAAGAGAAGTTGTGGGGTTTTTAAATAAAAAAGTATTAACCCCTTTGTATTTGAAGTGGCTTTATCATTCATCATTTAGTACATTTATATCATGCCTTTCAAAAGCTCAACAACTTTGGTTGGCCCTGACACATGTTCACCAAATCTGGCCCTCTTTGAAAAAAGTTTAGGCACCCCGATCTAGGTTAACTTATCTTGGGATCCAAGCCAGTATTTAAAAGTACTGTAGTACTTATGTGAAATGCCAACCTACCTGCAGTATTACACTGTCTTTTCTAACAACTCCATGAATAAAAATGAAATGGGTTGAGAGAAAGAATGTTACATAAAATTCACATCTTATAAAAACAGTCATACCAGACAGAAGCCTTGGGATTCCTCAATGTTTGATACACTAAGGATAACAAAATTCAATTAAACATTTGACTTGGGTAAATATTTTCTACTAACCCATAAAAAGCCAAGTCACTGGTTCATGTGACCAAATCTTTGGTCCATGTTTATCACAATACTGGTCTCGACCTGATTTGTTTGTTTTAAAAACTTTGATATGCCTTTTTAAGATTATCTGGTGTAGATAGGCAATTTTAAAATTGTAAAATTTTAAAATTCCATTACATTTAAACAATAAATTGACTTTCCAAAGCACTGTTTGTATTTTGGCATTCTTATTACAAACTAGTTCAACACACATATTGTATCATTACATCTTATTGGCCCTATTGTTGACGTAAATCAAATTACAAAAAGTAAATTGGTTGCCAATGCAAGAACACTATGTCTATTGTCTATCTTCTTGTTGCAAAGCACTCTGAAAACTCCATTACAAGGTGACCTGTAAACCAATCAATAAAATATTTTAAATTTATTTTTAACCTCTGAAATAGTGATTTATCCAATATCTTAAGATTATTGTACATAAACTTGTGGTTGACCTGCAAACCCAAAGTAAAAAGAAAAGAACAGAACTGATATTCAATCCTCAGACGAATAATTACCACATTCAGTCGAGGGGGGAAATGGTAGCACTGATCTAGCTAAAATAGAGTCAATATGACTGACTGCACAGGCTCTCAAAGCTATCCTATCACTAATGGGGCTCTATCTTTTATTCCCCATTTAAGTAGTAACTTTTTCACAATGTCAGCAGAGAAAAATGAGAAGGTAAACAAGTGCTGAGACACTGAAAACTAAAAATGTTCAACAGCTAACTTTAATGCTTAACATAGATTAGCCAGACACAGGGCTTATGCAGCTGTTTCTCTTGTGCTGCTGGAATTTTACACACTGGTATATTTTTATCTACTGACCCATTTTCATCAACCATGTCAGGCATAGTTGTCCTACAATGGTTGTTTATAATGTGGCAAGCTATAGGTACCCAAAGGCAGTTGAACAAAAATGAAATGACATACCCATCTGTAAGGTGGTAGTGAGTTTCACAAACTTAATGGCAATTTCATGGGTAAAATATCAAAACTAAAACTTCTCCTGGGACCATCACCTAGCAGATTCAGGTGGCAAGGGAAAAGTGTTGGAAAAGTGTTCGTCTGCAAAGATTTCCAAAATTAAACACACAAAAAGGTTTGCCTTAGCTCACAGCAGAGCATAAGAACACTGAAAGTTGGGAGTGCCCTCCTAAATGGGTTTCAAAACTGGTTTCATCAAGCATGAAAACAATGTACTTTTCCCTACTTGCATCCAGATGTTAAGTTAGGAAAGAGCAACAGTATGTTAGAGCAACTGAAAAATGTCAACAATCCTGGCCCAGAGACCTTGAAATGTTGAGCACCAAAAGCTTCAGCCACACTTCCAAACAGTATTTTGGACTTAAGAGCAGAACTTCCAGTTTCCATCCCTCCATTGCCCCTGCCTGGTTTTGTTAGAAGAGGGTAAAGCTAGCAGATAGTCATAAAGTCACATAAAGCCATAAATCTGCATAAAGCCACAGAGAGTTCATGTTCAAGCCAATACAGTACTTGAATCAGACACCCTCATTCACATTTCAAAGTTTTGAAGGACAATACTATCCAAACCCTGAATTCATGACTGATCAACTCCAACGGGTAAGTTCTCAAATGAGCAGGGGCTCACAGATTCATGGCTCATTGCTGCAACTGCCCTTTAAGTGTCATCCTGTTGGGGAAGGGGACAATTCCTGAGCTCATGCTGACTTTTCTCACGCAACTCAGTGTGACATCAGCAAACACTCCCCTACCTTATTGTGAGACATGCAGTGTCCTAACTACCAAATATTTTGTCTAAAAAGGCCATTCAAATATTTGTGGATAACTATGAAAGAGCACACAGAAATTTCTTCTTGATAAGATCCTGGATTTTAAAGAATTGTTATAGTTGTACCCAAGGACTTCCACAGTGGAATTGCTACTTGTCCTCTTGGAACAGGAGACCCTACAGTCACTTTCATGCATTATACCCTCCCTGTGTGGAAGTGACAATGTCAGACAGGAGCTACATCACAGGGTGAGCTTACATGTGCAGAGCAGGCTCTATGTACAAACATTATCTCATTGTGTGGTACGGTGGCAGGTGTGATCCTGCTTCTTAATTGTGTGAAGGTGATAGATTTATGTCCCCAACCCAGTCCAAGATTGCTTTTCAAACTCTCCATTTTAAGGCAGCCTGTCATGTTACATGAGGACTGCTACCTGAGAAAGAGAAACCCAAAGAACATTTGACTATGCATAACTACTTGTGCATGTCTTTGAATGCTGTTTACAATTTTTAAAGTTCTGTCACTAGGAGGGCCCCTTTCATCCTTTAAAAAATAGGGATGGGGACCTTGGTCCTCCAAGTGTGTTGCCAACTACAGCTCCCATCATCACTGACCATTAGCTGTGCTGGCTGGGGCTGATGTATACTGGAGTCATAACAATATATGGAGGGCCACAGGCTCTCCATCCCTGCTTAAACGTGTTAGCATGACAGCAATAT
Source organism: Podarcis raffonei (assembly GCF_027172205.1). Classification (NCBI taxonomy): domain Eukaryota; kingdom Metazoa; phylum Chordata; class Lepidosauria; order Squamata; family Lacertidae; genus Podarcis; species Podarcis raffonei. Next base: position 68,039,339 of record NC_070606.1, read on the forward strand.
ATTCAAGATTGCCAGCAACAGCCTTGGTGGGATTCAGTACTTTTTTCAGGAATGACTCACCCAGTAATTGGAAGCCAGAGGAGCTAGTGTGATCACAGTGAAGCATGTGATTTAAGCCTTTGCAGGACCATGGCTTTACTGCAGTACATGATAAAGCAACTCGGTTATACTGAAACCTATTATGGCAAGTAATGCCTTTTACTCCCATACAACACTATTTAAATTAGCCCCCAATGAAATATTAGCTCAGAGTAATTTTTTTAATGCAATGGACAATGGCATACTGGAAAAAGGTACTGTTAATCTCAGGAATTGTTGGTGATTGTATTCACAAAACTATGGCATTTGACTGCATAAACCCTACTTTGCAACCCATATTCTAGGTGACAATGAAACAGAAAACTAACTCCCATTCAGCATTGCTAGTTCTAACATTTTTCATTTCTAAACATTTTTACACCTGAAGTGTAAGTATACTGAGTGTGAGTAATTCTTAGTGCTGGGCTAAATTTTAAATAATCTGTCTCCAACTGCTTTATTTTTAGTTCTAAGAATGACATTGTGGGAAGCAACTCCACATTACATTCTATCTAAACAAAATAATACAGTTAAATCTAAACCTAGAATCCTTTCTTCAAGCCCAGTAGAATGGTTAAAAGAAGATTCAAGTAATTATTATAAAATGGAAACACGGCATACAAATAAAGTATCGACAACTAAATCCATGGGAAACTTTAACATAACAATTACTTCCACTTGAGAGCTTCTATTTTCTATACTCTGTAGCATTATTCTTATAATAGTATGTACACAGGATTGTGGCCTCTGTCACATGCTGACAGCCTTTAGGAGCCACAGGTGAGAGCTGAGTGCAGGGTGGGAACCAAAGGTGAAAAACTATCCCAGAAGGAGTACAACGTGTCCCCTAACACCCCATAAACTGGCTAAACCAAGGTGAAGGTTGCAGATGGGTCTCAAACCCTTGGTGAGTTAGGAACTTCCCCTGAATGCGAAGATATAGTGGGTACAATGGTCAAGGATGCAGTTACAGCATGTGCTGTAGAGGGAAATGAGGGGCAGATGGGGCTCGTCAACCTGGAAAGGTAGTCCATCCAGGAGAAGAAAAACTCTGATCCTAAACCTCCGCTGCCTTGAAGGATATCTTCAGGAGAAGAAAAAGCTAAGGAGCAAACCCTACACAAATCTAAGTAGAGTCCCTAAGACAGTTGGATGGTGCCTTGTACACCTCCTTCTGGAACTCCTGCAGCCAACCTGGTGCCAAACGATTGCTCTGCTTTCCTTTGGACCACAGTGAGGCCAAGAGGGGGGGTCTCGTCATCCATACACACTGCCATGGCTTGTGCCCCAAGGAGGTCACTTTGGTGCTACTAACACAGTGGTTTGACTTCACCCTGGAGGCGCTCTCTACTGTCTCTCGAAAAGGACTCAGTATAAATAAGAGAGTACCAGTCCCCATTACACTCCCATTTGGTCATCTGCAAGATCCTGACAAATCCTGCTTCCCCTTGCTGTATGATTTTACAAGAAGCAAGTTCAGGTGCCAAAATTGTTTGATCAACTTTGTTGCCAATATGAACCAATTTGTGTATCTGAAGAAGTGTGCATGCACACAAAAGCTTATACCAAGAACAAACTTAGTTGGTCCCTAAGGTGCTACTGGACAATTTTTTAATTTTTTTATATATTTCATGCCACAAAAGTGTTAAGCTGCAGCTGTGATATGCTATTCCTTCACATAATCAATAGTATATATTCAGGGGACTACAAATGGGCTTGCCACTGGTGAAGTTTTACTTATGGCGAGTTTCATCTCACTCGTATCCAGCCTGGAAAACAGCAAAGACCTCACACTAACTTCATAATGAATCTGTGAACTTGCTGGTTTTCCACCTATCAGCTTAGGACGGGGGCAGAAAGCAGCACTCGCCTCATGGTTGCACTGAGCTGCAGAGGCACTTCAAGCATCCCCCAAACTCACAACTGAGACCCATCATTCCCCTTGGGAGCCACACAAAATTTGTGGACCTTTGTACGTATTTACAGTAAATGACCAGGTGAGGAAATGTGGATTGGCAGCACGTAATGACTGATCACCGAAGTGGTGATCAAAGTTAAAACAAAATGGCACTGCTGAAGAAAACTGCACGCACAACACCACTGAACAAGTACAGCAGCTACTCATCCAGCTTCAAATGTTAAGTTGGCAGATGGCGATGCTGACACAATGATGGTATTCAGTGCCTTTGAGATTGCTAGTCATGGTTATCATGTGGCCATTGTTGGCGAGGATACAGACCCACTTGCATTGTTTTGCATGCAGTTAACACATGCAGGTCCAAAACAAGGAACTTTCCTATTGAAGCCTGAAAGAAACAAAATGCCAGACTGCCATACGTAGCTTTTAATCACAAAAAATAGGAATAGGGAGAAAGTGTTCCCACTCACCGTGTGTGATACAACATCAGGAATGTTCAAATAGGCTAAGAAGGCATCTGAATTACAGAAGACCCAAAGCCATGTGATAAAAATTTTTTACTCACTGATCGCCCCCGCCCCCATGCCATATAAGATGTCGCAGTAGCTGCAAGAATCCTTTATGTTTCATCTGTGCAAAGAAGGTGGAAACCTATGAACCACCAGATGTTGTTGGACTTCAGCTCCCATCAGTCCCAGTCAGCATGGCCGAGGGTCAGGGATGAAGAGAGCTGAAATACAGAAACACCTGGAAGGCCACAGGCTCCCTGTCCCTACTCTATGCAGTGCACAGTGAAGAGTGCTTGAATAAATTCAGAAACTGCCTAACAAGCGACTTCCAATATGTGAAGTTTGAACATAAGAAGTGTCTGCTGGATCAGGCCTAGTGGCCTGTTTAGTCCAGCATTCTGTTCTCACAGTGGTTGATGCAATGCCTACAAAAAGCCTACAAGCAGGACCTGAGTGCAAAAGAACTCTCCCCTCAGTGGTTTTCAACAACTGGTGTTCAGAAGCATGCTGCCTCCCAACAGTAAACAAGAAATATCCATCTTTGACATGAGAATCCTACCACAACTCCTGATAACTGCACAGCACATATTCAGGGTTCGTCTTCAAGTGCAGCTGTAATCTGTGGTGACTCTGCAACCAAGCTAGTGGAAATGCAAGTTAACACTACTCCTGCCAACACATAAACCAGATGCTTCCAAGAAGTTCTGCTCTCAAATAAGGTAGCTCTGGGTATACTTCCCACATGTACCATAGCCTGTGGTTGTCATAAAGCATACCTACCTGATATTCTCATCAGGAAGTGTGAACTGATGTGGCACCTGTCATGCAGGAATGCAAATAATGCAAAGACTGGTGACTAACAACCATAGCTGCATTCAGCCAACTAATCTAGACTATGACAAGATCACTTTGACCTTGCTAGAAGTTACAGAGCCATAATTTTCTACATCAAATGATAGCCTAACCCTCATTTGATGGCATCAAATTTATGTGCTGGGCACAGAACAAAATTGGCCATTTGAACAGTGGAAAGATAACCATATATCAAAGATTATATTGTTTAGGACATAGTTATTTATGTAATAAAATCTGCCATTTATGAATTACCATCTTTTGTATTGAATCTGCTTTGGCTTTTATAGCATTTGAAGTTAGAGCAGCTTCTAGTCTACTTTTACTTGACCAGTGAATATGACATTTCAGAACAGAAAAAAACATGTATGAACTAAGGATCTAACAAATACATGACATAAATGTAATATCATGGGCATAATGGTGGAAGCACCATTCAGATTTAATGGGATTTTAGTATGATAAGAACATTTTGTGACATATATGTTAAGTCATCAGCTGTATAAAAATTACGTGCATAATCTGACCCAAAGTTTGACAGGTCTATTGTACTATTATGACTCAATATCTTATCACGGCTTCTCCCATATGTTTTTCAATCTTCACAAAATGGTATACACATTCATATGATCTTATCAAATTCTTCACACAACAAATTAAAAGCAGACTGCCAACTGCAAGTTTCAAACTCAGTATCTTAATTGGCTCAAAATTTAAACTGAATGAAACTGTAGAAAACAGTATTTTAAAGTAATCCAATAACTAATACTTAAAGGACAACTAAATTGAAATACATAATATACTGATTATATTGGCCTTGGTATGGCCAAAAAAATCTCTTCAAAAAGCATTACTAGATAGTAGCTTGAGAGCTGTAGACCTACTTCAAAATGTGAAGTTGAAAACTATGAACAAATCACAAATATGGATTAACTTTTAATGTCTCAAACTTGTCTGAACTACCAAGATCTTGCAGTGGTACATTAAGAAGCTGTCCATAAGATGGTGGTTCTCTGGAATTCTTTCCCTAAGGAACTATACCATGTCAAGCTCTCCTTGGGTTCTGAATGCAAGTAAAAATAATTTCTCAGGTTTAAACACTAATTCACAGTGCAAGTCTACTCAGAAGTAAGCAGCATTAAGTTCACTATGACTTACTCCTAGTAAGCATACATAGTGCAGTGAACTAGATGATCACATTCTAATCTAGAGCAAATGGGGGTGTTAAACTTCTTAATTATACATGTGTATTTCAGTAGGTTGCGTTTAGTACTTCAACCACCACAGAGTAAAAAATAGCTCTGAGAGGCAGGCTATCAAAAAAAAGATGTTTGCTTCTTTTTTACTTAAGAACTAAGGAATCAGACATGAATGCTCCAGCACAAATTGCAACCAAACCATTACTGCTAGAACCAGTTGTGGAATAATCATTAATCATTTAACCAGGCCATTGACAAATCTGAGTTTGTTTCTACTGAAAGAAGTTAACTGATAGATACTGGTCCTTTCTTTGGTTGAAGAGTAGTCCCAATGACAGATATAGCCCATTCTAACTGTAAGGAGAGTTCAGATCGGCCTCTGGGTACCTTGCTACCTCGTGCCCAGGTCCAAACTCGTTTTACTAGCTAAAAAGACCAACCAGCAGAAATGTTCACAAATATTCCTTTGCACTGGACATGGACTAGGAAACATTTACTGAAATATTACATGCTTTTCGGTTTTGTTTTTTGGTGATGGAATTGCAAGCAGGTGCAATTCACTGATAACTTGCAAGTTCTTCCAGTTACACAACATTTCTAACTAATCTGAGAGACTGACCTTGCTTAGGTAGGAGCAAAATGGGGATTGGTGCCAATAAAAAAGGAGAATCTGAAAATCAGGGGAAAATGGGTACTCAAGAACAGAACAAAGCTTAGAACTGTTAGGATCACTTCACAGCCTTATTTTTATTCTTTTTGTCCCCCCCCCCCCACTTCCCTTATCACCTAAAATAATTTTTTACATCTCTCTTCCTGCCCCGCCTCTGTTCCCACGTGACACGTAAGCTGTCCTCACTTGGGAAACCTGTATATCTCACAACAGGGAGTGATGCAAAAGTTCTATTTTGGATGATACAGTCAAGCATCAGGAACAGAAAGCATGAGACACTAGTCCAAAGGAACTCAGAAATACAGAACTGCAAGATCACAGAACTGGAATGCGCCACAAGGTGAACTGTAACTTAAGGCATAGAGTCCTTTTTTATCTTTCCCCAAGGGCAAAAGGGACTGTACCACTTCTGCATAAAGTGGCAGCTGAGAAAAGAATGCTCCTGCCACATGCACCTAAGCTTGTGCATCTTGATTTATTTATAGCAAAACAACAAAAACACATAGTAAAATGGCAGAATTAATCTTAAAAGGAGAACTAGTAACATGATGCGATAAAAACTTATGTTGCCTATAACAATTTATATTTGCATTCTCATCCAGCAAACATCAGAAGCAAAATGTGCGCCCCTGTGTGTGTCTTTAAAAAAGGCTTCTTTCTAACAAAATAAATAACACCTGCATTTACTAATATTGTATAGCGTGTTGCCGCTTTGTTTTTGCCACTGCTACTGTTGCAGAAGCCTTGGCATTTGGAATCCATATTTACAAATACAGTGGTACCTCAGTTTAAGAACAGCCCTGTTTACGAATGATTCGGGTTACAAACTTCCACAAAACCGGAGGCTTACCTCGGTCTACAAACTTTACCTCGGTCTAAGAACAGAAACCTTACAGTGGAAGGGCACTGGCAGTGGGAGGCCTCATTAGGGAAAGCGCACCTGAATGGTTTCGGTTTAAGAACGGACTTCTGGAACAGAGTAAGATCATAAACCGAGGTACCACTGTAAAGCAATCTCCTCTATGCTTTTCAACTCACCTATCCTTCAAAATCTTCCAAATCTCCAGCTGTTTTTGGAGTAGCAGGTGGTGTGCTAAGCAAAGTATTATAAGGTACAAGCACAGAATACCAGCTTTGGAAGGTTATTTTTTGATCTAGAAAAAAATGTATGCATAAGAGATGTACGTAAATGAGACTACTGTACTTTACAGAGTCCTTAGCAAACAACAAGCAACAATTTGGATCCTGAACCAGTAACAGACTACTTTCATTTTGTTTGATATATCAGATTTACAGTCTGGGAAAGGGATTAGACCTGGCACAGCCAATTAATGCTCAAGTGGCAGCTACGGTCATGACTTATTCTATCAGTTTCATCTGATAAGAAGGGATGTGGCCAGTTTACCAACTACCACCCATACATGTGTAACCTTAGAAGCTGAGTGTATTCTATGCGGGGCTGTCATCCTGTTCAGAAGCTTCAACATGCCCAAGGTAAGGACAATCAACACAGTCAGCTCCAGCCTGTAAAAGCCATTCACTTTCTTTGTCTGTGGCATGCAAGAATCAACTCTAGGCAACTCAGGAAGCTTTTGTAAATTAAGTTTCTCTCCCCCCTACCCACCCCACCACTGATATGATACAGACAAGCAGCACAAGCATATATTGGCAGACAAGGAAGTAATCTGTGGGATAATGACATTTGCAGTACAGCATTCAACTTACGGAAATTACATGTGCCAATTTGGTTCCCAGCACTATTCAAGGAACTAGCTCTGATCTTTCAAATGCTGGATAGCATAGGTCTCACTCAGTAAGATCAAAAGCAAGGGGGATCTAGAAGATCCAGTCAGGTGAACTCAAGGTGTGTTACGCGGTGTGTGGTAATTTCTGAATGAAAAATTCTACAGCCTTTTTATGAATCATCATGAGGCACATTCTTATAAATATACATATTTTATCCCTGCCATCCTACACACTTGCAATTTGGGTAACCAGCACCCATTACACAGCTGGAAGAGGTGTGCAGAGGCCGCAGAAAGAACTGTGCGCTGAGGGAGCCCTTTCGGACATTCGTCCTTCTGGGAAACACTTTAAGGCCAATGTAGCCTGGAACTGGGTGTTTGAAATGAAGCTGGTTTGACTGCTGAACGAGACATGGCAGGGGGCAGTCTAAGGAAGCTTCTTCAGGTATCTGCCTATAAAAGTAAGTCCTGCCATGGGTGGCACATCACCACCTCCAAAGAGTCATCCCTCGGAGGAGTAATGGGGCCAGGGATGCCAACCCCTCTCAATTTATAACCACCATGATGAGGCTCAACCCTAGGGTGAGAGACTACTACTATTAGTATTTTTTAATTTATTGCCCACCATTTACACCAAGGTCCAAGGGCAGATTTAAAGCACAACATTAAAAACAGTTTAAAACAACTTATAATTACAGAGGATCCTAAAAACATACACTTTAAGTGTCAAAAGCCAGGCAAAAAGGTGCATCTTCAGCATTCACCAGAAGTTGCATAATGAAGGTACCAGATGCCTGGGCCAACACAAATTAACACCTGACAGTTGTTCACTTGGAAGAAAAAGCAAAGATGCACTTGGCCAATGAAGGTTAAGCATTCACATTACTAATCAATTGTAGAAAGTGCACATTAAAAAAAATCATTCTAGCTTTGAAATGGGATTCTTCTATAATAATGACTACTCAAGTTATCCCATTCACAGGAAAAAGCATTCCAGAGTCCCCAAATAATAGAATTAATGGTCTAACACTTACTGTCTTCAATTCCCAAAATCCCTTTTAGAATATATTAGTAAAACTGCCTCAATAAAATTAGAAATTGAACTCCCCTGGGGCAGAAAAAATGGAATGTTATCTAGAAATTGAAATACTTTGCAAGCTCCTAAGACATTCTTCCAACCCTATTAACTACAGAGAAGAGGCAGTTTCCCACTGACATGCCTGATATCAGAAATATTGTGGAAAGGAAGTACAAGATGTAGTTTCATAATAATTTGAATTCTCCCAAGTGGTTATTGTGTAACGGCAAAGGAAACAGAACTTAAAACAAACAAGAAAAATGAGTTAGTTTTTTGGTTTGTTTTCTTTCAGATTATGGATGTGCCATGAAGATCTAATGGAGCTACACGTCAGGGTTGGGGAGGGATGCAAGAAGAAAAGTTTCCTTGTAACTGCTGAGGTCAGAGTCCAACTAAATAGGTAAATGCAAATTGATCTTTCTCTGCGTTCAGGGAGCAAAAGGACAACTTGGGAGTCTTTGGTGCCAAAGAAGATGCCACAAATTCCACATTGTTTCAAGTATTTGTTATTTTTAAAAGTCTATGTGCCAGAATTAGACAGGTTGCTTCAAAAGTACCCCCTGTCGCTGAGTTACACAGTGCATCTTTCAAGTTTTGGACATGAGGCAGAATTTCTCAGCTTCCTTAGACATCCTGGAGCCAGATGTCTAAACTGCAAACACTGCTCATTTCAAAGCAAAGAAATACACACTGCCATCCCAACAACACACCACTGCTTTAGTTATGTCACACTGCCTTATAATTCAGCATTTTTCTCACTACCTATGGCAAACAATTGACTCTAGGCTACAGGTGTATCTACACTGATATCACAATTACTGACACCATAAATTAAGCCATTGTCATGTGTGTTACAGAAGTGCTGACATCCTCACTGTGGCTCCACTGCCACCCATGCTTAACAGGCACCTTCAACAGCCCCTCAGGAGGGGAGTAGGTAACAACGTTGTTGTTGTTGTTGTTGTTGTTGTTGTTGTTGTTGTTGTTGTTATCTGTCTGGAATGTAACAGCAGAAGAATAGATACAGGCGAGCAGAGCAATTGATGGACAATAGCTCCAAGTCTGTTGCCAAGCTGAATACTATAGCCGTTAGTGTTCAGTATTCAGAACTACTATATTATCAATATCCAAGCCAACCAACACATTAGAGAAGTTGCTCAAATGGCTCATAACAGAATCATATGGTACAACTCAGGATCACTCAGACATGTAACCAACCACAGGGCAGTTTTCCTGACTGGACAAACTGGCATTCCACTACACTGGCCATACAGGCTTTCAGTGGCACTATATACAGAAATACTAGTGCAAAATGTAAAGATGGATCAAAACACAATATCCACTGGGGGGTGGTTCTTTAAAAATATTACATTCTGAAGCAAAATATGTGGCCCTCCAGACTACAGCTTCCATCAGCTCCAGGTAGCATGGCCAATGGCTGGAGATAATGGGTCCAAAGGTTCTCCATTTCTGTTAAGATTTGTGTACAGTGGACGCTTGGGTTGCAAACGTGATCCGTGCGGGAGGCACGCTCGCAACCTGCAGCGCCGTGTCTGCGCATGTGCGGGTCGCAATTCAGCACTTCTGCGCATAGTGCGATTTAGCGCTTCTCCGCATGCACGAGCACCGAAACCCGGAAGTAACCCATTCCGGCACTTCCTGGTTCGGAGCGGTGTGCAACCCGAAAACGTGCAACCTGAAGCGCCTGTAACCCAAGGTATGACTGTATTTCAAAGGACAATCCCTGTCAGCCCAGAAAGTAAGTCCTATTGAACTTATTATTGGGGTAGGATTGCAGCCTGAATCTCTTCACTCATCCCAGTCTCTCTCTGATAATCTACCTCGTTTCTTAAAAGACCTGTACAGCATCAAAGACACACAAGAGAGATTCTTTATTACGGTATGATACAGTGCTCTAACAGCAGCAAAATAATGTGGATGTATGTCATATGACACAAAGAATGGATGACCAACCTGCAGGACAAGTAGCACAGGCAAGACCAAGTTTGTGACACTCAGAGATAAGGAGGGCCCTTGGGCTTGGCTATGTTGTGCTGCTGCCATTCCACAGTCTAATAATCTACAGAGAAAAAGTCACTTGTGACTAGAGACAGTATCAACCATGTAATTACCAGGTTCAAATTATGAATTTTCCCAGGTTCAGGTGCAAGATAAATTGATGTTGTTTTGCTAAGAAATTTTTCTGCAGTTCAGAATGGAAGGTTCTGCACATGTGCAGAGTGCTTCTTAAGTCTTTTTTTTAAAAAAAGTGTAGCAGCCTTAAGAATCAGTTAAGAACTCTTGGGGAAAGGAATCCCCTCTACTCCTCCCCCAGTAGTTCTAAAACATACCTGCATTAGTGATGCAATGCTTAATAGATTAATCTGTAAGATTATTCAAAGGTCTTTCAATAGACTAAAAAAGTACTTCTGATTAACAAGGCTGAATATCAGATGATGCCTCCTACAACTCCATTATTTCTGACCTCAGATATGTTTTACTCTTGTGCAAGTTTAATCAATAAATAGGCTGAAACCCATAAGATTAAGTCGTTAAATTTCTTTAATTTGGGCACAGCCCAAATCTATACATTTGTTTTCAACATCAATTACTTTTCCTCCTGGAAAGAGTAAGTTAAATTACCACATATTTTGCTTTTCATGGTGCAATATATACTTTTCTATTACAACTTTTTAGCAATGTCTAAAGACTGAAAAGGCCCTTTTTATGCAGAGTATTCCTGTGCATATTAGCTCAGAAGTAAATCGCAGTGGAGTTTACTCCTCAGAAACTATGCTTAGTATTGCAGTCTTAGCTAGTTTATTTACAGCCCAAGTACTTTTAATGTTACATATGTTTTTGTTAAAATTATGCAGTAGGTTAATCTGCTTCCTCACATTTTAAAGCTGAAGTAGGGTATGACTGGTATGAGCGAAAATTACATCTTGATGCCTCCAAAATAGATCACATATGTTTGAGAAAGTGCTGTAGTTATTTCTGTATGAACTAGTTGGCTGCTCCCCTTTGGGCTTAATTCTGAATCTGTTCATTTATACAACATTGGGGGACTGATTTAAGCTAGCAATATAAATCAAGATTTAAATCACCAAGTGGAAAACCTCAGCTTAAAATGTTGATGTTGGTCCAGCATTCTATTTATACTTCAGTAATGATAATAAAGAACATTGATTTACAAGTTAAATAGGACCTCTGCACTATATTTTGTTCATATTTGCTAACTAGGAGGGCACACCAACTATATACACATCTGTGAAATATTTCATTTATCGTGCATTTTAGCTTTTTAATAACTGATGCATAGCACCAAAGCCCTAGAATATTATGTATTGGTGTGTGTGCCTCTGCATGGCCCCATAGTTAAGTGATCTAAAATGGGCCACTAGATCACATGCTCTTTTCCCCCGTTCCTCCTCCAGCAAAGAAAAGAAAAACATTTCCATGCCCTTACAGCAACATTAACTTTGGTTAATTCTAACCAGATTCCCTCTTAAATGATCAGGATTTGCTTACCAGCTTCAATCTTTGGTTTCAGATCTAGTCAGTATTAACCTAATCCAGAGAAGTATTATCCTAATCCAGAGAAGTATCGGCCAGCTAGGGAGGGTAAAAGAGGAAACCTATTCCCAATAACTGTCAATAACAGCCAGTCCAATCAAAAAAACAATTAAGATTTATGGGGCTGCATAATTTTAGTCTAGACATGACACTGAGTAGTTGAGAGATTCTTCTGACAGCATTTAAATGTAGAGAATAGTCTTTTCTTTGCCTGATAATGCTCATGAGATGCAACATATTTCGATGAACTGATATACTGGCAACGTGGCAATGCGCAGTCACATTCTTTGAAGGCGTGAAAAATGGGAGTTGCCTGTACTAAAATTATATTCATATCACAATGCATAAAACTAGCTTTAAAATAATGTACTACAAGTCATGGAACAAAAATTTAAACATAAGGATTTAAAAGAGAAAGTAAATATGTATATTTGCATTGTAAAATGTAATTCAATTCACATGTCCCCTGTAACACACTATTAATTACTGAATGGCAATGTGCTGAAATTCAGAGCACCTCAGCCAGCCTTTGGCACCCACAGAATGTAAGTTATGTGCCTCTATGACAGCAAAAACATAGCTTACTCCTGATATATTTATAATAGCATCATATGCAAATGGGAATCTATCCTGCTTTGCTCTGTCCCATTTTAATCGTTCACAAAGGGCTGGACTCACATAGTTGGCTGTAATTTGAATTGTTTCCAGTCTTAACCGACAGCACCCATATTAGTTTTTATGGATACTGCTGGAACTGTGGCAAAGTCCCATCCTTTTGCTCTTATTACACAGGACACATCTGTTAGCTACTACAACATAGCACTACTAGTCCCAAACTTACATTACTGCATTGACTCTGAGGTTCAGATTGTAAAACAGCCTTAAATGTGCTTACTCAAACGTTTCAATAAGCACATCCAGGACTGAAATGCCAAAATTCAGTAATATCCTAAGGGCTGATTGCATAAAAGAGCAACTATTTTGTTAGCACCTAATGAATGGTGGTTTCAAACTTCCAGATATACCCCCTCCATATATTTAATACCATCCCTTGGCTCTTACAGAGTGGCTTTCCAGAAGATGCAGGTGAGCAATTCTTAGGCTCCAACCTATGAATTTTAAAAAATTAAATAACTTGCCATTTCCAACTCAACTTCCTATATTCTTTTTCACATTCCGCTTTTATTGTGGTATAAATGCCAGCCTCTTTCCCACTCAAGGGAAATTTATTTTTATTAATAAATTTAAGCATGCTGCACGTGCAGCACATTAATCTACCCACACCCTCATCCATTCTGGTGCAACAACAAGATTATACAAGGTCAAACACTGAGTTTGAAATCTAATTAGAGAGGAACTTTTCAAAACTGTTCTGTTTGAGGACATGCCCCAAGGAATTCAGAGGCAATTTTAAACTTTGCATGCACATCTGCGTTTTACAGTTATAAACCAGAGAGCAACAATAGTATGGCACACCTTGCATCAGCCAGCTCTATGCAATCAAGTAAGATATTCTACTGCCAAGCTTAAAATCTCCTTCTAGGAGATTGGGGGTCACAATGGATGTTTTAAATGAAATTACTAAAAGGAGTGAGTGGTGCTATTCATAGTAAGACTGTCTTAAAATTATTTAAGGATGGTTAGGGAAACTGGCAACTATATCCTAAACATTTGCACTGGTGTGTCTGCCTGTAACTTCATACTCTGCAGCCTAGTGCTAGGGCTGCACTTGCCATATTGTATTCAACACGCTTATTTATAGATGCAGCAAATGTTGCCCGATTCTAAGAAGGAGCAGCTTAAGTATCTTAAGTAGTTGTGAAAAATAGCAAGGAGTGAATTCATTACTAACTACTTAAGACAGCTTTATTTATTCTGCAATTATTTCCTGAACAAAAGATGTGTGCTGTTTTTAAAATAAGTTCTAAATGTTGCTATCTTTGATTTTCTTTTTAAAGCTCCCCCCCTTTAAAAGACAAATCAAAGAATTACTGCACAGCAGCAGGTTGTTTCTGGCTCTTCTACAATTATTAATCTTGTTACAACACTAACAAGTGGGAACATAAGCAAAGAAGAAAACGCACACACATACAACTCAGGACAGCTATTTTCTGGGAAAATTCCTGAGAGGTATCAGTGTTCAGATACGGGAGCAAAAACAGTCTTGTGACACTGCATCATATGTTATCTGATCCAATGCCACAATGAATCTGTTAGGGTAGGACAGGCATAGGCAAACTCGGCCCTCCAGATGTTTTGAGACTACAATTCCCATCATCCCCGACCACTGGTCCTGTTAGCTAGGGATGGTGGGAGTTGTAGTCCCAAAACATCTGGAGAGCTGAGTTTGCTTATGCCTGGGGTAGGACATGGCCATCCAGGTATCTTGCATATGTTTTGAACTACAACTCCCATCAGTCTTAGCCAGCAGATCCATACTGGATGGGGCTAGTAAAAGTTGCAGTTCAAAACATCTGCAAGGCACCAAGTTCTTCAATACTGTTTTAGAGTGACAGCCAACGTTCAATAAGCAAACTAGTGCTCATGAAACAAAATTCCCTCTTTGCTTTCGAGACCCTCCCCATATCTGCTCCAGTGAGTCCCCTAAGAGTAGATGGGGGTGGGAACTGCAGGAAAGTGAGGAAGTCCTGCACCAGCAGAAGTCCATTTTGGTTGCGGGCAGCTAACATAGGATGCGACTATTAAGTCTTCAAAGTGCCACAATCCTGAGTGGTGATGTTCTCTTCATCAGTGCTAGAAATGAGCCAGGATAATTTTGCACCTGGGTTACTGACCACTTGTGACCAAATGAAGATGCCTGAGCGCCAGGATGGCGCCTGACACCACCACCTGGATATGCATGCCTGGGGATCATTGGACCTTGACTGTTTTCACACACTAATACCACATCCTATAGAATTCTATCGGTTATATTTTTATCTGCACAATCAGAATGAATTTCAGGAACAAAAAAGTCATATTGAAAAATACAACTTTAGAGCTGCCTTGCCCCCAAATGGCAACTAGACATTCCATGTTGGCAAATGTAGCCTTTATTTAAGGAGCCTTTTAGTGCCTAGCTTATATACAGTACCTGAGTTTATAACACTGCTTTGGTTGAAGGAAAGTTGATCATACAATCTTAACCATACTGGTATCTCTCTCTGTTGAAAAATGTGATTTGTGTTTCCCTACCATGCCACAAAACCTAAAGTAATGAACCATCATTACTAATACCTGCAGCAGTAGCATGTACTCTCAACATCAATGAGATCTAGTTTCAATGTGACTTGAAATTAGAATTGATTTGTCACAGGACTTGAATCTTCCAGAGCCCTTGAGCAAGTTTATAATGTCATACAAAATCAAACCTTACTACTCCTTTTAATCAGTAATAATGTTTGAATCATGAATAAGCTTGTGAGGATGCTACTAGGATTCTTAAAGAACTAAAACAGAAATTATTACAGTCAGTTTAGAGGTAAAGCAATAGTTTTATTAGCACAATTTAATAGGGACCCAACATTAAAAATGTAAGCCATTTTATAATGTGAAAAATAACTGCCTTTCCACTTTCAATGAAACATATTAGGAATCTAGACATTTCAGAGGTGGGGCATTCTTGACATAACTTCACAGAAGGTGTCGCCCTGGGTTTGAAAGTGATAATAAGAAAAACACTCTTAAGAAACCATATTTTCATGTAACACAGGAATAACCAATGAACATATAGGTTAAACTTCTTTTGAACAAAGCACAACATTTAACTGTTGTTCACTGTATAATTTGTGTATATTGGAAAACAGACATGTACAGAAACAGAACAAATAATGGTTGAGTTCCAAAGGCTATCCCCTTCTAGTGTCAGCCATTCATATCCCCTGAAAAGTTGCACCAAAAGGTCATCAGATTATCCAGAACAGCTTTCCATGAGGCTAGAAGGGTGTACACATAGGGATCTACAGATCCTAGCCAATGTTAAAGGAACATAATGTTGAGTGTTTTTCATTTCCACTTAGCAAATTTGAGAACTTACTGAACACACCAGACATACATCACTTTAACATTTCAGGATCTGTACTCAAATACCACAATTACATCATCATCATCATTATTATCACTATTGGGAAACAATACAACTAGAGATGCAAAATACTATGCCAATTGACCCATTTATAATATAATCACTTTGTGTCATAGGAGAAACAGCTACTTGTTCTGCCAGACAAACAGTAAAAAATTTTTATTGACAAAATTCATCTTCAATAATAACAAGCAACTGTTATGTGGTTCTGCTATAATTTGCAAAGTTACTATCCTACGGATTCGCCCGAATCTTGCTGAAGTCAAAGAAAGTTAAGCACCTAACTCTGTGCAGAAATGGAACCCATAAATGTAACACTTAGGAGCCTATATTCCAAAGCTACAATATTACATTGTGTTCTTCCCAAAGACTGACAACATGAACCTCAACCAAGTATAAAAGATGTTCCTGATAAAATTATTTCAGCAGAGTCAAATTTAAGGCTACTATTCTCAACAGCTGCTATGGACAACTTAATAGGACTGTGTTAAAAAACAGGTGGTTTCAAATATACCTGTTTATAACAACTGATCTGTCTGTGCAGAAACTGTTCTCTTCTGTTAAAATTCCACAGATTAAAGAAATTAGTAATTTAGTTGTTTTTTTAAGAAGAGCCAAAAGCAGCAATTTCCTCAACAATTCAGTTAAATTTTCTCCAGAGCATGAATCCCATCATTAACTGGATTATAAAAAAACATTATTCTACTATAAATATAAACCAGTACATAAGCTTGATTGATAAAAATGTGTAAGAGCCCAGTGTTGGAAATGCTTTTGTTCACTCCCCAAGTAATTATAATGCACATTCAACAAGCTAAATTGCTTGCAACCACATAATTCCACTCCTCATTCACCTTCGTCTTGCACTGGAGGCCCTTGTTATAAGTCTCTCATTACTACCAGGTGCAATTATTTGTCATGCTGGACCCTCAGCCAGTATCAAAAAAATGTCCCCAACTCCTGGGCCTTATGGTCACTTTTGCAGCGTCTACAGCACTGGTCTTCAACTGGTGGGTCAGGACCCACCAGTGGACTGGGACCTAATCCAATGTGGGTCACAACAGGAGCACTGCTACCATGCAAATATATGGTAAAAGATTAAGAAATAGGTCCCCAAATGCATGTATATGTTAAAAGCGGACCCCGGAACTGAAAAGGTTGATGATACCTGGACTAGAGAGTTTGAGTCATGTTTATACTCCTAAGTTGATTCATGCACTTTAAAACGAAAGAGGAAACATATTCCAAAGCCACAGGTGACCTAATGGGAGGCATCTGATGTTTCACACTTTTCCACAAGAGCATTTTATGTCTTTAAAATTTTATAGTATAACCCAATCCAGAGCACTCTTCTATAAAATGGAATGGGTTGACCCAAGTACTTTAAACCAATTTGGCTGTAGACCAGATTATGAACATGCCAACCTAAAATACTACTTCTGTCCATCATATTGGTTCATTTCTCTTATTACCATTTGGAACAGAAATGTTGTCCAAAGTAGCTGCATTTTCTCCAGAAACAAATCTTATATGGGACTTCAGACCCAATGTTACTTAGCAGTATATTTTCAGAAACTCCAGGTTTACAAACTGCAAAACAGATAAAAAATATCACTCTGTGCAAAACTCAAAAAATTTTCTTTGAAAAAAACACCCTGTATGTACAGGATACATATAGGTACATATTTTTTGCAGAGCAGCTAGCACCATTTGTCCGAGTTTTCAAGAGGGATGCATTAGACCAGATCAAATCAGTTTACCAGAGGAAGGATAATTGCTGTATACAAAGAACCTTGTGATTCACCCTCAATCTCATTACTTACTACTGCGATATTCCGGCTTTAAAAAAATAGGCACAGGCCTACTCATCTACGCTATTTATTAAAACAACCTAGCAACCAAGAAGCGCTAGATTGATTTATGTAGTAGCTGCATGAACGCAAACCGGGGCCCTTTGCGTACAGGGCAATTTTGCAAGAGAAAAGCAAATACGCTTTCATTCCTGCACCACCAAGAAACCGGCTTAACTAACCTGACGACAGACTCTGGCCGCTCAAAGCCTCAAAAGGCTGCCTTTAAAAAAATAAGAAAGAAAGAGAACGAACTAGCAGCAGTTCCGGATTCGAGGAGGTCCCTCCTTTCCTCCCTCTCCCAACGCCGACGGAGGATCCCCAAGGCGAAGCAAAGTTTTCCTGGAGCCGCACAAGGACAACAATGCCGCCGCCCCCCGAGCAGGAGCCCCCAAGGCGCCTCGCAGGGACCCCTTTGCTTCCCACCCCCGACCTCCGCCCTCCCTCCCCTAACCGACTGCCGGCTCGGCGGCCACAGTCACAAAGGTCGGCTGGAGCCGCGCACTTCAGCCGCGGGCGCGGAAGGTATAATAAAGGGGAGAGGAAGAAGGCGGGGCGGAGAGGGAAAAAAATCCGCCTCCATCCAGCAGGGCACGTCAGGGGCCGCCGAACCCGTGTCGAGGCATCCCGAGGACACACCCTGAGGGTCAAGCGGCCGCAGCCGCCCAACGGGGGCCGAGGAGGCCTCAAGGGCCCCGTGGCCCGAGCTCCACAGGCAGAGGACCCCCCCACACCTCCTCCTCCTGGCCGCCAACGCCTCCCGCGCCCGGGAAGCCGAAGCGCCAAGGCTCCCTCGGAAAGGCCTCCTCAGGCGCCGCAACACGGCGAGCTGCGGCCCTCAAGGCCCCGGCAGTACCTTCGCTCCGCGGCGGGCCGGGTGGCTGGCAGGCAGGCAGGCGGCGGCGGCTACCCCCACCTAGTCGGCGTCGTGGTGGCGCTGCGGCGGCTCTCGGTGTGGGCCTCGGCCGGCGCTCCTCTCCCCGGCTGGGTTCGCCTACGGCCTTCGGCTCGCTCGGTGTCGGCCTGGCTGGCCCCTCCCCCGCCCCGCGGTCCTGGCTGCGCAGCGGCCCCTGCTCTTCCTTTCCCTTCTCGCTCGCTCTCGCTCTCCTCTTCCCTTCCCAGCCCGGCGGCGGATACTACTGACCCGACGAGCAGCTGCGGCGGAGCAGGAGAAAGCCCCGCGCCCAACTCAGCAGGCGACTCGCGGCTGCCCCCTGCGGCCTGGCGGGATCCGCGCAGCCGACGCCGCAGCCCTCGGGCCTGCCAGGCGCCCTTCAACGCCGGCCAATGTTCTCGGAACGCGAAGGAGATCGGGGACAATGGGCGAAAGGAATGCCTCTGAGCATGGGCAGACGCCGGAGGAGGGGGGCGCGGCCTTTCCTTCGTAAATCGTAGGGCGTGTGAAATATACTCAGAGTCGCAAAGTGATTTCATGCTCTTTATTCAGCTTATAGTGGTGAGGAGGAATGAATGAATGTCCCCTCAAAGTATCTGCTTTATATACATTATTTACACAATGGGCTGCACATGATTGGCTAATTCCGGAATTCTACTGTAAGCCAATCAGGTTGTGGATTCACTTCTATCTGGAGCATGATTGGGTAGTTCCTGCCAACCAATCATACTGCTGCATTGTTCTAGGACCAATCAGACTGCTGCATTCTGAATCCTATTGTTCTAGGACCAATCAGACTGCTGCCTTTTGGATCCTATTGTTCTAGGACCAATCAGACTGCTGCCTTTTGGATCCTATTCAACTCAGTACATAACACCCCTCCCCTCTAAGTTCCAGTCCTGCCCGGGAGGTTGCATTCATAGTCCTCATGGTACGCCGGCGGCCTACATGTGCGTTGCGGCCTGGGGTGTTCCCTGGTCCGGGGTTCAGGTTCTGGCTCGTGTTCCAAGGATGCTGGCTGTGATGGGGCTGTTTGGTCTGGCGCAACCGGCTCGCTCAGTCGTGGTTCTGGTTCCGGTGTCCTTTCGGCCTCGCAGGTCCTCTCTGTATTTACTGATTCTGCCTCTCCTGCTAGCCCCTCGTGCTCTATGGGCCTCACTGCCCCTCTGTTCCCTTGGGACTCCTCTGCCCTTTCCTCCTCCTGGTTTTCTCCCGGGAATCGTCGCCGTATCTGGTCGCAGTGGTGGCGCCAGCATTGCCCCCCATCTGTTAGCACCTCGTACGATACAGGGCCAGTGACCCTGGTGACTGTGGCGGGTACCCATGCTGGGCCTGCCCCAAAATTCTTTGCGTACACTGGGTCCTGAGCCTCGAAGGTCCTGGGGTTCTTGCCTTCCCCCACCACTACCTCATCCTGAGCTCTATCGGGGTGAAGGCGGTCCAATCTGATTGCAAGGCGCCGACCCATTAGTAGTTCAGCGGGGCTCCAGCCAGTCGTTGAGCTGGGGGTGCTGTGCTGTGCTAGAAGGAATGTGGCAAGGCGGTATTCCCAATCCCCTTGCGTCATGCGGCAAAGGGTGTCCTTGGTGGTCCGCACCATGCGTTCTGCTTGGCCATTGGTGGCAGGGTGGAATGGCGCCGAACGGATGTGGCGGATGGCGTTCTGCGCTGTGAAGGTTTGGAATTCTCCTGACGTGAATGCAGTCCCGTTGTCTGAGACGAGAGTGTCAGGGAGCCCGTGGGTTGCAAACAGCCTGCGTAGTACCCGGATGGCTGCGGACGTAGAAGTGGACGGTACCAGTGCGACTTCCAGCCATTTGGTGTAGGAGTCCACCACTATGAAGAATGTTTTCCCCTGAAAGGGGTCAGCGAAGTCCACATGCAGGCGTGACCATGGTGCTCGGGCGGACTCCCAGGACTGGACTGGGGCCCTTGGGGGATCTGGGCGGGATTCTTGGCAGGCCTGGCAGTGTTTGACCCAGGCCTCTATCTCTCCGTCGATCCCTGGCCACCACACATAACTCCTGGCAAGGGCCTTCATTCTTACTACCCCTGGGTGTGTCTCGTGTAGGGCTGTGAGGACCCTTTTGCGGAGGGGCTGGGGAACAACGACCCTGCTTCCCCATAACAGGCACCCCTTGTGGGCCGACAGTTCATGTTTGCGGGTTGTGTAGCCGGCGAATTCTGGCCCGGGGCTGCTGCTGGGCCATCCCCTCCACACCCAGTCCAGGACCCGGGAGATGACCCTATCTTTCTTGGAATGGTGTGCAACTTCTTGTGCCTGAATGGGGCGGTCG